>NC_047509.1:39467520-39791524 GCF_902827115.2 Pseudochaenichthys georgianus
CTAAAGAAGACCCTGATGCCCCCAAAAAATCCGTTAGAGGTCGCGGAAAAGGAAAAGCCCAATCTAAAATAGATTTTGGCCCGCCCATACAGGGTAAAGAACCTCCAGCTAATGCTAACACAATGGCAGATGGGAATGTTGGGAACACCGAAGATGAAATAACTAGAAACTTGCCAATTCTCGAGGCTATCAAATAACTAAAAACAGACTTCTCCATCAGACAGGATGGAGTATTGGCTGCAATGCTGGAATGAGGAAGGAGGTTGGAGAATGTATGGAACGTGTTGACAATGCGGAGCTGCGCATTTCTGGCACAGAGGAGACCATCATCCACCTACAGGCTAAGGTACAGAGTCTCGAGAGTAAAAACAAAGTCATGGAGGACAAAGTTATCGACTTGGAAGCAGGTCCAGAAGTTCTAACCTAAGGCTGGTAAATATGCCGGAAAAAGCGGAAGGCGACGACGCCTGCTTATTCCTGGAAAAGTGGATCCCGGAGGCCCTTGATATCCCCTCGCTAAACTCGAAGCTAACCCTGGTACGCGCACACAGAATTGGTCAGAGAAGCGATCCCAATGCCCCTCCGAGGACATTGATCGTGAAATTCCTGAATGACAGAGACAAGATGACGGTGGTGAAAGCGGTCAGAGCTAAAAAACAACTATTCTACAAAGACAGGCCGGTCCGGTTCTACCCAGACCTGGCGGCTGGGATACATAAGAAGCAGAAGAAATTTGACGCCGTGAGGCAGAAACTTCGCACCAGGGGGATTCAATACGGCATGCTTCTTCCTGCCAAATTGCTGGTGACATATAAAGACAAAACTCAAACTTTCGAGACTCCAGCGGACGTAGAGGCCTTTATCAGGCGAACCGAGGAGGAGATACCGGGTCGAACAGGGCTATGAGGCCAAATAAATGGCTAGCTTGCCAGCATAGCTCTAGCACGGCTACAAGGAAAGGGGCATTTAAAAATGGCCACATTCTCTTACTGTAGCTGTTACGTTCTGATTTGAGTTGAGCAAGGTAATCGCTAAAATACTGAATATTTCTATATTATTTTTTTACAAATGTGTGCCTTGATATACATGTAATACGGATGTATTGATATGCTATAGTTCATGTGGGAAAGGACACCAGCGGAGCTCCCAGACTGGGGGCTAACGCTACAGATAGCTAAAGGCTAAGCTACTCTGTGATATCTCTTTGTTTTTGCCTCACCTCAATGCAGGTAGCCGTTAGGCATATAATTGTGACAACTTGGTGTCCTGTGATTCAGAGTGGTGTTTACATCCCGCGTTACTCTTTGTTCTAAGGCATAAACATGAACACTTATAATTTAGTTTTTTGGACAATCTTAGCTATAGCCGGATGTGCCTTGACATCTCTGCTCAATTGTGCAATGTTTTGAATAAAGAAAAAAAAGAAAAGGAAAAGAGTTTGGTTATACCTGAAATACAGGAGGGAAAGATTACACGTTAGGGTGGATGGCGTTGTTGGACTACTCCTCACCAAGTGTGGAGTGGTATCAAGCTATACTGGAGTGTACAGTAAGGAGGGGGGAAGAAGCCTGGGTTATGGGCTTCGGGGTATGTGTTTTGGGGTTGATGCACTTAGAAGCATCCATGTTGTATATGTTGTTATTATTTGTGTTAATGTTGTTTAGGGGTACTCTAATATGTTGCTACATGAAAAGTCCATTTGGAGTGGATAGTTATGACCAGCGGACTAGAAATTAAATGTACATCCTGGAACTGTAGAGGCCCAGAAGGAGGACTCGTCGGCGAGCGTCTGGTGGCCGGGCTTGCCACGGAGCCCAGCCGGGCCCAGCCCGAAAAGGCAACGTGGGCAACACCTGCAAAATGTAATTATACCTCTTTTGAAAGCCTCGTTTTTAGTCTTACGCATCCGACCTGGAAAACTTTGCAGCCAATCTTATTTGTTACAGTGTATCGTGCACCAGGTCCTTATTCAGAATTCTTATCAGAATTCTCTGAGTTTTTATCAACTTTGGTTCTTAAAACAGACAAAGTAATTATCGTAGGTGACTTTAATATTCATGTTGACGATGATAAAAATAGCCTTACTGTTGCATTTAACTCTATATTAGATTCTGTTGGTTTCTGTCAGAGTGTAAATAAACCAACCCACTGTTATAATCACACTCTCGACCTTGTTCTGACTTATGGTATTGAAATTGAGCAACTATTAGTCGAACCGCATAATCCTGCTTTATCCGACCATTTCTTAGTAACTTTTGAAGTACTGTTACTAGACTACAAAGCATTAGTCAAAAGCTCTTGCAGCAGAAACCTATCTGTTAGTGCTATAGCCACATTTAAGGAAGAGATTCAACCAATACTTAACTCGATAGCATGTCTGCATGTAGGGGAGGAAACTTATACAAAATGTACACCACCCCAAATTGATCATGTTGTTGATAGTGCTATAGATGCGCTGCGAATAAAATTAGACTCTGTTGCTCCTTTGAAAAAGAAGAAAATAAAACAACATAGATTAGCTCCAAAGTCTAGACAACTTGAAAGGATATGGCGTTCCACTAAACTTGAAGAATCTCGTTTAATTTGGCATATTACTCTCAATGAATATAAGAAAGCACTGCGTAAAGCGAGAGCAGCCTACTACTCTTCATTAATAGATGAGAATAAGAATAATGCAAGATTCTTTTCAGCACTGTAGCCAGGCTGACAGAGAGCCACAGCCTCGATGAGCCTTCTATTCCCTTAGCACTCAGTAGTAATGATTTTGTGCTTTTTTTAACGATAAAATTGTTACTCTTAGAAACAAAATTAATGACCTCTTGCCTTGACCAGTATAGTGTTATCAACAGCTCCCGGAAACGTAAGTTCTAATATTACACTAGATAGTAAACTAGAATGCTTTTCAGCCATTAACCTTGAACAATACATTCAATGATTCTCTCTTCTAAACCATCAACGTGCATGTTAGACCCAATTCCAACTAAGCTGTTGAAGGAAGTTTTTCCATTAATTAGCACTTCTTTATTAAATATTATGAATATGTCTTTATTATCAGGCTATGTTCCACAATCATTCAAAGTAGCAGTGATAAAACCGCTTCTTAAAAAGCACAACCTCGATCCAGAGGTTTTAGCCAACTATAGACCTATTTCTAATCTTCCGTTCCTCTCAAAAATTCTTGAGAAAGCGGTCGCAAAACAGTTGTGTGATTACTTAAAAAACAATGATTTATTTGAAGATTTTCAGTCTGGCTTTAGAACACATCATAGCACAGAGACAGCTCTGGTTAAAGTCACAAATGATATTCTAATAGCCTCAGACAAGGGACTTGTCTCTATTCTTGTTTTGCTCGATCTTAGTGCTGCATTTGATACTATCGACCATGATATCCTATTGCAAAGACTAGAGCACTTAGTTGGCATACAGGGAACTGCTTTAGGCTGGTTTAGGTCCTATCTATCTGAACGCTCTCAGTTTGTACGTGTTAACGATGAATGTTCCACGCAAACCAAAGTTAGCCATGGAGTGCCACAGGGCTCAGTGCTCGGACCTATTTTGTTCACATTATATATGCTTCCGTTAGGCAATATTATAAGGAATCATTCTGTAAACTTTCATTGTTATGCGGATGATACTCAACTATATTTATCAATCAAGCCTGATGAAATTAATCATCTAAATAAAATTAAAGACTGCCTTAAGGACTTAAAAACGTGGATGACCTTAAACTTTTTGATGTTAAACACGACCAAAACTGAAGTTATTGTACTTGGCCCGAAGAATCTACGAAACAAATGATCTAAAGACATACTAACTATGGATGGCATTAATTTGGCCTCCAGTGAGACTGTAAGGAATCTTGGTGTTATATTTGATCAGGATTTATCCTTTAATGCCCACATAAAATCAATTTCAAGGACCGCCTACTTCCATCTACGTAACATTGCAAAAATCAGGCATATCTTGCCTCAAAACGATGCAGAGAAACTAGTCCATGCATTTGTTACTTCTAGGCTGGATTATTGTAACTCTTTATTATCAGGGAGTACCAAGAAGTCAATCAAGTCGCTTCAGCTGATTCAAAATGCTGCGGCTCGTGTACTAACCAGAGTTAGGAAAAGGGACCACATTACTCCTGTTCTGGCTGCCTTACACTGGCTCCCTATAGAACACAGGATAGAATTTAAAATTCTTCTTCTCGCCTACAAAGCCCTTAATGGGCAGGCGCCATCTTACCTTAAATAACTCATTATACCCTACTGTCCTACTAGGGCATTGCGTTCCAAGAATGCAGGGTTGTTGGTTGTTCCTAGAATCTTTAAAAGTACAATGGGAGCCAGAGCCTTTTCTTATCAAGCTCCACATTTGTGGAATCAGCTTCCAGTTTGTGTTCGGGCGGCAGACACCCTATCCGTTTTTAAGAGTGCGCTTAAGACCTTCCTTTTTGATAAAGCTTATAGTTAGGGCTGATTAGATTCAGCCCCTAGTTTTGCTGATATAGGCTTAGTTTGTCGGGGGACATCTTACTTCTTCCTTCTCTCTGTCTATACCCGTGTACACTCATGTTCCGATTAACCCAGCTTCCCCAAATGTCTTTCTTTTTGGTGTCTATATACGCTGGGATCCGGAGTCATGGATGATCCTGCGGTCCTGTGTCCTGGATCGCGAGCGCTGGATCTTGAGTCGTGGCTGTGGTCCTGGATCATAGGTCCTGGATGGATATCCTCGTGGATTCATCTTCCTATTATACACACATGCATTTCCAAACATTTGGACTACCTATGTTGCAAATGTATTATCTTTTCAATTTACACACTGCATCTATTGCACGTCTGTCCGTCCTGGGAGAGGGATCCCTCCTCTGTTGCTCTCCCTGAGGTTTCTACCATTTTCCCCTTTAAACTGGGTTTTCTTTGGAAGTTTTTCCTTGTACGATGTGAGGGTCTAAGGACAGAGGGTGTCGTATTGTCATACTGATATTCTGTACACACTGTGAAGACCACTGAGACAAATGTAACATTTGTGATATTGGGCTATATAAATAAACATTGATTGATTGATTGAACACCTCCGCTTCTCCGTCCCGCGGGCCCACCACCTACGGGAAACAGCGATGGGGTCGGGTGCGCTGCCAGAAGGGTGGCAGTGAAAGCGGAGGGTCTCGACGGACCAGACCCGGGCGACAGAAGCTGGCTTTGGGGACGTGGAACGTCACCTCTCTGGGGGGGAAGGAGCCGGAGCTTGTGCGGGAGGTGGAGCGTTACCAGTTGGATCTGGTTGGGCTCACCTCTACGCACAGCGTCGGCTCTGGAACCTTACTTATGGATAGGGGTTGGACTCTATTCTTCTCCGGAGTTGCTCAAGGTGTGAGGCGCCGGGAGGGTGTGGGGATACTCACAAGTCCCCGGTTAGGTGCTTCATTGTTGGAGTTTACCCCAGTGGACGAGAGGGTCGCATCCCTACGCCTGCGGGTTATGGGGGGGAAAACTCTGACTGTTGTGTGTGCTTATGCACCCAACAGCAGTTCAGAGTATACGGCCTTCTTGGAGACCCTGGAAAGAGTCCTGTATGGGGCTCCTGAAGGGGACTCTTTAATCTTGCTGGGAGACTTCAACACACATGTGGGCAATGATGGAGACACTTGGAGGGGCGTGATTGGGAGGAACGGCCCCCCTGATCTGAACCGGAGTGGTGGTTTGTTACTGGACTTCTGTGCTAGTCATGGATTGGCCATAACAAACACCATGTTCGAACATAAGGATGCTCATAAGTGTACGTGGTACCAGTGCACCCTAGGCAGAAGGTCCATGATCGATTTCGTTATCGTATCATCGGACCTGAGGCCGTATGTCTTGGACACTCGGGTAAAGAGAGGGGCGGAGTTGTCAACTGATCACCATCTTGTGGTGAGTTGGGTCGAGTGGCGGGGGAAGCCTCTGGATAGACCTGGTAAGCCCAAACGTGTAGTTCGGGTGAACTGGGAATGTCTGGAGGAGGCCCAAGTTCAGGAGGCCTTCAACTCACACCTCCGGCGGAGCTTTTCGGGCATTCCTGTGGAGGTTGGGGACATTGAACCAGAGTGGTCGGTGTTCAAAGCCTCTATTGCCGAAGCCGCGGCGGGGAGCTGTGGTCTCAAGGTCCTAGGTGCCTCAAGGGGCGGTAACCCTCAAACCTCCTGGTGGACACTGGTGGTCAGGGAAGCTGTCCGACTGAAGAAGGAGGCCTTCAGGGATTTGTTATCCCGGGGGACTCCCGAGGAAGTTGCAAGGTACCGACAGGCCAGAAGGGCAGCAGCCTCATCCGTGGCCGAGGCAAAGCAGCGGGTGTGGGAGAAGTTCGGAGAAGACATGGAGAAGGACTTTCGGGCGGCACCAACATTTTTCTGGAAAACTGTCCGACACCTCAGGAGGGAGAAGCAGGGGACCATCCAAGCTGTGTACAGTAAGGATGGGACGTTATTGACCTCAACTGATGGAGTGTTAGGGCGTTGGAAGGAACACTTTGAGGAACTCCTGAACCCGACAACTCCACCCTCTATGTTAGAGGCAGAGCTGGAGTATGACGGGGGATCAACACCAATCTCCCGGGGGGAGGTCACTGAGGTAGCCAAACAACTCCACAGTGGCAAAGCCCCGGGGGTGGATGAGATCCGCCCGGAAATGCTGAAGGCTCTGGGTGTTGAGGGACTGTCATGGTTGACACGTCTCATCAACGTTGCGTGGAAGTCGGAAACAGTACCAAAGGAGTGGCAGACCGGGATGGTGGTTCCCCTTTTTTAAAAGGGGGATCAGAGGGTGTGTGCCAATTACAGAGGCATCACACTACTCAGCCTCCCGGGAAAGTTTACTCTAAGGTACTCGAAAGGAGGGTCAGGCCAATTGTCGAACCTCAGATTGAGGAGGAACAATGCGGATTCCGTCCTGGTCGTGGAACAACGGATCAGCTTTTTACTCTCGCAAGGATCCTGGAGGGGGCCTGGGAGTACGCTTATCCGGTCTACATGTGTTTTGTAGACTTGGAGAAGGCGTATGACCGAGTTCCCAGCGAGTTACTGTGAGAGGTGCTGCAGGAGTATGGGGTGAGGGGGTCTCTACTCAGGGCCATCCAATCTCTGTACTCCCAAAGCGAGAGCTGTGTCCGGGTCCTCGGCAGTAAGTCGGACCCATTTCCGGTGAGGTTTGGCCTCCGCCAGGGCTGCGCTTTGTCACCAATCCTGTTTGTAATATACATGGGTCGGATTTCGAGGCGTAGTCGTGGGGGAGGGGGTCTGCAGTTCGGTGGACTAAGGATTGCACCACTGCTTTTTGCAGATGATGTGGTTCTAATGGCTTCATCGGTCTGCGACCTTCAGCACTCACTGGATCGGTTCGCAACCGAGTGTGAAGCGGCTGGGATGAGGATCAGCACCTCCAAATCTGAGGCCATGGTTCTCAGCAGGAAACCGATGGACTGTCCACTCCAAGTAGGGAATGAGTCCTTACCCCAAGTGAAGTAGTTCAAGTATCTCGGGGTCTTGTTCTCGAGTGAGGGAACAATGGAGCGTGAGATGGGCCGGAGAATTGGAGCAGTGGGAGTGGTACTGCAGTCGCTTTACCGCACTGTTGTGACGAAAAGGGAGCTGAGCCAGAAGGCAAAGCTCTCTGTCTACCGAGCCATTTTCGTTCCTACCCTCACCTATGGTCATGAAGGATGGGTCATGACCGAAAGAACGAGATCGCGGATACAAGCGGCCGAGATGGGTTTTCTCCGCAGGGTGGCTGGTGTCTCCCTTAGGGATAAGGTGAGAAGTTTGGTCATCAGGGAGGGACTCGGAGTTGAGCCGCTACTCCTTCGCGTCGAAAGGAGCCAGTTGAGGTGGTTCGGGCACCTAGTTAGGATGCCACCTGGGCGCCTCCCTAGGGAGGTGTTCCAGGCACGTCCAGCTGGGAAGAGACCAAGGGGTAGACCTAGGACCAGGTGGAGGGATTATATCTCTTCGCTGGCCTGGGAGCGCCTTGGGATCCCTCAGTCAGAGCTGGTTGATGTCGCCAGGGAAAAGAAAGTTTGGGGCTCTCTGTTGGAACTGCTACCCCCGCGACCCGACCACGGATAAGCGGGAGAAGATGGATGGATGGATGGATGGATGGATGGATGGATGGATGGAACTGTAGAGGGATGCAAAAGATTAAAAAGGTGAAGCAAGTCATGAGAAGGTTAACGGATTTACAATCCAAAATATTTTTTCTCCAAAAAAAAAACACCTGGTCTTGAATGAAGACATCAGAATAAGGAGGAGATGGCGGGGCGAGGTATTTTCAGCTCCTTTTACTACCCAGGCGAGAGGGGTCATGACTCTTATACATAGGTCCATTCCATTAAATGTCACAAAGGTAATCGCAGATAAAATGGGAAGGTATTTGATAATTCAGGGTACTCTGTATACAGAACATCTTAATCTGGTTAATATTTATGCACCAAATAAGGACGACACACATTTTTTCAATGACTTGTTCTTTATATTGGCATCTCTCGAAGGTCAATACATTATAGCTGGAGATTTTAACTGTACTCTTGACCCTGGTAAGGATAGAGCTTCACATATAGACAAGACTCATAACAAAAGTAGGACAATTATTCACCAGTCCATTAAAGAGCTAAATTTGAGGGACATATGGAGAGACAGATACCCTGGATTATCAATGTATTCCTGTTTTTCTTATACGCATAAAACATATTCCCGAATTGATTACTTTTTAGTTTCTGCAAGTTTGGTATGCAAAGTTAAGGATTGTATGTATGACAGCATTCTGATTTTGGATCATGCCCCGAATAGTATTGTGTATGTAGACCCAGGGCTGTTGAGGGATCCCCCCAAATGGAAATTCCAGCACAAATGGTTACAGGACTCAGACCTAATAGCATTTCTGGGAAAACAAATTGATCTATACTTTACGCGTAACACCTCTGAAACTTCTGCAAGTACTAGGTGGGAAGCGTTTAAGCCTTATATTAGGGGTCAGATTATTAACTTTACGAGCTCCAAATCTAAAAAAGCCAAACAAAAAATACTATTATTAGAGTCCAAAATTAAAGCCATGGAAAACACCTATTTTAGAAATCCCTGTCCTAAATTACACCAAGAATTGTTACTATTAAGAGCACAATATAATGAAATGTCAGCCTCTAAAGCAGCAGCTAACTTGCTGAAGCTTAAACAATCCATCTTCGATCAAGGGGAAAAGTCAGGTAAAATCCTGGCACGGCGTATAAAACAACTTCAAATTGAAAGGACTATCACTGTGCTGAATAATGACAAGGGGGAGACCGTTGCAGACCCTGTGGCAATACATGGGGCTTTCAGGGATTACTATGAAAGATTATACAGCTCTGAAATAGACGAGGGGACAATGCTCCAGAGTCCATTATTCGCTAGCCTCACGATTCCCAAATTATCGGATGAGGAAAGTTTGAAATTAGAGAATGTAGTGTCTTTGGAGGAGATTTCCGAGGCAGTGAAGAGCATGAAATCGGGGAAAGCAGCAGGACCGGATGGCCTGCCCATCGATATCTATAAAAAATTTGAAGCCAAATTAAAGGCACCCCTTTTGGAAATGTTTATTGAATCTATTCAAAATGGAATACTTCCTCCCACCCTGAGAGGGGCGCTGATCACACTTCTGCCAAAACCTGGGAAATCAAATGACAAGTGCGAAAATATGCGCCCTATAAGCCTCCTAAACTCAGACTTGAAGATACTTTGTAAGATCTTGGCAAGAAGACTGGAAGGCCTGCTGCCGGAAATTATAAAAGAGGATCAAAATGGGTTCATGGTTGGCCGTCAGGGATTTCACAATGTGAGACGGGTTTTGAACGTTCTACATGACCAAAGGGGGGCGCCAGATACAGCTCTATTGGCATTAGATGCTGAAAAAGCTTTTGACAGGGTGGAATAGTTCTATTTGTTTGAACTTCTTGTCCGCTTTGGCTTTGGGGAGAATTTTTGTAATTGGGTAAAACTTTTAGACAACGACCCGTATGCAGAAATAATTACAAATAATATCATATCAAAGCCGATAAGGATCGGTAGGGGCTGTAGACAAGGTTGTCCTCTATCCCCCCTTCTTTTCTTAATCGCAATTGAACCATTTGCTATTGCTGTGAGAGAGCACACAATGATTTCAGGCATACATGTGAGAGGGTTTGACCATCGAATAGCTCTTTACGCTGATGACGTGATTCTCTTCCTTAGAAATCTGGAGAACTCTATACTGGCTCTTATGGATCTGATTAAAGGGTTCAGCCAAATATCAGGTTACAAAGTAAATAATTCAAAATCCTCCATCATGCTCCTTAACTCGGAGGAAAGGTCTAACCCACCCAAACATGCTGGTCATTTTAGAACAGTAAATACTTTCACTTACTTGGGTATTCAGATTGTCCCCAAATTGGAAGATATTGTGAACTCTAACTATAATCCGATTATAGAGTCTATTTCCAAATCAGTTGATAGATGGTCAAACCTTCCGATCTCTATAATGGGTAAAATTAATATTCTCAAGATGAATGTTCTCCACAAGCTTTTATATTTATTTCAAAACATCCCCCTGCCACCCCCACCAGATTTTTTTCCTAGAATGAAGAAAATCTTTAGTAATTTGATATGGAATAACAGACGCCCCAGGCTCCGTTTATCTCTTTTGTACTTGCCTTATGATAGAGGAGGATTACAGTTCCCTAACATGTTGTGGTAATGAAGCTTAGCACAAGTTCAGACAGGAAGACCTATCACTCCGTATTGCACGTCATGGCAATACTCGCTCCCTTCACTAAATGACAGGGAGCGCCACTCTTTAGCCAACCTATCACTTCCCTCCATTCACAAGCCTAATTATCGCACCTGTTAATCCCTCTATATATGCTCTCCCCTTTTCTATCAGCTGTCTTTCAGGTGTCAACGCGCAACCCTCCTCCACCCCTTCGCCTCCTGCTTCCAACTCAGGGCCAAGCTTAACCTCCTCCCTTCCAACCGGACCTAACCACTTATCACCATCACCAGTGTCTAGACCCGGGGGGGTTCATCGGAAACGGTTCTTTCCCTTCCCGAATGATATCCTACAAAACCCGGGCCTAATCAAACCAAACACCATTTTGTTCTCTTGTTATAAACTGTCATCATTATGATTCATTTATATAATGTGACCGATAATAAACATGTATTCCATACATTACGTCTCTCCTGATTGAACGACTGGGCAGCTCAGCTGAGAACATTGATGTTTTACTACACAGAGGAGAGGCCTCCGGTGTGGAGGGATGTTGAGTCTTGCTCCTTAAAGCTCCCACTTCCTACTTATCTATACTCTGACAACCCTAAAAACCTTAAAAAAAACTACAACTAACCCAATAGTTAAAAATATGATTGATGTTTGGCAGGAGGTTAAAAAATATATGAACGAACCTTCTTCTCTCTCCTGGTTCAGCCCGATATGGGGAAATACTCTTTTTGTGCCAGGGAATGCCGATGGAGGTTTTAGACTATGGGCGGAAAAGGGGGTGGGACAGTTAAAAGACATGTTTGGAAGTGATAATGGGAAGTTTTTATCATTTGAGGAACTTGTCAGTAAACACGAAATACCTCGTAAATCATTGTCTATGGTTATGTCCAAGAATAAAGGAATTCTGGGAAGAGGTTAGGGTAACAGTACAGAATATTTTAGCGATCAGCTTAAAGCTGGAACCAAAAATGTTCCTACTTGGCCTATATCCGGATGGACATAACATACAACGTTATAAACAAGTTTTTATAGATATATGTTTATTATTATTATGGGAAAACCTAGTATTGCACAGTGGTTTAGGGAACTTTCTTTATGTCTGCCTTAAGAAAAAATCACTTACATTCTTAAAGACAAACAAGAACTGTTCCAGAAGGTCTGGGGATGTTTTATAGAGTACACCAAGAACAACGACCGATCTCAATTTCTGAACGACCAATTTATTTTAGTTTTGCTACTTTTGTTTTAAAAAAAAAAAATCTATTGATTAGATTAGATTTATGATAGACTTTTGAAACTACAAGAATATAAGGAGGACTTTTACAAAAAAGTAATAGAGATTTTTGTCCAGAAGGATAGGCAAATGGACTTCATCTTCATGTCAAGGTAAGACTGCAATTTTATTGAAAATGGGATCTTACTAAGAGAGAACAATTCAATATTTAAATGATGAAATTAAATGTTTTGGGTATCCTTTTGTAGAACTGTCTGTTTAAAATTAATTGAAGAATCGGACAAAAAAAGCTTTTGAAAATAATATTATATTTTGATTTAGGTCAAAATATAATATTTGTAAACCTGAAGAGTCAGTGCCAGTGCCTCACCAGCCATGAACCTCACTGCAGAAGCTTATATATAGACATCTACTTTTTTGTGCCCCACCACTTTTGTACATATAAAAACGAAACTGATTGTCATACAAAACACTTTTTCAAATGACGCATTATTAAAAAAATATATTCAAAACTCACCATTGACGTTCTCAAAGCAGCACTATCCGCCGGTTGTTGTGGTTGGAAGCGAAAATGTCAATGACACGTTGGACATCCAGTGCCTTACTCCTTACTCCATGCTTATTGATAGCCAGCAGGCCCAGGTTGCTGTTCCGTGCATCACCACTGCTGTTTCTTAGATAATTCTTGATAAGATGGAGAGAGGAGAAGCTGCCTTCTCAGCCAGCAGAGGTCACAGGCAGAGTCAGGGAAATGCATACTGTATGAGTCTGTGTAAATCCGTAAATAAATCCTTGTAGGGTCGCTTTAAAGCCAGAAATTCCGCTGTGTCCTTCAGTTCAGGTCCCTGTTGTTTCTTTCTTTCCAGTAGGCACTTAACCTGGTGTAGCTCTGGGGTCAGGTTCTCTTCCGTCACTCCATAGAACTTAGCCATGGGTTGCAGACATTTATTGTCTCAGAAGGATGCATGTTTGGGGCTGAGTGCCGAGACTCCAGATAGGACACCACCGGCCTCGGTTGAGAAACGTCTTCTCATTTCAACCACAAGTCAGTCGATTACCGGGTAAAAACACTCAGTGCGCAGCGCATTTAGGGATGTAACTGGTGTGCGTTCGATTTGGGCTTCCACAACAAACTCCTGTAGATGTCGAGGAGGCTGTGCCTGTCTCCTTTTGGGTGTGTCATTGTGCTTTACATTGGCTTTGGTGCACAGGTCGCTTGCTCTGTCCGGAATTTCCCTCCATGACTCCTCTGCGCGTCTGTCTGTCAGTGTCGCTATGACCGAATCAGCCAAGTCCATTGCGGAGGACAGCTCAAGGCTGGGAGATTGGAGCTGGTCAGACATGAATAGCACGTGAGGCTGGGGAAACACGTCTCTGACCCCTGGACCATCAGCACCGGTTCCCCTCAAGGCTGCGTTCTTTCACCTCTGCTCTTCTCCCTGTATACCAACAGCTGCACCTCCAGTCACCAGTCTGTAAAGCTCCTGAAGTTCGCAGACGACACCACCCTCATCGGACTCATCTCTGGTGGGGACGAGTCTGCCTACAGGTGGGAGATGGACCATCTGGTGACCTGTTGTGGGGAAAACCACCTGGAGCTCAACGCCCTAAAAACAGTGGAGATGGCCGTGGACTTCAGGAAGAACGCAGCCCCACCCACCCCCATCACTCTGTGTGACTCCCCAGTAACTGCTGTGGAGTCTTTCCGTTTCCTGGGCACCATCATCGCCCAGGACCTCAAATGGGAGCAGAACATCTGCTCCCTCATCAAAAAAGCACAACAGAGGATGTTCTTCCTGAGGCAGCTGAAGATATTCAACCTGCCAAAGACGATGATGGTGAACTTCTACACCTCCATCATCGAGTCCATCCTCACCTCCTCCATCACCAGCTGGTACGCCACAGCCAAGGATAAGGGCAGGCTGCAGCGTGTCATCCGCTCTGCAGAGAAGGTGATCGGCTGCAATCTGCCATCCCTCCACGACCTGCATGCCTCCAGGACCCTGAGGCGGGCAGGGAAGATAGTGGCCGACCCTTGTTCTCCTTTTAGATAACGTACAACGATGGACAGTTGCTCACTTTTACTTTGGTTTCGTCAACCATTAGGGCGAAACATTCAGCTTCCCTAATTTCTGCACTTATTTCACTTCGGACCATATCTGCCATTATCTGGAAAATCTCGTTTTGGATGTCTTGATGTGTGTATTTAACATTTTGAGGATTGTCGTTCAGTTTATTTTCTACAGTCACGTCAAATTCACCAATTAAGTGTAGCAGCTCTTGGAAGTTTCCCCTATTAACCGAGTCCTCCTCACCCTCCTGCTCCCGGTGACCTCGCTGTGCAATGCCTTGACATGCAGTATAACATACTGTAAGGACATCACCACGGCCTTCATGTACTCACGGTTTTCTTTGACAAGTTTTAAATAAACTGCATCAATCATGTTTCCCAGTCTTGAGCCATCTTTCGTTGTCTGTTTAAATTCAGCCCATGCCTCCATGGCAAACCTGTGTGCTGCACTCCCGTTGTGTTTTTTGAAAGCTCCTGTTGCATTTTTCCAGTTTTTAAATCCATTAGTAAAGGCAGGCTCGGAATGGAATCGCTTCCCAGCACCCAAAAAAGGACGACAGGCAAAGCAAAACACTGAGTCAGTTTCAACAGAATATTCGACCCAGCTGTATCAAGCCCCCAGGAAGTGCGCCGGACTCAGATGAAAATATTCGTGGTGGCCAAACGGCGGTACTACACTTCCGTTTGGTTGCCAGGCCCGGAAACACTTTTTCCCATTGACTTACATGGGGAAAGAGTGGTCTGTAAATCGTTGGATAATTTTTTTTAAATTAAATAAACTACCCAGTATGATCGTTTGTATAGCCCTTATTAAAAAAATGTGTTTCCTGCCTCACCAGCCATGAACCTCACTGCAGAAGCTTATATATAGACATCTAAGTTTTTTGTGCCCCACCACTTTTGTACATATAAAAACGCCACTGGCTCTGGGCAAAACTGTATGCGAGAAGCCCCCACTTTTTTTTGTTAACGTTGGTGCGTATGTGGAAATTCCCCTTCGATTCTATTGGCTCTAACGGTTAAAAAGAGATGTCAATCACCAAAATCGACCAATGGTTTCCAGAGAAACGGCAAAAACGTCCATTTCCACCCAAATCACCCCAGAGGTGGAGTTTTTTTTGCTAAACCTCTAAAAAGGTCAAATGCCACTTGTTTTGCATCAATCTTGATAGGTACTTATTATATGTTGTACTTTGGATTCCTAAAGCTTTTTGTCTACCATACCATCATCCAAGGGTATAAGTAACAAATAATTTTTGGACGGACACTATAATTTACATTTTTTTACTATGTTCAATCTGAATTTTCTTTAAAATAAAAAACATCTATATTGATTCTGACTCTTCTACATCCAACTCACAGGTTTATCATTACTTTGAGAAAAAAGATGATTAATTTAACCCTTTTAGAAGTGTAGTTATGGTCATTTGTTCTGGAAATGTCATTTTCGAGCCTGAGACATGAAAAACAGGAATGGGGTTCAACAGGTTAATGGTATAAATACAAAAAGTGTATTTTCTGATACAGCTGGCTGCAGTCATAACACTGATCCCCCCCGTTGATGCTCCTGACCCTGACTGTGATCTGGTCTTTGCTCCAGCTATCGTTCCAGAGACTGTTGGTATGTACTTTATTTGGTCTGGTTAGCCCGAAACACATATTCATACTTGTATCTTTATGTGATACGTACTTAATTTATAAACTTCATTATTTGCTAGAATTAAGAACACATTAGTTACAGCTTTCATAACGACTCCATACAGTATGTTTTAAAGAAAAAATAATCATTGTGCTTTGGACTTTATTGTACCATTTTAACAGAGGGGTTTCTACGAGATCTCCAGCAGTCTCTGAGCGATACTACAGGAGATGAGGTGGTAGCACAAACCCCAAGTGCTTCTCTGCTGGCATTGATCAACTGGAGCACTCTAAAAAGTTTTTTTTCAGAGAGCTGGAGGGCAGCGAGACCACATCTGGTTAACACCGTAGTGGCCCAAGCAAATGTGGGAACACACATTTGCCAACAGTGTTGGAACAAAACGTCTGTTGTCTGTTGCCGGGATTGCCGACCAAATCCCTTCTTCTGTGCTAACTGTGATGTCAGCATGCACACCAGACACCCCCTCCACAACAGAGATGCTACTACTGCAGGTTACTTCTAGCCATTGGCCCCAACAACACTTATACTAAATATGGCCCTTTGCTCCTGTGGTAAGTTCTGGTTTGTGAATGTACATTTTCTTGATGGACTTGTTGAGAACTTCATGTTGAAAATGTGAGCTTCCTCAAGATCTCTGTGATAATTCCCAGCAGTGTGCTTAAGTCTCTTTTTAATGTTCTGATGTAAAGTTACATCTTAAGTTAAATCCTAAATCTGTCACATAACAATGTTGTATTTCTCAGAAGAGACAAATTATTTTTAATTCCCATTTGAATTTTTTTCCAGTGCGGTTTGTACCTGTGGAGATCCCGGACAAAATCTGTGGTTGTGCATCAGAGCCATTGAGCCTCAAGCCAGGAAAGACTGTGACTGTGATCACAATGAATGGTAAGAATGGGAATAATTGTTGTCTTGTTTCTTAAGATAGATGTTATTGAAGTTTCTTCTTGATAATATCCAACCCTTCTCAATGACCCGCACATGTGGGATAGCTTGTTTATTAAACCTTAACATGGGTATTGAGTAAAGAATACCAAATGTATTAAAAACACCTTGTCTGTTTTTCAAGGACGACATGAGCTAACATGTCAGAGTTGGCTTGTAGCATGCGCTGCGACATGGACGACTGGGGTTGATGACCTTCTTCGGAGTGACTACTGGCCAGCTACCCTTCACTTCCCCACCATTTATGCCACAGCTGTTTTCTTCTCATTTGAAGAAATGAAAATGGCTGCACCTGGACTATCCTTTCAGGCATATTTAAGGATGCTAGATCAGCGAACGTTGCGCTTCGGCCGTGTGAGTATTGAAGCTACTTATCCTTTTTGATCTATTTTTATTGTACTTTGATAAGCTGTGTCCTTATAATTTATTGTTGACATATACTTTGCTGTTGATGTCCCTATTTTGTTATAGACTGGGAAGATCTCAACTGACAGCTTCATCAAAAGTTTCTTTGAGTGGGAGGCTGTGCGTTATGAGGTGGACATCATGTGCAAGGAGGAGCCCTTCACCTGTCCTGCGTGCAGCACTGATATGCTTGCAGTTTCCGTGGATGGAAACCGCAAGCATTACCGTTTCAATAATGTATCTAGGTACTATAAAACATGTATAATGTCACAGTATTTGAACAAATAACGAAACAAAAGTATCTTGATGTGCACCAATCAACCTTATAATATGAAATGTCATACATTGCTCCTTTGTTTGATTTAGATCTGAGGAACAGGACATCTCAAGATTTGTGGACTATATACACACCACAACCAAACATGTAATATTGCAGACTCTAATTATAATAGAATATAATAATCTCCTAATGAAGGGATTGGTTAGGTAAGTCTTTGCACCATTTTCATCAATACATTTATATATCTGGTCTCTATCTATGGTCTCTATAGAGGTGTTTGTGGAGGACAGTGGTCGGCAGCCAGAGAGACCTCCCAAAAATCTGCCAGCAAGCTGGATGAGGAGGGACCGGAGCTTGCCGTCTGTCGACATGGAGTGCTCCTCTGTGCTCTCAATATGTACAGGGGAGAAATCTTTGCATATCCCCTGTATCTACAACAAAAGCTGGCCAGTAGTATGTTCGTTTGCATGGATGTGACCTGCAAATATTGGCCCTACCTCCAGAGAGTCACAAAAAGCTGTCCAGAGCTCCAGCGTCTTCTCGACATGAAGCCCTTTCTCTCAGTGTTTCATGCCAAAGCGCATGACTTCAAATGTGAAGTAAGGAATTGTTACCATGTGACACAATCACTTATGTAAACATATCCTTGTGAATAATGACAAGTTGTAACAAGTCGTATTTTTGAATGTATTTTAAACAGGTGAAATGGAGTGGGGCATATCAAGAGGGGGCCGGACTAACCCTAGGGGAGGAGGTGGAACAGGTCAATGCCTTCTTCTCTCGGATAGCAGTGACCACAACACACATGTCAAAAGCAGGTGGGTTACGATAAAACCTTTACTGTCAGTTTTCAAATAATGTTCAGAAAGGCACAGATTACACTAGCACATTACACCAATAACACAAACTCATACAAGTACATTGACGGTTATGACCATAGAACACAATTTAGGATGGCAATATAGTATATACCCCAGTTACAGTATAAGAGGTAAGAGGAATAGTAATAACGTGATATTCTCTTTTGCAGGACGTACAGACATGCTGACGCTGATGGCCATGCGCTGGAATCATCAAAAAGTCAGCAACTTGGCCACCTCACTGCCCCGCAGATATCTGAAGGTAATAACATAGTTTTAGAAGAATGACATATTCTTTGTTAGAATTATTTGTGGCTGCAGCCTAAATGTTGATTTCTGTATTTACTTGTCTTTAATTGTTTGATGTTTGTCGACCACACAAGCTCTGGAAAAGCAATTGCAGAACCTGGAGTCCATGAAGGCTGAGTTGGCAGTGACTGAAAAGCAGCTGGAGGACTGGATCAGAGATGTGAATGAGTGGGCAAAAAGTGAGGACAATTTTAATGAAGTTTTTCAACTTTTTTGTAGTCATGATTTATCAATTTATTTTTAATTTTCAGAATTAGTGATAACCCTTGTTACGTCCCCATAGGGATGAGGACATGCAAAACACACCAGTTGGAATTGGTATAATTATAATGAGTTTATTTTAAATAGCAGAGGTAAACAAAATGGCAGACATGCAGCCTGGAACAAACAAAAAGGCCAAAAGGGCACAGGTTGATAAATAACCAACAAAAGGAGGACTCTAAAAAAGGAGTCTAATCGCATACAGGGAAAATAAATACTCATACACTAAATAAAGAACGAAACAAAACCTCACTTTAAAAGTGGTACAACTAACAAAGGGAGGCTGTAAGAAAACACAGCTCAGGTAGAGGACAACAGTCAAACAATACTAAACTAATCTAAGCACATCTAACCACCACAATACTGACAAACACAGACCACACGAGTTAACCACTGTTAACAGATTTGCACACAAACTAGCAACTAGCTAAAAATGTGAGTTAATTGATTTAGATACACATTTTAAGTTGCAAACATTAATTTATAAGTTGTGTTGACGTAATAATGTTGGTAATTACATCAACTTAATATTGTGTGTAATATTGTGTGTAATTCAGAATATATTCATTTAGGTCATTTCTCTTTTTTTCCTTTTTCAAAAATAGCACAATACAATTGAATTATGCAGAGAACTATAGCCATTCGCTGCCTTGTCGTGTACCTTGGAGAACAGCAAGAGGACCTTTTCAAGGAGTTTAGCGGCGTGATTAAAAATCTTGAAATAAAATAAAATCCATGGGCACAGGACAAAAGCACTGCTCTCTGTCAGTTACATTTTGAAGCATATTGCACTTTTGGCCACACCCCAATCAATAATAGCTTAGCAACGTTCAGCATGGATAGGTGTTGACAGCAATGGCATGGGAAAAGGATTGTGTACAATTTGAAACGTGGCTTCTGCTCTTCACTTAACCAGTTCACATATCGTATGGAACCTGCAAACAAGATGAGAAGATACACTAAAACTTGCACGGTTGGGATTGACTAAATCTATCCACATGCACTAGGCAAAGTACTCAAAAGCACCTCTGTGTATCTTCAGGACCACGTTGCCATGACGACACACACATGCAGACTCAATAGGTGAAAACAATACCAGCGTTGCTTAAGCAGCATGGTAATAATGGCTCTGAATTAGCTAAGAGTGACAGTTTAAAAAGTATGCAATTACCTAATTCATTATCTCTTATGCGCTAACCTATTATTTAATGTGCTTCAAAAGGACATGAATATCGCCTTCATCAGTGACCGGTCCACCCAGGATCTGACCATACGATGGCAACCATCGTGGTCGAGGGAAACAAATGAATGAGCAAGCAATCTGCGTTAAATGTGTTCATACTGTTTTAAATTATGACTGTCGGCAGTGTAAACATCTTTGTTACATCTTGTGTGAAATTGATGTGTGTGATCTGCAGATTGGTGGCCATTGAGAGTTTGTTTCTGCAGTTTTACAAAAACTTTACAGATTTGACATATTTGGCACTGGTTTTAAATATGCAAAGGCCTCTAACTTCGTTGTGATGGCAGCATTTATTTACTGTGTCCCCATTTCCCATGGTAATATGGCTAATGTGTTTATTTATTATTTGTGGGGCAATTTAAATTTGTGTTATTTATCTGTTATAATTTCAAGATTTAAATGAAGCTCAGCGCAAGTTCTTTCAGGAAGACTGGGTGTATATAGATTCACTCCGCAGCTGCATATAATCAGCTCATCACAGGCGTTCTCTTTAACCTATTATATTTCACCTCATTCTCCAGCAGCCAATCAACGTGCTGCAGCCAAATCTGAAAAATGGTTCTCCTCTCTCCTGCAGTCAGCTGTGATTGCAGGTGTTCATGCACCTTATCATGGCATGTGTCAATAAATGTTCAAACAAAATGAATTCTCTCCCGATTGAAACATCATGTGTTGAAATAAACAACAGCAGTTCAAAATAAAAAGTGAATTGCCTAATATTTTTGTCGTGGAATTAATTAATTTCTTTCTTTAAAGGCAAAAACATGAAAAAGCTAGAAAAACAAACAATTGAATACAATGTATTTGGAGCAACTTAATTTATAAATGGTTGTCAACTTAAAAATGTGTTTTCACAATGATGGTAATTAAGTACATACAACTTAAAATTCCTTTTAAATCATGTGGTAAAACTAGTCGGAATAACTTAATATTTTGAGTAATCAACTTCAAAACTTGTGTTTATATTACCAATTATTAAGTAAGTGGTAATTAAAAACACCTCTGATTGTAGAGGAAAAGCCTTCTCCCCTAACTGAAATAACTTTGTTGCTTTAACACAATTTCATTAGAAGTTGTCATAACTCAATAAACATTGATGCAAACTGTTGCGTTGATTTTCTTTGTTGAGCCAAGGCATTTGTTTTTAGAGTGCACAGCAGAGCCTCCTGAGTGATCGTCAGTCAGAGGCTTTGTAGTCATCTCCAGCAGTTGCGCGCCGGCTGTGTGCTGCGGTTGGAGCGCGTCGGGCCCGGCGTGCTCCAATCACAATCTTTGGGAGGCGGACTAGGAGATGGCAGCCAATGACGTCAGGGCACCCGCACAGCTCATTTACATATAAGACAGAAGACGACCAGAAAGGCAGCAGCCGTAACAACCCTCTATTGACATTTGCATTACTTATTTTTCATGAAGCATTAATGATGATCCAGATGCTTATTATGAAATATGTAATAACATAATATTAAAACATTTGATCAAATGTCACTGTTATTGTGAATTACTGTGCTTAATACTCCAATTTCCTCTAAAAAGCAACAACAAACAACCCAAGGGATGCTTCTGCCTTGGCCAGCAAGATTGAAATGCTGACAGTAAGTGTCAAGAGACGTTCGCAGCGTCTCTACAAAGACACAGACAGCAACAAAGGTCGTTCCAGGATCCGCCGCAATATCAGGGATGAGAAAGGGGTCCTGACAGCCACAGTTGAGAAATACAACTCAATGGTTCCAAGCTGTCAGGGACCAAGCAGTAAGACAACAGGACACAGGAGTGGTTTAAATAAACTAGGGTTTTTATTTACCCAAAAATCCACAAAACATCATATAATAGCAAGGCCTATAAAAGAGGTCAACAGAAAATACCTCAAAGAAACATAACAGGTGTTAACTCAACAAACGGACCTCCTACAATGAAAAACCAAGGAACCTATATAGTGGCTTGGCCAAACCAAGGTGAATAATTAATAGTCACATCATACAAAGGACACTGACAAAACCCAAATCCCCCCTTTGACATGGAAGCAGGTGGTTTGTCCCAATCTGTCCCAATTGGCTCCTTGCAGTATTTATGAGCCCTCAGCGCTCGGCCACGCCCTTTGCTGAACCAGGAAGTAACCTCCCCCAATGGACATGATAACTCAAGAGACAAAGAATGTAATTAATACAAACAAATACTTGTGTATTAGCTGTGCTAACATGTTTGAAGTAATGTCAGATTACAATCAAATAAAGAGTTTACCATCTAGAGCAAATGTGTGGTGTTAATTGGCATGTTTTATTGTAGCTGCACTAAAGCAAAACTACTGAAGATGAGGATGCAGTGTAGTTGGTTTACCCTGTGTGGCTGTGGTCATCACACACTCCCCCCCCCTTCAAGACTCTCGCTGAAACAGCGAGAGAGGTAGTCGGCTGTGACATTGTCCTTGCCTGGGATGTGCTGAATGTTAAAGCGGAATGGTTGCAGTGCCAGGTACCACCGGGTAATCCTTCCATTGGTATCCTTCATCCTTCCCATCCACTGAAGCGCTTTATGATCAGTCTCCAGGGTGAATTCTCTACCCAGGAGGTAATACCGGAGAGAGTCGAGGGCCCATTTGATAGCCAGTGCCTCCTTTTCCACGGTTGAATACCTGACCTCCCTGGGGAACAGTTTCCGGCTGATATAGGCCACTGGATGGCGGTTGTCTGATGACCCCTGGAGAAGCACAGCGCCCAGACCCCTATCAGAAGCATCCGTTTGCAAGATAAAATGTACATCAAAGTTTGGACTGTAAAGAACAGGTTTCTTACTCAATGATCCCTGGATGTCGTGAAAAGCTGCCATGGACTCCTCTGTCCACTGTATCTGATTTGAAGACCGGGATCCAGTCTGGTCTGTGAGTAGAGCTGCCCTGGCAGAGAATTGTGGTACAAAGCGGTGGTAGAAGCCTGCCATGCCCAGAAAAGATCGGAGCTGCTTCCTTGTTTGTGGCACAGGACATGACTCGATGGCCTGAATCTTGCTGACCCGTGGCCGTATCACCCCGCGTCCAATGATGTGGCCCAGGTACTCCGTCTCTGCGGCGGCAAAGACGCACTTCGATGGATTGATAGTCAGCCCCGCAGAGTAGAGGCGATCCAAGACAGTGTGCAGATGTTCCATGTGCTCCTCCCAGGTGGAGCTGTAAATGACAATGTCATCCAGATATGCTGCAGCAAAACCAGATAAATCACAAAGTACCTGATCCATAAGCCTCTGGAAGGTCGCTGGAGCACCATGCAGCCCAAATGGCATGACCGTGAACTGGAAAAGACCCAATGGTGTCCTAAAGGCTGTCAGCTCCCTAGACCGCTCAGTCAGTGGAACCTGCCAGTAACCCTTGGAAAGATCTAATGTGGTTAAGTATTTGGCTTTTCCAAGCCGTTCAAGCAGTTAATCGATTCTTGGTGTTGGATAAGAATCAAACAAAGAAATTGAGTTCAGGTACCTAAAATCAATACAAAACCTAAGACTGCCATCCTTCTTTGGCACAAGGACCACTGGGTTGCACCACTCGCTTTTCGAAATCTCAATGATCCCCAGGGACAGCATCAGATCGACCTCCTTTTTCAGTGACGCCAGCAGGCGTTCCGGAATCCTGTAACTCAGCCGTCTCACAGAAGCACCTTCTCTAACCACAATGTCATGCTCAACAATATCTGTTCTCAGATTATTTACAGATTGGGATCGTGTCTCTTGTGCTAATAATGTTGGGTGGTACAAACTTCCGGTGTACAAGAGTCTGACTACTCCCAGAATCCAGCAAGGCCTTGATAATCTGTCCATTAACTTCTATGAGTGTCATCTTAATAGACTGGTCATCCTTACCCACATGCTCAATATGAGGGCGAGGCACAAAGCACATTTGTGTCATTTTGGGGGCACATAGGTTTTATATGGCCTTCTATTCCACAGAGATAACAAATTGGCTTTTTACCAAGAGGTTTAAATGGGCTGCTAGCTGACTGCTTTTCCCACATGGGAGGCTTACCCACACCGGAGGGTGCCTCCTGATCGTACTGTCGAGCTGGTTTGTGTCGATCCTTTGAACTCCATGAGTTATAGCTCCATTGCTGTCCTTTATTACGGGCAGCAACAAAGACGTCAGCCAGTCCAGCAGCCTCCATCGCCGATCCTGAGTCACGCTCTCGGATCCAGACTTGAAGCTCAGGGGACAACATTTTCAAATATTGCTCTAGTATGATTATTTCACCAATTTCATGTATGGGTTTACCTTTTGGTTGGATCCATTTCCCATAAAGTTCCTTGAGTCTTACATACAACTCCTTGGGGCTCTCGTCAGGGTTAAACTCCAAGGAACGAAATCTTTGCCTGTAGGTCTCAGGGTTGATGTCATACTTAAAAAGAATAGCAGATTGTACTTGGTCATAGTCAAGGGAATCATCAATGTCCATATGCACATAAGCACCTCTAGCTTTGCCAGTAAGCAATGGTCACAAGTGAAAAACCCAATCTGCTTTCTGCCACCGGCATGCTATAGCAATCCGTTCAAATGTAATCAGAAAGTGTTCAATGTCATCATTGTCCGTTAATCTTTCCATTCTGGGCTCATGGTGTGTGCGAGACTGACCTGCAAGGTTTGGATGGGCAGCCATGGTAAAAAACTCTGCTTGCACCTGAGGATGGTTGCTGGTGGATGGTAAGATTTCCACCTCTGATGGATCAGGGTCTGCGGACAGAGAATCTGGTACTGGAGATGTTCTGGCCTGAACTTCTAACTGCAAAAGCTGAAACTGCTGTCGCATTGTTTCAAACCGCTGTTCCTGTCTTGTAGTTATCTCGCTCTGCTTTGCCGCTTGAGCCTCCGTCTGCCCCATATGAGCCTGAAGCAGGGCCACCAGGTCCGACATGGATGGCTCCTTACCTTCACCCTCAGTGCTTTCTACCACTCCAGAGGCCCCATTGTCCTCCTCTTCACTACTGGCTTGCTTCTCCTGGACATTTGAAAGGCTTGTCGGTCCTCCCGGTGTCCTTGTAATTCTCCCTCCACGTCCCGGACGCTGCATCTTTTTTTTTTTTCTTTTAAAAAGAAAAGAAGGTGGAATAAAACACCCGTGTCCTCCACTGAATGATCCCACCACTGCCACCAATTGTCAGGGACCAAGCAGTAAGACAACAGGACACAGGAGTGGTTTAAATAAACTAGGGTTTTTATTTACCCAAATATCCACAAAACATCATATAATAGCAAGGCCTATAAAAGAGGTCAACAGAAAATACCTCAAAGAAACATAACAGGTGTTAACTCAACAAACGGACCTCCTACAATGAAAAACCAAGGAACCTATATAGTGGCTTGGCCAAACCAAGTTGAACCCAAGGGATAATTAATAGTCACATCATACAAAGGACACTGACAAAACCCAAATCCCCCCTTTGACATGGAAGCAGGTGGTTTGTCCCAATCTGTCCCAATTGGCTCCTTGCAGTATTTATGAGCCCTCAGCGCTCGGCCACGCCCTTTGCTGAACCAGGAAGTAACCTCCCCCAATGGACATGATAACTCAAGAGACAAAGAATGTAATTAATACAAACAAATACTTGTGTATTAGCTGTGCTAAAATGTTTGAAGTAATGTCAGATTACAATCAAATAAAGAGTTTACCATCTAGAGCAAATGTGTGGTGTTAATTGGCATGTTTTATTGTAGCTGCACTAAAGCAAAAATACTGAAGATGAGGATGCAGTGTAGTTGGTTTACCCTGTGTGGCTGTGGCCATCACACAAGCACAGAAGCTCTGTGCCTCGAAGCCATTCTGTCTGTGGAGAAAGCTTGGCCATGGCAGCTACCAAACAGTGGTAAGTACACCAGTCTGCTGAATGCTCACAGCAAATGTGGAAAACCTTCATGTCTGATATATAAAACTATGTAAGACTTCAGATTCTTTGAATGTTGATCTTTCATAGACATTAATTCATGTTTTGTCATAAATGCTTTCCAGACTCTTTCGACCTCAGGACAAAGAGAAGAGCATTCGACCTTGTCATGGCAGTGAAGAGACTAGAGGAGGAGAAGAAGATTCTCGTCATAGAGATGAACTACCACTGGAAGGTCCTTTCAACCCGCAGTGATTCCCTGAAAGAGATGTCCTGCCTGCAAAGTACAGTATATATTACATTTTTACTTTGTATGACTTTACACATCAGTAATAGGTGATGAAGGAACTAATATCGTCTTTATCTTATTATGTTATACATTTAAGATTCACCATTGGGCCTGAGCGAAGACGGGATGAAAGGTCTTCAGGGCATGTTTAGAAAAAAGCAGCACAACATCAAATACATTAAGACTCATGCGAGACGATGCTACCTGCACGTTTTGACTGGAGCAGAGACCATCAGCTTCTTGCAAAGTCTTTCAGATGAGTCTTTCAGATGAGTCTTCTGACTGCGACTCTGACAGCTCTGATGACACACTGTGAAGCCCCCTCCAGACTACCTTCAGTAGTACAATGCTAAATGTACTTACATTCTCCTACGATGGGTTGAGATGACACTGTCATGAGAGAAGAAGCTGCAACTCAGACTGACTCCTCTTGTGTCTGTATATGTTATACGTGCCTCAAAGCCACATCCCTGTCTGCTGATATGGATTCAAAGGCTTTGTCATATCAACAGTAGCTATTTGAAAAATGACAAATTGCTTAATGTCTTAATATCAGTGGCGAACCGTCAGGGCCTTCAAGGTATTCAGAGAATACCCTGGAACACTCAGATAAAACAAACAAAAAATCGATTTAATGATATGAATAAAATGTAATAAAATGTATATAAAACGAATAAATGAGTCGTAACTGTGTTGTTGATCTGTAATATTACAGTGTTACGTTGATTTCTTTGTCCTTCTCGGACCATGCACTACGCATTTCAGTGGTTTTGTGTTAGAAAAGAAAGCAACCAATCAGATCTTGTTCTGGGTCTCTGGGTAGAATATCAACCAAGGTATTCTACATCCTTGATAGAATGCCCTGGCCGTTGCACTGAATGAGAGTGTACGTTTGGACTGAAGCAGCAAAATATTATTTTACCAACAATGTGGAATTTATTGGCTACATATTACACAGATTATGCACAGCGGGAGCAGCAATAACCGTCAAATAATAATTCAGACAGGGGAGCTCCGCACCGCCTGCCTGCCGCTAGGGGGTGCTGCAGCGCCCTCAGCACCCCCCTTCCCGTGCCCATGCTTCAGAGTGACTTGGACTCGTGAATTGGTGACTTGACTACAACACTGTGATCCACGTCATGCATCCAGTTTCCTTGTAGGAGTTCTGGCTCGTCCAAGTCTTCTAATCAGGGCTTTATAAATAAAGAACTATGGTAGATGTATAATATAATGCAGCCGAACCATTTATTACAATGCATTTATGTGATAAGTTTCAAAGAGAAAAAGCAAGAATACGCGGAATAAATGATTTTATTTTGTATGAATTTATGTTTCATCCAATCACAGAGCTTGTTGACTTATCACGAGGTTTGTCGCAAAGCGGACTGGCGTCGTCACAACAATAGCTGAGGATTGTGGGTAGTGTAGTGTCTTTGGCGCTCCGCATTTCAGGAAAAAAAATGTGTTTCTCAGAAAGGGGAAAAACACAACATTATTATACACAATTTAAACCTATCAATGTTGTTTAATTAATAAGGATAATCTGGTGTTTTTAAGTTGATGTGTGGTGGAGATATCACTGTAAAATCAATCGACAGTAAGAGAATACTTACTTCCGGGTGTAAAATTCTCCGTTATCCAATAGGAATGGACAATCGTCACGGTGCGTCACAACTACCTGTTGCACCACTGTGTTATGTGGTGCACAAAGAGTGCACTGAAGACACTGCAGCCACCACCAGAGTTGGGTGTAACAATATTACTTTTGTCGGTAACGGACTAATGTAACGTGTTACTTTTATAATTCAGTAATCACACTACAGTTACTAACATTGCCCGACACGCGTTACTGCGTTACTGCGTTACTTTTATAAAATCAGTAATCAGACTAGCCTACTAACATAAAGAATGATTAGATTCTCCCTTTGACAGACAAGAGGGATTTCCGCCGCAGGTTTATATTTACGTAACATTTGCGTGACTTGTGCGTCCACATCAAGCCCCCAGGAAGTGCGCCGGAGTCTGATGAGAATATTCGTGCTGGTCAAACGGCGATACTACACTTACTTTAGGTTGCTGGGCCCGGAAACACTTTTTCCCATTGACTTACATTGGGAAAGAGTGGTCTGTAACTCGTTGGATAATTTCTTTTAAACTACCCAGTATGATTGTTTGTATAGCCCTTATTAAAAAAATGCGTTCCTCAAGTTGTAAAAATGTGCTAATAACGTTATTCTGAGAGTTATTTCCCTCGGCATTATGAACGCGCATCTAACCCATGGGACCGCGCCGCCCGGCACGTTCATGTTACGTGTTCAGTACTGAGTTTCTCTTTACCCATGGATGCACAATAACAACGGACCCAACACACTCTCACTCCCTAAGCGTCCAGGAGCGACGTTTGGTCAGTGTCCGTGGCGTCCAGTTGTGACGCTCCGAGGCTCCTTCAGCGTCATAAAGGGACGCAAATAGCTTTCAACTGATTGCAATGTATTCCCATCTGCGGCGGGATTTGACGCTCATGGAAGCACGGCATTCGTTTGTGTCGGCTGCCCTTAAAGGCAATGTGAGCGTCCATTCCCATTGGATAACGGAGAATTGTACACCCGGAAGTAAGTATTCCTCTTACTGTAGATTGATTTTACAGTGATATCTGCACTACTCATCGACTAAAAAACACCAGATTATCCTTGTTAATTACACAACATTGATTGGTTTAAATTGTGTGCAATGCTTTTGTATTTTTCCCCTTCGATTCGGAGAAACAAATATTTTTTTGGAGTAAAGGATGGCAGAAGACACTACACTACCCAGAATCCCCAGCTATCGTTTGGACTACATCATGTGCTCTGTTTGACAAACCCCGTTTTTTTTCACCATTCATTCCAATGGCTGGCGTCTATGTCACATGATCTTCAAATTTCTCCCTGCAGAAAAAGAAAACTTGGCTGAACTTCGTTTTATTCTCGGTGGAAAATGCCTATTTTAAAGTTAGTTTGTTTTAGTTTTATTGTAGTATACAACTCCAGTAAAGAAACAGCAATTCCAGACAAATAGAGAGGACATCCTCAGTGTCTTTAACATAACTATCCAAGATAGAACGTTGGACTTTGAATGCTGAAAGTCAGGGGGTGAACCATTACCCACACTGTTTCTGGGACAGGAAGAGATAGAACGTATTGAACAAAGTAGCTTGTATTTGTTCCAAGGACATGCAAAGAAATAGTTGTCATTGTCATTAAACCTTCTTAAAGAGGCAGTCCAGTTATTTCGTATAACATGAAGAACCATAATTTTTCACAACACAGATTTTTTTCTTCACATAATGCAACTTGATGGCATCTTCTGTTAGACCCTCCCTGCCTCTTATAGCCTTATTTCTCTAAATCATAAATGGTAACACAGGCGTTCTGTTGAAATGTGTTGTTCTCAAGTCCAGGTTTAGACAAGTGAAGTTACCAGAACAGTGAATTCCACTGCAAAGCTGCAACTAGGGAGCATTTACACTTGGATTTCTAAGTGTTTATTAGTAGGATCAGACTTGTGTTTTATCACTTCAGACTCATTTTGGTTCAATATATGACTGGTTTCATGGTTCAGACAGAGACAGGCAGGCTGCTAATTAGCTGCTGCTGGCCCACGCTGGGAGGTCAAATGATCTGAGCTACGTCTCAGCTGGGGGAGAGGAAGTGGAGACAGAGGGATGTAATCCTTCACTCCTGCTGTTCTGTGCTCCCAGAAGGAAGATATCTAACCTTTATCCATCTGCACATCCTCAGTCTCAGCTCCCTTCCCCTGTCTGCTCATCATACTGAGGAGTAATAGGCCCTGGAGCTCACTGACCGCTGCAGTGTATGGACGGGAACATCCAACAGCTCCAGCTCTGTTTTATTTGCCAGCAGCAGGGACTAAGGATGAGATGTGAGTCTGGTGGTCTGTCCAACACACAGACCTAGAATATTGTATGGACCTACTGTACAGATCAATATGAAACTTGGCATTAATGTCCATAGTCCCAATAGCATTTCCCTCTCCTACCTTTTATCCCTGGTTTTATAGTAATATCTAAAAAAACAAATGTTGAATCTTCAAGGGATGTCCCTTAATGCAATCACTATGCCAACACTTATTAATCTATCAGTAACCAGCTTGCCTCTGCTGTCAGTTTGACAAACAATAACACTTTCACCTTTATTTCTTAAAGACACAAAAGCAATGTCTAGGAGAACAACATCATCATCAATAGGTCCAACAAATGCACCAAGCTATATTGTTGACCCTCTTGCAACTGTATAAGCTATTAGTCTGTTAGAAACTAGAAAGGAGGTGAGCAAATTAAGATCATTTAGTGAATGAATCATTTCATCAAACTTCAGAATTTGTCTCAGGTTCCTGTTTCCTATGCCACCAATATGGGCTCAGAACAGTCTCATAATACACATGCACACAGAAGGATTCACACTTGTATTTCATGATCCGCAAAAGGATTCACACTTGTATTTCACTGCACACACAAATGTGTTCCGTTTCCAGGCCTGGACTGGCCATCGGGAGGACCGGGAGGTTTCCCGATGGCCTGGCCTGCTAAGTGGCCTGCTGGCCTGAGGATTTTTTTTTTTATGTATGTATTGTGAACGCAACGCTGCGCAAATGTGGGTCTGTCTCTGCCTCACAGAGGGTGACTGGCTGTCTACATGATGTGGTCTGCCTCACAGAGGGTGACTGGCTGTCTACATGATGTGGCCTTCCGACATGGCCACTTTCATACAGATCACACTAATGCCCTTGATTGGTCTCTGTGTGTCATTCAAGCTCGGGAGGGTGTGTGTTAGTGTATGTGTGGCAGGGATGTTCACAAGTCTTTTTTTGCAAGTCCAAGTCAAGTCTCAAGTCTTTGGTCACGAGTCCAAGTCAAGTCTCAAGTCTCTGTGGGGTGAGACTTGATCAAGTCTCAAGTCTTTGGTCATGAGTCCAAGTCAAGTCTCAAGTCTCTAAAAAAATAAAAGTCTCATGTCTCTTCTGGTTGTAATAAGCCTTCTATTGTCTGCTGCTCTCCAGTCTGTTAAGAATACTGCACAGCTATATCTAAGAAATTCAAAGCATTTACTGTGTTATTATCACTCCTATATCTATTAGCATACAGTATCAGTACTGATTAGTTGTTTGTTATATGATCACTGTAAACAGGCTATTGCAATGCAATATGAGGAAAACATCACACTTTGGCTAAATGCAAACAACTTATAAGCAAAACACTTCAGAATCAGAAATACGTCAAATACGTCTTTGTATCAACCGTATTGTTTAATTACACTGGGTCTCTAATGACATCTTTTAAGTCTACTATTAATAAACATATTCCTCTATCCTCTCACTCAAAGCCAGTGTCATGGTAACCTGATAAACCTGTAACATTAACGCTACGTGGTCAACAATAAACCTGTAACCTGCCTATAACCCGACAGATGTATTTATGTATGTAACTATGTATTTTTCTACGTTTAACGTTAGCCAGTAGATGGTGGCAGCGGAACGTAACGATTAACGTTACCGACCTTTTTGATGTCATGTCAAGAGTTGGATGTCAACGCCACTCAACTCAAACAAGTGTGACAAGCAAACATTCACTCATCTTTTCAAATATTCAGTTACAAAGCTAGTAGCAAGCTACGTTAACATTACATAGATGATGCTGAGCTAAACATGTTTGCTAACCGTCCATGCGTTAATGTGACTGACCTCTCCGGGTGAGTTTTCAAGTGCCTGATGAAATCCGACGTTGTTGCGCCAGCATCCTTGATTTTGATATTGCAGACTTTGCAGTGTGCGCTCCTTTTGTTGGTGCCGCCGGAGTTTTGTTCGAAGTTTTTGTAGTTGAACCTAATTACAAGCGGTACAGCCGCAGGTGTGCCGCCGGTCGCCATTGTGTTACTACGAGGTAGTAACAGAGGCGCGCACGTCTGCGTGTAATGAGCCCGGCTAAAATAACTGGATGGCCTACCTGCCTGTCAGCCTTCCATCTGGGCACAAACTTATCTCGTGCCCTCATTGGTCATGTGCGCGTTCGTGTGTGTTGGAGGAGGCGAGCTCTATAAGGAAGTAGCAGCCTCTAGCAGATTATCTCCGGTTGTGTATTTTCAAATTCTAGCGATCTCGAGCCGGTTTCTCTCAAATGTACCTACCCCACCTTTAATACGCCAAAAATAGAAAACACAATGATTGTTCACGAGTCCCAACCTATGGTCCCAACACACGAGTCCAAGTCGAGTCTGAAGTATTTTGGTCAAGAGTCCAAGTCAAGTCTCAAGTCTCTGTGTGTGCGACTTAAGTGTGCGACTCGAGTCCCCATCTCTGATGTGTGGCACGAGCGAGTGAGATAAAGCGTGTGCACCGGTTACGCGTATTGTTGCTGTTAGCATCTGGTGCTAGCTAGCTGCGCTAACGGATATAAGGAGCTTTTTCAACAACAAGGTGGAGGAGAGTCCTCTCCTGTCAGACTGAGAGACTGATACAGCTCAGGTGAGATAAAGGACTATGAGTGTTTAGATAGTTCACTTAGTCTAAGTTATCTCAGTGGGTCTCAAACGGTTTGATCAAATTTATGTAAACACATATTTCCATTTGAGAAGGTAGTGATTAGTAAAATATGCATGAATAATAATTTAAAAAAAAACGTTAACTAGGTGAAAAAATGTAAGATAAACTTTAAAAACTTGTTGAGAGCTAAAACTAGTCTTTGCTGCTGCCTCAAAGAAGAGCAGGGGGAGAGGAGGGAGACAGAAGAGGCTGGTTCAGGAGCACAGACACGCTCACAACTATAAATGAACCACAAACAAATAAACAAGTTTTTCATATTGGATATGGTATGTTATTGGTTACGGCCATGTTTTTTATGATTTTATGTTTATTTAAATGTATCCTACAGTTCTCTTTCATATGGGTGTAGTCTCTTTATTTTCCCCTCAAAATGCACCAGATTGATGCATTTAAGTGCAACATTTAAAAAAAAAATCTTAACGGGGGAGCATGCCCCCGGAACCCCCTATAGGATTTGAGGTCCACCCCCACTTAAAATATGTTCACACAGGTTCCTAAATAGATTTGCACATTTTTTTAAATGGTAACCCATATGTTTATTATTGGGTAGTGGATTTAAACTAGAGGGCTATCACTATGGGCAGCAACGCTGTAAATATTGACAAATAAATCCAGCAAAATGGCACAAAAAACTGGTAGTGGCCTGGCTGGGTGTATAATTCCCGGCCTGACTTATTGTCCCAGTCCGGCCCTGTCCGTTTCATATACATGTAAATAAAATCCAAATAAAGAAAAAAGTTTTAAATATGTATTTTTGATCCTCACATATTTGTTTTCCGGTGAAATCCCCTGAACCTGCAAACACAAACCGCTTTCTGTCCATGGATTGCTTGTTTTTTGAGACTCCCCTGACGGTAACCCGATTCGTACTTGTAATTGTTTCTATCTATAGCCAATCAGATGTCTCCTCCATTCTAAGCCAATCACATGAGCGCTACCCCCACGAGGGAATGATTTCTTGCATTCTTGACGTAGCACTTCATATACGCATTTTGCGCTGACAGGTCCATGGAGCCTGCCTGCAGGCGCTAATCTCAGGACCGAAGGACCATAGTATAGTCGTCTTTATTTTTACGATATTATTATTCAAAGATAAATAAGGAAGTGTGTGTTATATGAGATGGCAGAGAGGTTTCAGCTCAAATTATTAAATCAAAGAGGCTTGATGTTTTCTATTATGTTATTTCACTATAGCTATGTGGACGGTGTCAACTAAAATACAAAATGTCTTTATTTATATTTTTTTCATAATAATAATAATTATAATATAAAATATTATATTTGCGTGCATTTCCTGTTCGGAAAGTGGCGCTGTACTGAGAGTGGCGATTTTATTTTGTAATTATGTAATACTTGTAATAATGGTGCGTTCACACCGGACGCGATGCGAATACTCGTTCGAGTTTCTTGCCGGCTGTCAGCTGTGTTTACTCGCCTCATTCATCTGTGTCAGATTCTCGAGCCGTATCTGGCCGTGCAACACGTACATTGTTACATATGGCGCTTTTCCACTGCAGGGCCTCGCTTGGCTTAGTACGGTAGGCTAGGCCTTGTTAGGCCTTGTTAGGCCAGGCTCATTTTATGCTGCATTTCCATTACAGTTTAGGAACTGGGGTAGTAACTATAGTAACGCAGTGTAGGCGGAGCCGTGACGTCATCTTCAATGCGAAACACAAAACCAATATCAGCCGTTAGCTGTTAACCCTCAGAGCTCACAGCTCCTCATATCTGTTCAGAAACTAAACAACAGTTAAACAAGTACAAACCACTGACTGTCTGTGTCATGGCGAATACAGTCGCTGGTCAGTATAGGCCGTTGTTGTGAGTGTGGACGGTCGGAGCATATACTGCATTAGCTTAGCCAATCTCCATTCAGAAAACACGCATTTAAAAAGGTTTTTCGCCTGCCAGGGTTTGAGTTTTGTTGTGTCTAGTTGCAGTGGCGTTTTCTCCTGGAGGCCAAGGGAAGCCAGGCTTCCCCTGTTTTTTCGGATTGTAGTTATAATTTTAATAAATACATAAAAACACTTAGTTAGTTAGTTTCGGAAATTCTTTGTTGTGTGTTGCTGCCGGTCCATCTCTCCCCCATTCTCATTGAGTATTTTACAAAGAGTGAAACAGCGCCCCTGTAGATGTTATGGTGAAATAGTAGATTGCACTCTCTGTTGTGAGAGGAGACTAGCCGAAATTGGCTTCCCTTGGTGAAAAACAATTGAGGGATTGACCAATCAGACAAGGCTCACGTCATGCCCCTGCCAACCTGTGATTGGTCAGGGCCATGCCAAGGGAAGCCAGAGGCGGCTGGCTTCCCTCTCAATCAATCAAATCGCATCAACTTAGTGTTGCAGTGACGCGTCCTAAAACCCGGAAGTAAGCTGCGCTCGGTTTCCCTCATGTTTCCCTCGACAAAAAAGCAATGGGATTTCTCCATAGGATTTTGGAAAATAGCTCGAAATAAGGTCAGTGGAAAACCAACCTGTTAGATAAATGCACGTTTTGTGCAGTCGGATAATATCCACATGTCTACCCTACTTTTATAATTTTCGAATCATAAATCTAATCGATAGAAGATAGATAGCGTCACTGCACCACTCTCACCACCGTTAGAAAGTAGCAAGCAACTGAAGCAAGTACAATTATGGAGGGTGGAGATTTGGAGTATTTAATCAAAAATAATTGTACTAAACTTCCGCTACAGCAGCAACAACAACAACAACAACAAATACAATCTGATGACAGGCCAATGCCTAAACTGGAGCTGTGTACAGCGAGGAAAAAAGGAGCAAATCGGACGTAAAACGTTAAAGGTCTCCTGATTTAGTTTGTGAATGAATGCTTATTAGAGTTTCAGCTGGAGAGTGCGTGCGGACCTGTCGGTTAGATAACAGGCGTGTGTAAGTCCTGCATATGTATGATACAAATGGGTGTAAAATGATACCGGGTGCTGTAATAACTCATCTGGTTACTTTATTACATTGACCACCACACCCCCGACCCAAAAGAAAGGACGTATTATTGGCTTCCCCTAATATATTATATATATATATTTTCCCCACGCCACGCTACTGTCTAGTTGTGGGGTTATTTTCCTTTTCTGTTCTCCCAGTCATGTTTTCCTCCTTGTTTCTTGTATGGTCCTTCTCCCTGTGTTTTCCTCCCTGTCGTTAGTTTCCCTGGTCTGTCTTATTGTCTGATTGTGTTCACCTGTTGCCCTTGTGTTTCTCCTTCCCTGCTCGGCTGTTTCTCGTCTCGTGGTTACCCCTCCCTGTATTTAGTCTCTTCCTGTGTTCATTGTCGGTTCATTGTTTGTTTTTCCCGTCACTCTCCATGTCAGTCATTGTCAGCTTTTTGTATTATATCTTCCTTGTGCTTCCTTTGTGTTTTTGCCATGTTTTTGCCATCAGCTTTTACAATAAAGCTCGTTTTTGTTTTCTAGACCAACTTACCTTTTTTTGTAGTCTGCTTTTGGGTCCTATCTTTCCCAAACTGTAACAGAATGAACCGACCAACTTTGGACTCAGCAGACTCTGATTATTTTGCTCGACAGGCGGAATGTCTCTCTGGAGTACATTTGTTTTACTTGGAATGCCGCCTCATCTAGACGGGGTAGAGAGGCTGCAACTGTTCACTAGTTGTCCTGAGGACTTGTCCGAAGCCTCTAACCCTTTCCTGGGGTATGACCAGGCCTTGGGAGGCCCACGGATCCTCCAAATAATCTCTAGGAGACGCAAGACCAAGATTCCAGCCCGTGCTCCAGTGGTTCCGGTTCCAGTGCCGGCCCACACAGCCATGGTTCCGGCTCCAGAACCGGACCACAAAGCTATGGATCCGTGCACCAGTACCGGCCCACACAGCCATGCTTCCGTGCTCCATTACCTGGCTTACACCGCCAGGGTCCAGGCTTCTGTTCCGTGCCCAACAACCATGGTTCTGGCTCCAGTACTGGCTCTCCGGCCAACGCCAGCTCCCCGTGTCCTGTCGGTGTACCGGCCGACTCCAGCCCCTCGTCTCCTGTTGGCTCTCCGGCCGACGCCAGCTCCCCGTGTCCTGTCGGCGTACCGGCCGACTCCAGCCCCCAGTGTTCTGTCAGCGAACCGACCATCTCAAGTCTCCTCTCGTGTTCCCTCTCAGGTCCCCTCTCGTGTCTCTTCTCGAGTCCCCTCTCAAGCCACCTCTCGAGTCCCCTCTCAAGCCACCTCTCGAGTCCCCTCTCAAGCCACCTCTCGAGTCCCCTCTCAAGCCACCTCTCAAGTTCCCTCTCGAGTCCCCTCTCAAGTCACCTCTCGAGTTCCCTCTCAAGTCTCCTTTCGAGTCACCTCTCGAGTTCGCTTTCACGTCCCCTCTGGAGTCCCCTCTCAAGTCACCTCTTGAGTTCCCTCTCAAGCCTCCTTTCAAGTCACCTCTCGAGTTCCCTCTCAAGTCACCCCTCCAGTCCCCTCTCAAGTTCCCTCTCGAGTTCCCTCTCGAGTCACCTCTCGAGTTCCCTCTCGAGTCCCGTCTCCAGTCCCTACTCTAGTCCCTACTCTAGTCCCTACTCAAGTCCCTACTCAAGTGCCGTTGGAGGTTCCGCTGGGGGTCCTGCCAACTCTATGTCCTGTTCCGTTGGGGGTCCCGCCGACTACTCTTCTGCCGGGGGTCCTGCCAACCCTGTGTTCTGTCCCGTTGGGGGTCCCGCCGACTGCTCTTCAGCCGGGGTCCTGCCAACCCTATGTCCTGTGCCGTTGGAGGCCCTGCCGACTACTGTTCTGCCGGGGGTCCTGCCAACCCTATGTCCTGTGCCGTTGGAGGCCCCGCCGACTACTCTTCTGCCGGGGGTCCTGCCAACCCTTTGTCCTGTGCCGTTGGGGGTCCAGCCGACACCTGTTTTGTTGGGGGTCCTGCCAACTCCATGAACTGTGTCATTGGGGGTTCCGCTGATGGTCCTGCCAACTCCACGTCCAGTGTTGTTGGGGGTTCCACCGGAATTCCCGCCAACACCTGATCCTGTCCTGTTGGTGTTTCTGCCGACACCTGCTCTGCCGGATTTCCTGCCAACACCAGATCCTGTCCTGTTGGGGGTCCCGCCTACACGTGCTACGCCGAGGGTCCTGCCAACACCAGCCCTTGCTCCGTTGGGGGTCCCACTGACGCCATCCTATGTTCCGTCCAGGGTCCCGTCTCCGCCTCAGACCTCCTCCTCAAACTCTGCCTTGCCCCCGGGCCGTCCGCCCGAGACCCCCTCCTCAAACTCTGCCTTGCCCCCGGGCCGTCCGCCCGAAACCCCCTCCATGAACTCTGTCTTGCCCCCGGGCTGTCCGCCTGAGACCCCCACCATGGACTTGTCAAAGCATTAATTCATGGTTTTACTAACCGGTATCAGTATGGTGTTACTTCGGCATCATTTTGAAACGTGTATTACAATGAAATCACGGTAAAATATGTTTATTTTGTTGTAGTTGCCAGCGATTCTCTCACTAGTTTAGCATACTCAGCCCAGTTGTTGGCCCAGAAAGAACCTCGATTTTGGAGAGCCAGAAAACTGTGAAAAAGTACCCGCTAGCCAGAACTACGCCTAGTGGAAATGCAACCAAAAATGGGCCGGGCACGGCTGTAGTGGAAATGCGCCAATACTGTATGCAGAAGTGTTATTTTAAACAACACATTAAGTTGACAAAACACTTGAGTCAAATGTAACTAAAATCAGATCCCCTCGCATCTTTGATGGGGCATTGATATAATAAAACTGTTAATGTACGAATTCAAACACTCTGTAATTTGTTTTACCAGCTGTTCTGTATTCACCTTGCAGGTGCAACTATGTTGCTTGTGTCTTGGATAAAGTATTTAAGTCATGGATGTTTAAAGTTTAACTTCTTCATATGTGTCTAACATTATAGTTTTATTTTCATTCATGAAGTATGACGCTGCGCTGTCAGTATGCTAGTCCCTGTTTGTGATTGGTCAAATGTTGCTAACCCCGCCCCTTTCACGTGAACACGCTCTCGGCCGGACAGAGAAACCCTGGGTTGATAACCAGCGTCGTAGCGAGATCTTGCTTGTTAGCGTTAGTTAAGCCAGATAACTCACAGATATCCAGGGTCTTCCTAGTAGCAGGTTAGCTTAGCCTGATCGACCAGTGCCCTACTGGTCGATCAGGCTATGCTAACCTGTAGCTGCTCCCTCCACACTCACAACAACTTCATACAGACATAAATAAAGCAGCTGTATTCACCATACAGCAAACACACATAAAAAAAGGTTCAGTGGTTTTAAACGGAAAACAAATATGTGTGGATCAAAAATACATTATGTAAAACTTTTTTCTGTATTTGGATTTTATTTACATGTATATGAAACAGAACACATTTGTGGATCCTGAAATACAAGTGTGAATCCTTCTGTGTGCATGTGTGTATTATGAGACTGTTTTGAGCCCATACACCAATGCTGATTTATCATAGCCTTGAATGTAACCTATCCTTAAAGGGTACCGATCATGCAAAATCATGCACTTCTTGATGTGATGTCTTTTATACATAAATATGTGTCCCCGGTGTGTCAGGGAACTCACAAAGTGTTTCCGCCGTACTCACATCTCTAAAAACGGGGGTACAACGGAGCTGATCCAGATTTGCTGCTTATATGACGTAATATCTGAAATGTGGGCTGGCTTTACACCCACAGCCCTATCAGAGCAGTTGCTTTCAGAAACAATACCCGACGTGTTTTGGACGTAATATGGCTAACACTCAGAGCTAACCTGTACTGGAGAGAGTATGTGTAAAAAAGCAGGAAATATAAAATGGAACTCATACTGTTTCAGAAATAATCCTTGATGTGGTTTGGAACATGATATGGCGTTTAATCACGGCAGCATTCAGCTGTATCTGCCGGTAGAATTCTGAGAAGGCACAATCTCCCCCTCTTTTATTTTTCCCAAGCTAGGGACCCAGATCAGCCAGTCTCTAACAGGGCTGGAATAGAGGGATGCTAGCATGACTGTAGTCTAGTGCCAATACAGTAGGTAGGTAATGGACAGCAGAACAAACAAGAGTAATATTGTGATATTTATGTGGATTACAAAATGATGGGAGATTTTCATGGACTTCTGCATGAACCGTAGTATGCTGGAACTACGGATCAATATGCAGATTAGAGAGTTCTATGGTGTTGGTTATTATAAGATCCTCCATTTCAAGGACTAGGATTTGAACCTCAGTCATTTTTGGCTGATCAAGCAAAAATGATTATAGATAACTGTTCATTACAACAAATACATTAGAAAGATAGTAATAAGCTTTTATAAAACCCAATCATAGACGCTATTATTTGATAAAAAACATTACCCTCAATTCCAGTCAAAGGCTGCATGTACAAATACGTGAGCAAAGTGCATTAAACGCATAGTGCCAACGGTAGGTAAGATTAACAGTTTTCCTTGTCTGTGCTGCATACAATCTACCACATGCTGTACATTTCTCAGTATGTACTATTTGATCCATTACATTTGAAACTTGTCATTTGCTATACAGATTGCAAAGCCTGCTGAGTAAAATGTGTGATATTGGGCTTTATAAATCAAATTTGATTCAATGATGGATTGACACTCTATGCTACTTTTTAATAAGGGAAAGATAAACTAAATAGCAGAGCATTTTTTATCTCAAAAGCCCCCCACAGTCTTCATCAGACTGCATTATTTCCAAAATTGCACTCTGATTCCCACCATTACCCACAATTGCAGAACAATGCTTGCAGCTAGCTGATGTAATCACATGTTCCAGAGGTGTACAAGTCAGTTTCTAGACAAGGTGAGAGACCTGTGCCCGGGCACCACCATCTTCTTTAACAATCTCACACAGTGTCACGGCTGGAGACCCATTGTTAGGAAAGAGATGGAATAAATGGAGAAATAATAATAATGTACCTCTCATGGGGATACATTTATATTCAGTGAATTTGACATTTGCCCTGTGCCTGTTCGTGTCACTGATAATACACTGTGGTGAGTTTCTAAAATCACAGAAGCAGGACTAAAGCTCTCCTGCCACTAGGAGGGAGTGGGGAATTTTTTTTGCTTTTAATGCCGTTTTTAGCTGGATGCACTGCAGAAAATCCAATCCACTTTATTTATATAGCACATATTAAAAACAGAGGGTTTTACCGAAGTGCTTCACAGCAGACATAACATTACAGATGTAGCACCTCATTTCAGACAGTTTGAAACGCGAGGGCCGTGGGTCTGCCCTCGCTCAAGGGAAAACCTGAGTGTGACTTGAGACCGCCCCCTTGATAAATAAATGTAATTATAATGAAGCCAGCTGCAATGGATCATTGATCCACCAGGGGGTGCAGTGTGGTTCCACACTGGAGCTCATGTGAAATAAACTCTGATACAGTACGGTAGATTTATGTCTGGTAGGCTACTACTGTATAGCGGATCTTTGTTAAGATCCATATGTCACGGATAGGATCATACTCTGTGCTAAATAAGAGACATGTAATCATTTAGGCTACAAAACATCAGCATGTTTTTATTTAACAAAATAATGTTGGTTAGTCCACAACTACTGTACAAAAAACATCAGGAAGCCCGCCGGCTCCAAAAACGAACAGGAGGAAATGCTCTCAATTTTTAATTCTAATTTAATCATCATCTTCACCACGATCATTTATGTTTATGTTCGCCGAATTTACATGAAAGCACTGAAAAATATGAATATACCTTAGTCAACTTCATTAAAACGTTATTAACGTGCCTAAACTCAGTAATTCACAAAAAATATTTATATTTTAATGGAGCCTCGTCAGGCAGATCAGGGTCCCGACCCGTAGCGGAGGGATCTTGATCAGCATGAAGGGTGTTATTTTCCCCATAAAGAACAAGTCGCTGCACATTATCCCGCTTATTACATGGCCACATTCAACAAAGTAACGACATGACTCTTATGGATTTAGAAAATGTTTTTATTGATTTAAAAAATAGTTGTATGTATTGATTTAAATTGACATGCATCCGCTAAGAAAAATAGTCTGTTACCGTTTTTTAAACAGTCTGAATGAAACGGCAGCTCTCAGCTGTCTAATGGCCCATCAGGCACAGCTCTCTCCCCCCCCCTGATCTTACAGCTACACCATTGTTTGGTTTCCATGGTAGCGCGTCTCTTTAGTAGCGTGCGCAACTGAAAGTCTGAGAGGGTGAGGATTGTTCACAGAAAACAGAACAAGAATGGACAACTCCACCCTCTGCTCACTCCTTTCCTGTAAAATACAGGTCCAGCCAGGCAAAACAGTGCACTTCTCTTTCCCACACTACTGTGACAGACCATGGGGCTGGGTCAGCCACTAACATATTCATATTTCTCTTCTCAAAAAGAGAAATATGAACGTTAGTTTTTAACTGAAATGATCAAATAAGTTTCAAGCCAGTACTTGTCCGGACTGTTGTTTTTATGCGGCACCGGCTTGAACTGGTCATGTGATCTGATCACGCCGGCACTTTATGAGCGCAGTAGCCTAATGGTAAGGTAGTCTAATTACTTATTTATAAAGTGGAGACAACGCAGAAATCCTACAATGAAGCGGGACAGTGTTCTCCGTGAGATCCAGAAACTAAAACTAAATTCTATTCAAATTCCAATTCTTGATGGGAAGAGCGGTGTAAATGGGTGGCATATATGCATTTGACAATAAATAGTAATCACACAGTTATCATACAATAGGCTTAAACAAATATAGCTCTACACCCCTGGCCGAAATGTCCTTAAAATGAAGTCCGAGTTCGACATTTTAATTCATGTGCCAACACTGGCAGGACAGAAGGTGACACGCCCGTTCTAAGCCGTGTCCCTTACTCCTCACATCCCAAGCTGCATTCCCAAAAAGTGTATTATGTTGTTACATCGTTTCAGATGTTATGTTTCAGTTTTGCTCTTTATAAGCCATTAAAACAGTAAAAACACATTCAGTTTCCTTTTGCTTTTTGTGTCTCCTGTACACCAAAACATACTCTGATGGGTATGTTTTGGTGTACAGGAGACAGGAGTTTTACTGTATTCAGTAATTAGTAACTGATTACATTTACAAAGTAACCCTCCCAACCCTACACTACAACTTTTTCTTGGATTTTTTTAACACCATAGTCCCTAATATATTTTTAGAAAGGCAGGAAATGTAATTAAATCGGAAACATTTTTAATTGTGTTTCATGTCCCCCCCCCCCCACTTCTCAAACCAAAGTTACACCCTTGGATTTTAAACAAAGAAATCTGACGGCAGCTAGGCAGCTCGATCACCTAATGATAAATGCGCCACCCATTCAGCCACAGCTCCCTCTATGCAAATCAAACTGTAAACGGTGTGAAAGCGCCTATTGTTTTAAATAATGGTCGGAATGTGAGCCAGAGAACTCTAAACAAAAATGTTCAATCAATAAAGTAACATCTTATCTTATCTTAATAATATCTTCATATTGATAATAAATCATACAGTATGTGTCCGAAAGGGAGCAGGAGGAAGCAAACACCAAAAAAACATTACAAAAAACATACTGCATATTAAAGCAAACTATTGTAAAGGTAAAAGTATGAGGATAACAAATAAAGAAGTGTAAACATTTACATTATTATTATGATTATTTAATATATAAAGACTATATATTATTGAATTACAAGATTAGATATACTTTATTTGATCTAAAATATTTATGTTTTTTCGTTATACTGTAGTAGCCTGTGAACACCATAACAAATATGTGTTCAAATGCTCTTCACCAAAACACAACTGAAGTACTGAAAGTCCATGAAACTTGTCTTTCTGTATTTGTGAATGAAGCGCCATCTAATGGTTAAATCCTGAAATTGAAAATCTGGCAACGCCCTCTTGGAAAATAGTGGGAGGGCTTAACATTCCCAGCCGCTGGGATCCGTTGGGTCTTTGGCAGGAAGCTGTTGGCTGGAGTCTGTTCTAGAGTGCTACATCTGTATAATAAAATATAATATTACAATAATAGATAAAAAGGCATACATAAGAATAGATAAAAAGGCACATAAGGGCTATGGACAGACAAATAAAAGCATAACAATCGATAAAACATAGCTCAAACTGACTCGAAAGCGAGGGAAAAGAGGTGGGTCTTCAGGCGGGACTTAAACGTTTGAAGGGTGGGCGACAATTTGACATGGGGCAAAAATGACCAGTTGTGCCTGATCTGGTAGAGAAGGTGAACAAATAATAACAAGAATGCTCCATAGTCTGAACCAAAATGACAAACTTTTTATTGCCTCCCAATTTCAACAGCAGTTCATTAGAATCCTTCCGTTCTTTACCTTTCACAGTAAGCGCACTAGACATTCAGCTAAGGACAACATAACACCATTGCTTTCAGTAGCTGTCCACCTGAGTAATGTTAACTGTGGAAACAAGCTGGCATAATAGCTCGGAGGCAAAGAGGGAGTGATGAAGAGCTTTCTTTCTACTAAGGCAGTATAACCTGTCTGCTTATTAAAAGCCTATTAAAATGTGTCACTGCAGTCAGCTGCTTCTAATTTGTGTCTAAACATATCCAAAAACAAACAATTAACCCTGGTAAAAACACTGAGCAAACCATATGCACTTTAAGGTCAGTGTTTCCCTCCGGAATATTTGGCATAGCGCTTACTACACTGTAAAATGTTTGACTGTAAAATGACAGTAAATTACTGGCTACTAGTTGCATGGATTTCACAATAATTGACTGAATATTTCACAGTAATTTACTGTAGATATGACAGTAAATTAGAATAAAAGTACAACTAAATACTGTGACTTTTGTCACGGTCCAAACTGTGTTCCTGTTTGTTCCCCTGTGTGTGGAGAGGGTGTGGTTTCCCTTGCAGGCAGCAGCCTGATTGCTCTCACCTGGCCGTCCGACTCAGCTGTCCCTCATCATCTAATCAGGACACAGCTTATCTACTCCAGTCTCCCAGCAACTCACCGCCAGATTGTTTTCTACATCAGTGGTAGTACATCCTCCTGGCTGCCCATTCAGTTATCCTGTCTGCGTGTAATTCCGTACCTTTTGTAACTAGTTTCTCTTGTGTTTCCAGTGCAATCCCTCGGCCATCGTCCACCAGAGCTTCCAGCCAACCTGCCTGCTTCTTCCTGCATCATACCTGCCTGCCTTGTAATCAGTCCAGCCTCTCACTGCCTACCTCCACTCCGGACCTCCATATCACCAAACCTGCCTGAGTCTCCGAAGCAATAAACTATTTAAACATCTTCAGTCCTTGCCTGCGCCTGGGTCCTGTTTAAAACATAATCCTAACAACTTTACAGTTGCCATGCCCATGGAATTACTGTGATATAGCAGTACGGAGCTGTGGTATTATGGTACCTTGATGTACATCAATTACAGTAATTACCTCTATTTTCACACTATTACTGTAGAAGTAATGCAATACAGCCAGTAATTTACTGTAAATATAAAAATGTAAATAATACGATAATATATTGTAAATCTGACTAGTTCACTTGGATTTTACCATAACTACACAATTCAATCAGCTCAATCAACAAAGAAAAACAAAGAAAATGACCATTTTAACTTTTTATTACTCCATTGAAGTGCAAAGTACATTTCACAGTGTCTTGGACATGTTGTTACGGCCCCAACCTCTACGCCGCGGTAGTGGCTCGTGCTGAGACCCGCAACATGAAAGAATACACACAATAACCGGTACTTGGTAATGAGCATTTATTGATAATCAGCCGTTTGCTCACACAAGCGAAACGGGAAACAAAAAAAGGTCTGGAGGACTGGCCAAAAGGAACAAACAGAAGGAGGGAACACGAGCCAGCCACACCACGGGCCGTAGGACCCAGAACTCCCCCCACCAACCAGAAATCAATTATAAACCCTATGGGAAACAAAATAAAGCCACAAAAACTGGACTACCAGGTCCTCCAGGCTAAACATAAACACACCTGCAAAAATATGGCCTACAGCTCAAAATGGCAAAGAGGTATTCTAAGGAGAGTGTCTCTCAGCGTTAGGACAAGAGAGACATCCTTCTCCTCCAGCTTCTCTTTATATACACACGGCTGAGTGGAATTTGGAACACCTGGGCAGAGGCGGAGCCAGGGGCAGACTGGGGCTGCAGTCGGATAGTTTAAAAATCAGCTCCTAGGTTCTAACCCTATCGTCTATTCCTTGACCTCTGAGTGAAACGTCACGGGGTTAAGGGATAGTGGATAGGAGAATTCAAAAGGATTTAGGAGAAGAGACTGCGGTACTTTAGAGAATACGAATGCACTTTCACTATCCGACGTGTTTATGATGCGCCAGCGGACGTCATTGTGTGCGTCTGCTGCTGTGGGGAAACTATGGCAACCACAGTTTTGTATACAGCGGACTACAACATGGATGTTTAGTAAGAACGAGGGACTACTGTAAACTCATCTAGAGACTCTGCACCGTGCTCTGATGCTGCTGCTTTGCTTTATGAACGTGGACAACAGAGAAACATATTCTTCATGACCAAAGTTGGAATTGAAATAAAAAAGGAAAGTGAAACTTATGCTCGTCACCCTCTCCCTCCGGTCCACATTAATACAAATGATCCCAATACGTATGATTGTATGAACTAAAGATCTTAAAATCAATACAGATGTATTTATTATAAACGTTAGTCCTTAACATCTATCACTGTGTATATCACCATTCAAACATCTTTTAAAAGTTGAACAAACCCCACACAGCTCAGTAAAGACTGAAATGTTGACTTTATTTGATAATTTCAGTGAAAATTAACGTTCATATTTCTCTTTTTGATTATAATACTGATGAACGTGCAAAACAAAGCACTTTGGCAACTTACCACCTATGTTTTAAAATGCTTAATAAGCACCGTAACTTTCATGATATCATTTATCGGTCATAATCGGTTGTTTCCGTAAACGGCCGACTGTTGAGTGACGGCAAATGCTGCGGCTGCAAGGCATTGTGGGGCGGCATTTTCGCTTCTCCTGTCGGTTAGGGAGGTCCAGTGGTTCCTAAGCTAAAGGAGGTTATAAAGGAAGTTTGAAACCTCCTTTCCTATCATTCTCATCATTCTAGAGAATTCGAACGGCACTTGTCATGGCTGCCACTGAGGGACTTCCGGGTCATTTCACTCCTTTAGGAAGGTTCCTAAGCTAAATGGACTATTCGACTTCAGCCCAGGTGCACCTGCAGCAGGGAGACAGAAAGAAAACAAGGAGGGGAGCCCGTAACTTGTCTACAGACATCCACTCAAAGTCAACAATTTTTCTGAAGAATGTGCTGACATCCGGGTTTAAATTGCCATGCCTCTTTTTGGCTTTCGAGCCCGTATCAGTATTAATGCCCAGGAAGCACCTGAAAACACTAAGCGAAGACAACAATTTCAAATATATTTATATGTTGCATCGTTTATTTTAAGGCACATGCAGCGGTGCCCCTTTCAATTTAAGTAAAACCTGCACCAAAGAACTACATTAGTATTTAAAGCCAAGCAAGAGCGATGAAAGCAAGAAAATCACTTAATTTGTTGTGTTATCACAGAGGATGGTCTGAATACAGTATTTTACTGTGAAATAATACAGTAACATGTTGTGAAATCCTGGTAATCATTTATCCTGTACATTCACAGTAATTAACTGTGCCTGTATTGATTTCACTGTGAAATTCAAAAGTACAGTATTATATTGTGAACATTACAGGTAAAGACTGCAATGTGGTAAAACAGTAATTTATTGTAAAATATTACAGCTAAATATTGTGAAATCATGGTAATATTTTACAGTGTAACTTAAGGCTATGTTTGCTCAGAGTGTTTTTCTGATAACTTAATCCCCTAAACTAGGGAAGTGTTTACCTGCAGCCCAACTATCTACAGAGGTCTGCTCCTCTCGATAGCAGACAGGCTGGTGATTTTAACCGGAGTAAACTGAATAAAGCAATTTCATGTGAAAAAAATCGGTGTTTCCCCGATAGAAACAGGGGTTACGAGCTAAAGGCTATTTTGATAAAATAATGACAGCAATTCAAAAATATATTAAAATATAAAACACACATTCAAAGATTCAAAGGTTATATTGTCATATGCATAAAGCTACAGTGTAGAAATAGCAATGAAATTATTCTGACCTGAGCTCCTCCAACAATGCAACATATACAGTGGGGCAAAAAAGTATTTAGTCAGCCACCAATTGTGCAAGTTCTCCCACTTAAAAAGATGAGAGGCCTGTAATTTTCAGTCTAGGTACACTTCAACTATGAGACAGAATGGGGGGAAAGAATCCAGGAAATCACATTGTAGGATTTTTAATGAATTCATTGGTAAATTCCTCGGTAAAATAAGTATTTGGTCACCAAACAAGATTTCTGGCTCTCACAGACCTGTAACTTCTTCTTTAAGAGCCTCCTCTGTCCTCCACTTGTTAACTGTATTAATGGCACCTGTTTGAACTTGTTATCAGTATAAAAGACACCTGTCCACAACCTCAAACAGTCACACTCCAAACTCCACGATGGCCAAGACCAAAGAGCTGTCAAAGGACACCAGAAACAAAATTGTAGACCTGCACCAGGCTGGGAAGACTGCAGCTTGGTGTGAAGAAATCAACTGTGGGAGCAATTATTAGAAAATGGAAGACATACAAGACCACTGATAATCTCCCTCGATCTGGGGCTCCACACAAGATCTCACCCCATGGGGTCAAAATGATCACAAGAACGGTGAGCAAAGATCCCAGAACCACACGGGGGGACCTAGTCAATGACCTGCAGAGAGCTGGGACCAAAGTAACAAAGGCTACCATCAGTAACACACTACGCCGCCAGGGACTCAAATCCTGCAGTGCCAGACGTGTCCCCCTGCTTAAGCCAGTACATGTCCAGGCCTGTCTGAAGTTTGCTAAAGAGCATTTAGATGATCCAGAAGAGGATTGGGAGAATGTCATATGGTCAGATGAAACCAAAATAGAACTTTTTGGTAAAAACTCAACTAGACGTGTTTGGAGGAGAAAGAATGCTGAGTTGCATCCAAAGAACACCATACCTACTGTGAAACAGGGGGGTGGAAACATCATGCTTTGGGGCTGTTTTTCTGCAAAGGGACCAGGACGACTGATCCGTGTAAAGGAAAGAATCAATGGGGCCATGTATCGTGATATTTTGAGTGACAACCTCCTTCCATCAGCAAGGGCATTGAAGCTGACACGTGGCTGGGTCTTTCAGCATGACAATGATCCCAAACACACCGCCCGGGCAACGAAGGAGTGGCTTCGTAAGAAGCATTTCAAGGTCCTGGAGTGGCCTAGCCAGTCTTCAGATCTCAACCCCATAGAAAATCTTTGGAGGAAGTTGAAAGTCTGTGTTGCCCAGCGACAGCCCCAAAACATCACTGCTCTAGTGTTAAGCTCCGTGATCGCTTTTCAGGACTGAACCCACAATACAAACACGGACAGAAAAACAGGAGTTTGTAGCAAAAGGTTTATTCTTGTATCGTGACAGGGGATATTAACTGAGTAATATAGTCCAGGAAAGGGGATTCAAAAACTAGGGAATGGAGATCCTCAGCCGAGGCTCCGGAGTGAGCTGGGGATATCGCCAGGCAGATGAGAGGTGGCTAGAGCCTGAGTCTGTACGCTCCCGAGAGCGAGTAGGTTGGAGTAAGGGTTAGTGTTTGTCCTACCAGACAGGAGTGTGGCGAGCGGGTAGCGTGGAGAGCGGATGAATCCGATGAGGAAGTGGCTGGACGTGGCTAGCGGAGGAGGTGATGATGGGTTTCTGGATAGAGAGACAAACAGGTAAGACAAAAACTTATTCCAGAGTTGTGTCAGGCTAAGCTAGAAAGCAATACGTTTACCAGTGTAATCTTGACGACGAACTGGTGGAGACTGGATGAGGAGACCGGGTTAATAAGCAGGTGTGGATGAGTAGATGATCAGGATGAATGAGAAGCAGCTGCGGAGATGAATTGGCAGGAACCAGAAGTAGGTCAACCACGCCCAGCCCGGGAGACAAACACAGACAGACAGACAACAAACAAAAAGGGAAGCAGAAGGAATGGAGTACTGCAAATCCTTACATCTAGAGGAGATCTGCATGGAGGAATGGGCCAAAATACCAGCAACAGTGTGTGAAAACTTTGTGAAGACTTACAGAAAACGTTTGACCTCTGTCATTGCCAACAAAGGGTATATAACAAAGTATTGAGATTAACTTTTGTTATTGACCAAATACTTATTTTCCACCATAATTTGCAAATAAATTCTTTAAAAATCAGACAATGTGATTTTCTGGATTTTTTTTCTTCTCATGTCTCTCATAGTTGAGGTATACCTAGGATGAAAATGACAGGCCTCTCTCATCTTTTTAAGTGGGAGAACTTGCACAATTGGTGGCTGACTAAATACTTTTTTGCCCCACTGTATAATAAAATACAAAAAATACAAAATAAAAAGTAGTGCAAAAACTGTGTTATACCTTCAATACGTTTGAATTGCATTTACCCTCGAAAGGAGACTGGAGTAACAAGTTCAAATTCTTATAGATTCTTATGGTTATTTCTGTCTCTAGACAGTAGCCAACATGCAAACGGTAGCCATGTACTTGTTCATATAAAAATCAATGGCGGAAAATATGTTATCACTGTTTCAAAGTTTATTTAGAGGCTAATTCAGGTTGTCCTACAGTTTTTGGCTAACCTTAAGAAAACGGAAAGCGTTCCTATAGCCTTTGTGACAGCAGCACCAATCATACCACATGCAAACACTAGGGGGAAGAAATTTGTCCGTCGTCACTTTAGGTTTAAATTGTCCCACAGTAAATGTACACCACAGAGTTCAATTATGTCTTATAAAGTCTACATATTGTAAATACTTTATTATTCAAAGATTTCAAACACGTCTACATTTTATCACCAAGTAAAAATTCCTGCTTCAGTTTCCAGACGGTGGTCGACTATGTCATGTCTTCAAGGACACAATACTTTTGGCTTGGACCCAGTGGGAAGTCATGAACTGCTCAGTCCCTCACATGGTCCAGCCAGCACTAGAGGGCTGGATGTGTACCTTGCAGTGTGAGCCGATCACAGCTGACATGTGGCCAGTCGATCAAAGTGCTGACGCACAAAGAACTATTCCCACTTACGCTCAATTTACTGTCACCAAAGGTGAACCTGTATAAGGGTCTAAGGTGGAGGATCCGGAAAAAGACCATGAGAAAGACCAAATGGACACATCTTGCTCACCACTGCAACACAGTGCCGACACTTTAATTCTGACAACCTTCCCTCAAAAACAGTGAATAATTTGCTCCACTTACACATATGTTATCCACTGACAAAAGTGTTTCTATTCCTCCCAAATTGCACAGGTGGAGTGGCAGGCTTTCACTCATCAAAACATCATCAGACAGAACAGAGACATTTGTGTGGCATGTTATTCGCAGCAAAGCTGCCTGATTACCCCTCCTGCACTCCATTTTGTGCAGAGGAACAATTAGTTGCGCCATACGCCACTTGTTTATCAGCCCACTCTCCCTCAGAATAAACCTGAAGTCTGTGTCAATGGAGGAATCTAGGTAAGTACATTTACTCAAGCATCATACTTAAGTATAATTTTGAGGTACTTGTACTTAACCTGAGTATTTTCATGTTATGCTAATTTAAACTTCTGCTCATTTATAAACTCTGAACCCTTTCCTTCTCTTGTTCTCTTTTTCTTTTCTTCACTGGGGACAGTTTAGTCATCATGAATCCAAAGTGTCCTACTCTCCACAAATATAAAAATACATTTTCAAAAAGTGTTCAATTATGTGATCTGATGAAGAAAACAGATGTTTGTTGTCCGCAGCTGATGTTAAGTTGATGGGACTTCTTTCTGTGGATTGATATGACTGCACTTTGTCCCTTGATCCTCCTTAGCAACAGTCTTTTAGTGGGACTTAACACCCTCTGGAATGTCCAAATTAACCAATCAGATTTGAGTATTGAACTAAGCCGTGTAATGATACAACATATAAATCAACTAATAAATAAACATTGACATACAATTATAGGTTAAAATACTCAGCAGCAGTTTAACGTTGTCAACATAAGCTCCACCTTTACCATCTGTGATAAACAAATGAATGCAACAATAATCATAAGGCAGTAGTTTCATATGATTCCAAAAAGAGCAATCACTCTAAAAGAGTACTTTTGCTTTTGGTACTCAAGTATAGTTTGATGCAAATACTAAGGCTGGTTAGTAGTTTGTCATAAATCAAAATACAAGGCAAAGTTGAATGCATATATTATGCTATAGTGTGTTTTGTTCTATAGGTTTTGGTGCATGTGTGGGTCTGAAGGCGTACATCTCTGTGTTCCCTCCAGAGGGAGTTTCTTCGGATTTGTCCTCTGAGAGCTTCAGCGCTACACACACGTGAATATATGACGTAAGTAAACATCAAATATTTCAAAACATATCAGGAGACATGCTGGAAGTCTCAATTGTCCCTGTGAATGTGGTTGGAGGAATACTATCAAATCTGATTTTCAATAATCCACATTCACAGCGAGAGTGCATTTTACCATCACTTCATCATATATGCATTTCTCGCCTTCCATCAGTAGCACCTGAGCCCATGTGAGCGCCATCTCATCTGAGTCCTGATTCCACTTTGACTGATTTGAAGGCAACTCCCCCAAGGCTGAGCACCTGATGATTTATTCATGTCCAGATGCAGGACTTAACACACACACAATATGTTAATCCCCTGGAAGAACATAAAGATGTGGCTCTCCATTGATTCGGTCCAGTCTGCTCATATGTGTGTCTGCTCCTGAGAGGAATCCAGCCTCGGCGCCCAATTAGCTTGATCAAATAATGAAGCCAGGAATTACAGAGAGAATGCTCCGTCTGTGATTCTGCACTCCGCCATTCTGTGTGTACAGCTGTGTAACTTTATAGGCAGCTAATGATGGTCTTAGCCTAATTATTATGGATTCTGTCTTTTCACAACAACCATTCAGAGTGCACACATTTTGTGCACCATTGGGAACATGACCAATTAGGCTAAGTCAAGCAAAGTTTAACAAAGAAGTTCATGGTTACATTCTGACAAGTGTTGGAATACCTTTTCTGACAGGTTTTTAGAATTCCCCCCTGCGGTGTGCAGTTTGAAAACCTCCTGCAGCACGGCCGAGGGTCTCTGTTGTGCGACCGATAGAGAATGAAGCATTGAGCTGCCAGGTGTGTGCTGCAGAAACAAAGTTAAAATGACATCAGTTTAATAAGCGTCTGGCATTTTAAAAGCTCTACCCTGGCAAACCCATAAAAGCTGCGGGGTGGATTATTCACTTGTCTGGCGCTAAAAACTTCTATTTGACACAAGTTCATTAGACATGTTTGTTCTCTTTCAGCGCGGCCACCTTTCTTTGCGTAGGTTCCATAACTCGATCTGGGATAATAGCAACACAGGCATTTTGGAACCGGTGTCAATCAATGACATTGCCCTGTGTTAACTTACTTCTTTTGTTGCACATTTTTATTCAGTGGCCTTTATTCTTGTGAAGAAGTGGAGAAACGTTTTCCAAATTAATTGGATCAACGATTAAGTGGGAGGAATCCCGCCCCACCGAGCAGAGACAATGGCAGAAAAAAGGGTCATCGCAGGCGCCTGCTGAAAACTGACACTTGAATTAGACAATGAAGAATAGAGGGCAGAAGAAAAGCACAGAGGCCTTTCGGTGTGAGGTCTTCAAGGAGGTCCAAACTTTATCTCTCGCCTGGTGTGGCCAGAGACACAGTTCTGAATGACTGTTGTTGCTTGGCAATGTCACTTGGCAAGTAGAAGCTGCATTGTGACATGCCTCGCTTGGTATTGTGTTTTTAAAGCAGTGAAAAACATAATACCACCTGGGTTGAAATAAGGAACAAAGACTGAGCTTGTACAGGACTCCCAGTCTTGGACATGCCTCTTTGTAACTGTTGATATCAAATGTGAGTCGATGTCCTTGTGGCACTAAAATGTAAAGAACCAGATCATTTGGCTGCTTTGTCTCTTGTCACTGACTTAAAAGATATTTCATTATTAAAATAATCAATGTGAATTCCTCAAATCCTTCTTGCCTTCTTGCTTTGCTGGTGTTCTGTGGACTTGTCATCCAGCCCAAGTGCTGTCTGGATACTTGGACGTGTTTCTTGTCAACCATTGCATTAACAGAACATTTCTTCCTCATCTCTGACCCATAACTGTGTAAAGGTTTTAGAGAACTTTTATTGTTACTCCAAATGTAGTTTTGATGTTTTACAATCATATTGAAGCCGATTGACTGTGAATATGATGTAGCCTCCGCGTCTTGAAGTGATTCTCTGCTTCCTAGACTCTTGTTTGTCCTTCTGTCATTTGGAAGACAACAAAACTGATTCCTCCAACTAGGCCAGCCAGCAACCAGACGGCAACTCAGCCTGTCCGTGTCCAGCCAACGCTCTGCCAGTCCGGAGTCTGCACCCTGGCCTTTCCAGCCTTCCTTTGGGCCACCAGCCTACAGTCCATCCTGGCAGCAACCAGCCTTCACTTTGGCTGGCTAGCAACTATAGCGTCATTCACTTGAGTTCTTGCTCTTGACATTTTTCAACCCTTGTACCATTTTTGTACATTTTTCCTGACTTTTTTTAATTTGATTTGGAGATAATTTCAGCTGTGGTACAGCTTTTGGCATGAATTTTTGCAAGAAGTCTTCCTTTGAGTCACATTTTTTGAAATCCAATGTCGTTTACTCTTACATGTGTTGTATACTCTCGTGATGCATTTTGCACCCTCTGGACCCCTTCGTGGCAAAGATGTACACGCCCATAATAACTGCTATTAAATCATCATACATCAATATCTTTTTCTACTTTTTTTTCCATGAATCACATAAACAACTTTTAACGTACTCAAAACTACCAAACATTCAATCATATTCAGGATTTTAACCCTTTAAAGGCCTGTTTCATTATTTGAATTATTTAATTTCTCTTAAAAAAAAAACACAAAACATGAATGGTTTTCAATATAATAATTAGTAGGGGCATGGTTATTAGAGTCTTGGATATGTCAACAAAATTGATTTGACTGCATTATTATTTTTTACGTAGAGTCAGATACTACCTCTGGAATGAAACATGATTCTCACTATTTTTGTCCTGATCCATTTCTATAAAAACCTGTCTGAAAATGAGCTGATCAGATTTGTGCCACTTTATGATGTCATAACGATTCTTTGGCTTGTGTAACTTTTTTTTTTTTTGTATTTATTTATAGAAGGACCATGCATACAAAAACATTAATATCAGCAAAGAGAAGAGATGCAATATGCCAGATTATAGCTAATAGCTCATTTCCATCTGTGGTCCTCAAACCTATTAGCCAATCAGCAACCAAGGTAACCCGCTCACCCCCACCTTATCACCTGAATCTCCTCCTAGAGCACCATTGAGTTCTTTGTAACCAAATATGTCTCAGAGGGGCGTGGGGAGGGGCTCCTTATGTTCATCTAAAGGAACAGACAGAGAATCAGCACTTTGGAAACACCTATAATATATTGATGAAAAACAGTATGATTGGAGACCTTTAAGAGCTACTACAGAGGATCTGCAGGTTAACTGCTATACATACTATTTGGAGTACAAGGATGTTTCTTTTTATTCTTAAACGCTTGGTAGGAGACAACTCTCTGTGGTCTCAGTGAAGCAGCAAGGTTATTTACTATCTGGGCCATGAGGTAAACCAGTAAGCAGCCTCCACTGTCTCTCAAACACGAACCCTGACCTTGTCAAAACAGAAAAGCTCACAATGGCACGAATGTACCGCTGCAGAGGTAGAAAGCTGTTTTTCCAATGCTTTACGGACTGAATAGAAAGTTTGAAAGGCTTTGGCTCTGGTTCCCGTGGGGATAGAGAGGGGGTGGGGGGGTGGGATGGGATGATAATAACTAGAAGCAGGTGCAGGGATGAGGAGAGGAATACTGGAGAAGTTTCAACATTCTACACTTTTCCAATCCCCATAGGTCCAACTGGAATACCTCCACTATGATGTAGTGTTGTGTGTGTGTGTGTGTGTGTGTGTGTGTGTGTGTGTGTGTGTGTGTGTGTGTGTGTGTGTGTGTGTGTGTGTGTGTGTGTGTGTGTGTGTGTGTGTGTGTGTGTGTGTGTGTGTGTGTGTGTGTGTGTGTGTGTGTGTGTGTGTGTGTGTCATAGTTGGATGAGGCTCACATGTGAACATATGGAGGGGATTGTATATCTCTGCAAGGGGACTTATTCCATTCAAAAAAAGGGTTATTGTAGACTTGTGGAGTGTGTGTGAGAGTCCTTCAGCAGTCTATGAGCATGAACAAGTGTCCTTGAAATGAAAGAAAGTGTGTGTGTGTGTGTGTGTGTGTGTGTGTGTGTGTGTGTGTGTGTGTGTGTGTGTGTGTGTGTGTGTGTGAACATGCAAACCCACATAAATACATAAGACCCATAATATGAGAGGTTTTCTATATTATTTGAAATATTGTACACATGGGCTGTGTGTTTAGAACCTTCAGTGCTATCCTCCTGCAATCACAAAGGCTCTCTCGACAAAAAGCAATTGGATTTCCCAATTGGATTGTGGAATGTATAACCATGACTTTCTGATTTTTGAAGCATATGCAATCGGCAAAAATAAAAAGCTAACTTAATTCTATAACAAATTACATCATGGCCGCTTGGCTGCGCATCAGCACCGCTAAGCTAAAGGCAGACTTAGTCAATTGTTAGCAGCCGCTGCTTTTAGTATACATAGAAACTTTGGACATTCACGGTCATCTGTATATTTATTTTACTCTCTCATGCTTGTTTATTTCTATTTCTAATTGTTTATATTTTAGAATTGTTTATTTCTACTCTTCTAATTTGTTATTATGTGCAATGCCTTGTTTTGTTTTATGCTGCTGCAACAAACTAAATCTGAAATTGGGATCAATAAAGTACATCTTATCGTATCGTATTCACCATTGAGGAATTAACTGACATATTTATAACACGTTCCAAAACCCCTTGACTTCGCAAAGACTAAAGACTCATTACTGCACATGGTCATTTCAAACATTCTCAACCAGTATGCCAGAAGTTTGTATCACAAATACATATCACATATAAAACAATGTCATTATCCAGGAGAACTCACAACAAAAAGCCATAGTTAATCACATATGAGCACCAAGCAAGCATCGATGCTGTAACAGACACTCGGGATTAAGGCTCCCTCACAGATCGCAGCCGAGCCAACACACACTCTTCAATTCAGTGGGACAGCGGACATACAATCTTCAAACACATTAGCTGCAACAATGTAAAAGTAATGAAGGTAAATACAAAAAGTACTTTCTTTCTAAAGAGTTTACTGACGTTGAAAAAGGCTTTGCCAGTCTCTTAAATCTGCTACCAAATGTGTGTCTCCTCCTCGAGCCTTTGTCCATCTGAAAACAACAGAGCTCTGTGAAAGCAACACATCTAAAGCTGCACTACTTACCAGTAGAGTGTGTGTGTGTGTGTGTGTGTGTGTGTGTGTGTGTGTGTGTGTGTGTGTGTGTGTGTGTGTGTGTGTGTGTGTGTGTGTGTGTGTGTGTGTGTGTGTGTGTGTGTGTGTGTGTGTGATATACAAATCAGGTCACAGATTGTGAAATGGTTAACACATGTGACTGAATAATAGTGTGTGCTTGTTGGGATAGGCGGATGTGTTGGTACTGACACCTTGTCCGCAGATCAATCAATCAATCAATGTTTATTTATATAGCCCAATATCACAAATGTTACATTTGTCTCAGTGGTCTTCACAGTGTGTACAGAATATCAGTATGACAATACGACACCCTCTGTCCTAAGACCCTCACATCGTACAAGGAAAAACTTCCGGAGAAAACCCAGTTTAAAGGGAACATGGGAGAAACCTCAGGGAGAGCAACAGAGGAGGGATCCCTCTCCCAGGACGGACAGACGGGCAATAGATGCCGTGTGTATCAAATACATATCCATTTTGAAGATGCATTATGCAGCTGTTGACCACTAGGGGGCAATTAGGGTTGGCTATGGCTCGGGAGGGAGATAGTCATTCACTATTCAGAAGGTGAGTGGTTAGATTCCTGCAGTCTGCGTCCTTGTACGTGTCCTTGGGCAACATACTGAGCAGAATTGCTCCTGATGGAGTCAGTGTGTGAGTGTGTGTTAATATGTATCACTTCTTATGAGGCGGGGGGGGGGGGGTCTTGTTTAGCTACCTCTCAGTGTACTGTATGATTGTGTGTGTAAGTGCTGGTTTGTATTGTGAAGCACTTTGAGAATAGCAAAGAGCTTAATAACTGCAGTCCATTTAAACTACAATACAGTAACACATAGTACATCATATGCAACGCAGCATACATTTAATTGACATTTTAAATTTGTATTTCCAATTTTGGGTTCAGAGAAAACTCTTGCCTCGAAAGGCTTTCAAATTCAAATATAAGGATTGGACAACAGCTTTGACGTTGTCGGGCATTGTGTTGGACATACAGCCTGTGAGTTCACATGTTAAGGAGGCTGGTCTATCCTTTCCATTCACCTTGTTGAAGGACAGATATGTCTTCACTGTGTGTCACATCAGTACTTACTAGAGATGGAATTCAACTATTGTTCTGTGCAAGTACCTCAACATTTGTACTTGAGTGTTTCAATTGTATGCTACTTTATACTTCTACTCCAGTACATTTTGGAAGCGATTATTGTACTTTTTACAACTCTAAATGTATTTGACATCTTAAGTTCCTATGTAGATTCAGATTGAGAAGAATAATTTGACTCTTTAATTCTGTTTTGAATACACTCAGTTACACACATGCATAGGAATGCACTGTGCAAATGCCAACATGCAATGGAGCTGCCAGAGCGAGGCTGCCATGTTGATCCACAGCTTCCTGTCCACACTCTGTATCATGTTACTCCAATGGGGCTAGAACCAGCACTCCTTCAGTTCCCAAGGCAAGGCACCCCAAAATAAAACAAGATATCAAGCAGCAGTAATACCAGTGGTTACAATGAGCTCCCCCTTTGCATGCTGTGGTTCACTTTATTAACGCAACAATAGTAAATATGTGAAGTCATTTGATTCATTCAAGTATACTTTTTACTTTTGATACTGAAATATATTTTGATGCTTTTGTACTTTTGCTTAAGTATGATTTTGAATGCATGATTTGTTACAGAGAATTAATAAATGTCTTCACTGGTATTTTCTTCAAATAGTCAAATTATGTCTGAAATTATGTAGCCTAACTTATCTTAAATTCATATCCTTAAAAAAACTCAACCCACAAACTGCTTGTTGAGCGGGGAACAGACAAAGTCACTGTATTGTGTACTCGTGTAGTGGTGGGCACAAAGATCAGGCCGTGATGAACGACATTTGCCCCAGTGTTCACCCTGGTCTCATTAGTCTGAAAGGACCCGTCCTCCTACATGCCGTGAATACGTGCTCTCTCGGCTCATTGACTTCCTTTGTTTCTCTGTGCCTATCCTGTGTCAGTCAGAGCAGGGTTTCCTTTCTCTGTCTGTGGCGCTCCCCTCCTAATGTCCTCCAGCCTGCATGTCATAGACCTCTGAAGAAGAGAGGAGCGCTCTTTCAAGGCCCTCCAGGGGTTGTTTCAGATGGAGAGGCCGTCCCTGTCGTCTTATGTATTCAGTAAAAAGAGCAGGCCCAGCAGGGGGTCGCCTGTATCTTCTGGGCCTCCCCCCTTTAATACAAACCCATGTCTTTCTCCCACCCTCTCTTCCCTGGGTTTTATGATCCTTGGAATGCACTCTGAGGCTGCAGGAACTCCAGGTGGCTGACGGGGGCCGCTCCTAATACCTCCTTTCTCTCCCTTTCACCCTGTTTCTTCCCTTGTGCGCCCCGAGACAGGTCTAAGGGGTGCGTTTCTTCAGAAAGCAGCTCGGCTGTGCTGTAGTTATTCACACTCAGCCTCTTGTGTGTTTGAGAGACCACGCAGGTTCAAACCCTGCATCCACCCCCCACATTGCTCCTGTTTCTTAAAAAGGCTCTCCAACAGCGCCAACGCTCTTTGAAAACAGGCAGAGAGGGAAAGAAAGACGTGGCTGCATCGAAAAGCTCTGCCTCTGGTAGGCAACAGTCCCAAGGAGCATGGTGGGAGACGCAAATTAATGGCATCAGACAGCCCTGTGACAGGAAACCTCATTATGTGACAGACACACAAAGCCGGAGCTGGCTTTCAAAGGGAACACAAATATTGAATTACAATTTTTAAACACCCCCGTGCTTACTTATCCTGTTTACCCTTTCTTTACAAAGTCGGTCTCTGCAGCAATTTTGATAAACCATGTAATCCATGGCTCTTAAAGCAGCTTTTCTTTGCTTTCCACGAGAGCTGGCGTTAGTTAAGGTTAAAACTGTTTATTGATTCATTGTTGAACAAAATAAGTCTGGTAGTGTTTCATGGGAATAATACAGCTGCTTGATTTGTATAGAATTCACCAATTTGTGTTTAAGTCAGCATACTGCCATGGCCCTTGCCAAACTTGAAAACACTTGGTCTTTCAATCCAAAGGTTGTAGGTTCGATCCCAGCCCCCGCAGTCAGTCGATGTGTCCTTGGGCAAGATACTTAACCCAAAGTTGCTTCGGATAGCATGGCCACAGGTGTGTGCGTGTGTGTGAATGGTAGACTCCTTGAGCCATATTGGCAGATTGCTCTGTATGAATGAGGTGTGAAAGGGTGAATGATGATGTGTAGAGTGTAAAGCACTTTTAAGAGGCGTAGAGACTGAATAAAGAGCTGTATAAATACAAATACCAATACATGCAATATGGAAAAGTATAAAAGTATAAGTATATGATGGCTAACACAACAACGGGCAACTATTATGTGAAAATTATAAAACATTTGTTAGTTTTACCTTATTATCGTCTCTACCCGATGATGGATTGGCATGAAATAATGTAGAAATGTTATCGGTGACTGGATGTTGTGTTATGTTTATGTCTGTCATTTTCACGTCCGGTCATGTCTGTTTATTTAGGTTCTTCATCTCTAGTCAGTGTATTGAGTTTATTGTCATGTCTCGTTTTCCATTTCCTGTTTTATTTTGTACTTACCTCTTGTCTTTCATTTCAGGCCCTGTTACTTCCTCCCCTTGTGTGTTTTTCCCGGCATCATCAGTGTCTGCCCCGCCCCTGATTGTTGTTTAAATAGTCCTGTCTCTCCCCTGTCCTGTGTCAGTTCGTCTTGTTTGTTTCTCCGAATGGTCGTGCCAAGCCTCAGCTCGGAAAGGATCGCTTTCACTCATGTCAGGTTTTTTTTTCTTTTGTTAATTTTGTAGGCTTAAGTTCTCTTTTTGTTATGCCTAGATTTGTCCTCCTTGTTCTGCCTTTTGTTATTTCCAGTACCTACTCTGTTAAGAATTACATGGTTACATTTGTTTACATTCAAGACTTTGTCTCTGGGTCGTACATTTGGGTTCATCAGTTTGTGTTGAGATCCTGACACTGGACAATCAATGACAATAGCCAGCAGCACCTTGAACATTTACTTGACAGTGACATTTCCCCATGTGTCTATTTTTATCTTAACTGATTTGTGCTACTATGACAACAATGGTGAATGCCACTGATTCACTAACATCTATCTTGCGTGGCACAGACAAACAAACATGTTCATAACAGTGATTCTTGCTTGAGGCTCAATACAAAAAGCTGGTAGTTAATTTAAGAATGAAGTTGCTTTCACATGACATCAGTGCAGAGCCGTTTTGTTGCTTAAAAACAGCTCTCAATTGTTGAACGACAAAGTACTCTTACTGTAACTCTGCTTTCAACTGCATCTCTACCTCAGTGGATCAAGTTTGCTCAGTCAAGTGCAGAGGTGAGAAAAGTACCCAGATCTTGTACTTGAGTAAAAGTAGAAGTACCAGAGTGTAGGAATTCTCTGTTACAACTAAAAGTGCTGCATTCAAAATGTTACTCAAGTAAAAGTACAAAAGTATTAGCATCAAAATATACTTTAAGTTGCAAAAGTAAAAGTAGTCATTTTGCCGATTGGTCCATTTCAGAATAATATATATGATATGTTTTATAATGATTGATCATGAAAGTGTTCTCAAAGCTGGTGAAAGTGCAGCTAGTCTGAATGGCTTTGTAGACTGCAGGGTAGCTGGTGGATTTACTCCAGGTGGAACTAAAGTCTGATTTAACACTTGATAACATTTCACATCATTAATTCACATCTGTGAAATAACTAAAGGTATTAAATAAATAGTGGAGTACAAGTACACGATTTACCTCTGAATTGTAGTGGAGTAGAAGTACAAAGCAGCATCACTTGTAAGTAAAGATTACTCCAAATGTTACTTAAGTACAGTACTTGAGTGAATCTATATTGTCAAGGGAAAGATCAGAACATGTCATGACATCACCATTGGCGATGTCCCCACGCCTCTTCTCAGTCTGTCCAGAGAATCCACATTCAACTACAATAAAATACTCTTATCCCTCACACTCTTTATTCTGAGGTGGCTTCCTTCAGACAACTGAGCGAGAGGACAGCTTTGCAGAAGCAACCCGGCCCAGATGTTACTTAGTTATAGGACGGTTGTGATGGATATCCTCAAAGGTGAAGCTGACATTTCAAGCCAGGGTTCTTCAGATGGTCTGGGACAAATCACCAGATTTCTCTCATCCTGAGAAAAAACTAAGCATGTGTGAAATGCATTGTGGTCTTCCTAGTTGTTGAAGTGGATGGGGTCTGTTATCTGTTGTGTTTGTTGCGAATAATAGGAAAGATGAGTTTTCAAAGGATTAAACAGTGACTTTTTAGAAAATTCAAAGAGCACGCTTCTCCCAGATCATTTTGAGATCTTTAGAAATCATTTGAGAGTGCCTTTTGAAGCCTTTAGGTCTGCATCAGTGTTGAGACATTTCAGTCTCCTTAGCATAACAAGGAGCACGCATCTGATAGCGGGAATAGCTGTGTGAAAATAATGGGTGTTTCTTTTTATCCCCAGCGGGATTAGGAGACAGTTTACTGATAACATTGCCAAAGACATCGGCAGCTTAATCCTGTCTTCTGGCCGACTCAAGATCTTTGATCCCTCTCTGAAATCATATGCATGAATGTATAGAAAGAGTGAAAGATAACGAGTCTGCAATGCCCTGAGAGCTGGATTTCCATATAGCACATTAGCTTTAATCACGCGTGTATTGATTAGTCCCAAAACATGAAACATACAGTGAATATGCCACATACGCCAACGTTCAAAGATCCACATGAAATATGGAAGTTCAATTAAAAGATGAGAGTATGCAGGGATGGTTTAATGAGTCGGTTTGTTTGATGGGAACTTTGTAGTGAAGTGTCAATCTCTAACCAACACTGTCTCACTCTGTATCTGTCTCACCATCTCATTGTCCGTCAATTTACTTCTGAATGATATCGTCTTTGGCTTTCTTTTAAAAGTTAGTAAAGTTAAAGTAAGACTATAAAGTCGTTTTTTATGATGCATTATGAGAAGCTCTTTAGTTCTACATACAACATTTCGGCCTATCCAATTGCTCTCCAAGCCCTGTATACAGTTGACGTCAAAGGAATTTGAAAAGCTATACCATTTGTGTTTCCAGTCATAGACAAAACAGCAGCATTGACTTGAGTTTGTGCCTGACCTTTGTGATTCAGTTTGACTTGAATCTCTAGGACTTTTTATTTAATTTGGTTTGGCTTTGACATCAATATTGCATTGTTTTCTATAGGTTTTTGTGCATGTAAATGGTCCGCAAAGGATACAATCCCAAAGTTCCCTCCAGAGGGAGATTCCTGCCTGAAAGGCCTCCATTGGACTCATTTGTTTCCTTCTAGAACATAGTGAAATCACTGATTAACACTCATGCTCCTATTGGCTAGCGCTCCAACACATTGTTAGTGATAGGGTTAACGTCTGGTCCCACCGGACGCGAAAGCGAATATTCACATCCCTCTAGCGTCACTCAAACTAGACACGCTGACGAGGAGGCGGGGCTTATCTCCATTTAATTGTAATACATGATACCAAAAAAATACAGCAACATTATACATTTAGTAAAAACCATGAATGAATGCTTTGACGAGTGTTTACAAGTCGGCAGGCAAAACACTTAAAAAAAATGTTGTTTTCTGAATGGAGATCGATTCAGGCTAGTCTAAGCTACCGTTGTAGCTGCTGTGTCCAAACTCAAAACAACATCATGTACACATGAATCAAGTCGAGACTGTATTCGCCATGCCATAGACAGTCTATGGTTTGCAAAAAATGTGTGATTGCACCTTGAGGGGTGGGACATCTCTAAGCGGTTGACCAATCACAACAGAGCCGGCCAGCTAACCAATCAGAGCAGACCGAGCTCTGGTTTCAGACAGAGGGTGAAAAGAGATGCTGCAGCCCAGGCAGTATGAGAAAAATAAAGAGCTTTTTGAACATTAAAGCATGGAGACATGTCCCAGTAGAGACACTACATTCTGATATACACCTGAACATCAGCAGGAGAGGACTTTTTAAAGTAGAGACACTACATTCTGATATACACCTGAACATCAGCAGGAGAGGACTCTTTAAAGTAGAGACACTACATACTGATATGCACCTGAACATCAGCAGGAGAGGACTCTTTAAAGTAGAGACACTACATACTGATATACACCTGAACATCAGCAGGAGAGGACTCTTTAAAGTAGAGCCACTACATACTGATATACACCTGAACATCAGCAGGAGAGGACTCTTTAAAGTAGAGACACTACATACTGATATACACCTGAACATCAGCAGGAGAGGACTCTTTAAAGTAGAGACACTACATACTGATATACACCTGAACATCAGCAGGAGAGGACTCTTTAAAGTAGAGACACTACATACTGATATACACCTGGACATCAGCAGGAGAGGACTCTTTAAAGTAGAGACACTACATACTGATATACACCTGAACATCAGCAGGAGAGGACTCTTTAAAGTAGAGACACTACATACTGATATACACCTGAAAGTTAGCATAAAATGTCCTTCTTAGGCATTAACAGTAACACTAGCTTTAAGAGTCTAATCTAAGAATTCATTAATATGATTCTAACTTTTGCACTTTATGTTAGAAAACTAAGAAAAAAACAAAGCTCACCAAAAGCATAACAGCAGTCAGCTATTCCTGACAACAGCTTATGCAAACTGCACATATTTTACAAATGAACACCAACTATGTGGTATACCCAATGTGAATGTTGAACACAAAATGGTGTTGCAACAGTGCATGTTATGTCAAATGTGCCACAATTAGCAATAGTGGTTTTGTCACTTTCTGCCTCTCCATCCCTCCCCTTGTCCACATTCCCACTTCTCCCAACCCGCTCATTGTTATTCTCTACCTGTCCACCATATGTCCCCAGATATTTCAATCTGCTGTGGTCACCTGGCTCCCTCATACATATGCTCACCTGTTTCCACTCTCCCTTCTCAGCACTGCAGTAGATAACAGGCCCATTTCCACTCTTACCCTGTCAGTTGTTTTAAATTAAAATATGCTTTGTACATTTTTCTATCCTCAGAAATCTGTTTTTTGTTATCTGAAAACTTTTTTAAAAGCCTGTTTTGAATCTGCCGGCTCTTCTGGACTTTGGATTTCCTGCCTGTCCCTTTGGAATTGTTAACCAGTTTTGACCCTTGCCTCCCTCCTGGTTCCTGTACCTGCCTGCTTGTAAGCCTATATAAATAGAGCTTCAGTTTTGGCTATAAACCTCTGAACTTTACAAGTCTGACTGCCTTGTCTGCATATGGGTCCAATCCACTGTTTCCTGAATTGTGACAGGTTTATGTGTGAAGTATATGAAATGGACTGACTATGCAGAAGGATAATATGTACAGTATATCATTTAAGGTGGCAGTGATAATCAGATCCTGAGTTATTGATTAATAGAAAAGTTATTGCAGTTTTATGCTTTTTATGCTGGTCGCAATTTGTTGCAAAGTAAAAGCCGCCCCTCGTTTTGGCAGCATTGTATCTCCCGATCCCTGGTACCTTCGTGCATGCCTCCACATGCAGCCGTTGTTGCCACTGTGCAGAAGGGATGCCAAATGCACTTTCCACAGCCAACCTTGCCCAGGGAATGCAATAGCTGTAGATCCTACAGCTTGCCTCATCAGCTGTAAGCACATGGGTCTGTTCACACAGCTGCATTGTTGGGTGTCAATAGGCATGCTGAGACATCCATCAATGATTCCCTGGACAAATACATAATTGGACCAGAATCCCACATAATTGGACCTGCTATAGGTACCCACATCTTTAACCTGAAGCAGTCATTTGTATCAATAACAACTAAGAGCACAATAGAGAAATACCCTTATAGTTGTATACATCTGGAGTTTGGTCATTCCTGTATGACCATGACATCTAGGCAGTTATTGAAGCAATTGCCTGCAGTACTCTGTTTGGGAGCTTGTATTTACTCTGTAACAACAGCATCCCATCTCTTCCTTGAAACATCTGCCTTGATGCCAACCAGTGTAGACAGCCCCACTTTGTATCTGTGGTGGGGTACAAATCCTTAGTGGCAAGAAAGTGTGTAGAGAGAGGTCAGCATGTGAGACGCCCCTGCGAGATGGAGTTCATGACTTTATGAGCTGTTCATGAGCACTCATGAATCATTCATGAACAACTCATTATATGTTCACTTGTCATGTTCATGAAACAAAATTCTTAAAATGCTCATGAACCATTTTAAAGAGCAGTTCATGAAATGTTTATGAACATTGTTCATTCATATAAAGTTCCTGTTTTGCTCATGACAGACTTTTATGAGCAATTTATGAACTTTTCATGATCCAGCCAATCACAACATTATAATTAAAACCCCAAAAAGTTTGCATGAGCATTTCATGAACTTTTCATGACTATGAGCATTTCATGAATTTTGGATGATTGTGGCAAGTTCAGAATATTTTTGAATATTCATGAGCATTTTATGAACTTTTGATGATCAGTGAGTGTGATGATTTTAAAGACCTATTGAATGTGCATCTACTATTTGAACATGTCTTTATTTTAAAAAATCTTAAAACAAAACAATAGTGAATTTGAAACTGAACATTATCTCTATTTATTTTGGTGACATTCATATCATTTTATGGTTTATCTGTACTGTTTGAGAAGCAGTACGAGTAAGTAGCGCCAAGGTGGAACCTTTGGCAGGTGAGCGGTGACATCTGGGTTATCTTAGGGGGGACACTTCCGCCCCCTCCTCAGAAGCAATCCAGACGATCAACCGGATCCTGTGTATAATTATTGCTGCTCCACTTTTCTGTTTTCTACAGGTCAGTACATAATGAAAATGATCGATGTTAACTTGTGTGAATTAGATATGATGTTGGAGATGTTTAGGAGAGTGTGTCAGAAAGTTTTGAGCATGTTTGACATAGTAACGGTATTTTAAAAATACTAAACTGTCGGCAACAATAGATGCCATTTTCGCGGGCTTCAGCCGCGCCTGGGTAAATGTGACCTGAGTGGAGGCTCGCAGGCAGGTTAGCTGCTGCGCACGGGTAATATGTTTTGTTTACCTGAGTGAGGTCTTGCAGGCACATAGCCTTGTTTTTTGTTTATTAATATTGACAGTGTATTTTTGTGATCTCCATAATATGTTATATTTGGTAAAGATAGATATATTGATAGAAAGTATTATTTGATAGCGTTATGTGTTTATAGATAACAACCTGTCCTTCACTGCAAACATAGCTGCTACAACCCGCTGCTGCAGATACACGCTTTACAACATCAGGAGGATACGTCCCCAGCTGACCCAGAAAGCCACGCAGGTTCTGGTCCAGGCTCTCATCATCTCACGCCTAGACTACTGCAACTCCCTCCTGGCCAGTCTACCTGCATGTGCCATCCGACCTCTGCAGCTCATCCAGAATGCAGCGACTCGTCTGGTCTTCAACCTTCCTAAATGCTCCCACACCACGCCGCTCCTCCGCTCCCTTCACTGGCTTCCGGTAACTGCTAGAATCCACTTCAAGACAATGGTACTTGCGTACCATGCTGCGAATGGATCTGGCCCTTCCTACATCCAGGACATGGTTAAACCGTACACCCCAGCACGTGCACTACGCTCTGCATCAGCCAAACGGCTCGCTGCACCATCGCTGCGAAGGGGACCCAAGTTCCCATCAGCAAAAACACGTGGGTTTGCTATCCTGGCTCCAAAATGGTGGAATGAGCTCCCCATTGAAATCAGGACAGCAGATAGCTTACACACCTTCCGGCGCAGACTGAAAACTCATCTCTTTCGACTCCACTTCGAGCGATAGAACTATTAACAAAGCACTTATATACTAATAAAGAACTGGCTTATCTAAAGCCAGTTGAGTAGCACTTGAAATGTTTTTGCTCCATGAAACCTGATGTACTTTATGATTCTGTTTTCTTCAAGTTTGTATTTTGTTGGTCGAACGCACTTATTGTAAGTCGCTTTGGATAAAAGTGTCAGCTAAATGCAATGTAATGTAATAATTTATATTGACTATGTTGAATTTCTCCTTGAGATACAGTAATTGACTGTGACAGACAGATAACTTAAATGGAGAAATGTGATGTTTGTAAAGTACAGCTATTTGAATGTAACTGTGTACTTTGAATTTTGAATAAGAAGCATTCCAGACGATCAACCGGATCCTGTGTATAATTATTGCTGCTGCACTTTTCTGTTTTCTACAGAAATCATTTATTGTTGCTGTGGTACCCAAGCTTTTGGGACCCGTAACACATTTTTTTGTGCAGCTGAGTATCAAGAACTGTGCTTCAAATAGTGATAGGATTAATTGTAGCGCTCCACCTGTATACATGTATGTTTGTATGTTAATTTGAGTAAAGTTCCATTGTGATTGACATAATTGTTGTTTTCTATGGTTGCCAATTGACCCACAGTCAATGGTTTATGAACAGTTCATGTACATGAACAGTTCATGAACAGTTCATGTACATGAACAGTTCATGAACAGTTCATGTACATGAACAGTTCATGAACAGTTCATAGCCAGCAATTGAATTATATTCAGTGACTGGGTATGAACGGTTCATGAAGTTGTTATGAACTGTTCATGAAGTTGTTATGAACAGTTCTTGATATGTTCTTGGTTGAAAACTGAATATCCCTACACACTCACTGAAAACTCCATTTCATGAATTGTTCATGAACCTGCCTAAAACCATATTCCATGAATTATTCATGAACCATTCCAGCACAGGAGTTTCATGAGTAGTTCATGAACTGCCCTAGTGCCATTTAATGTTCATGACCATTTCATGAACAGTTCATCAACTTTGTTATGAGCTGTTTATGAGCTGTTCATGAATATGGTTCACTGATATTCCATTAACTTTTCATGACAAGTTCATGAACAGTTCACTTTCATCTCACTGGGGAGGCACAATGTTTAGTTATTTTTTCCTGTATGCTATACTTGGGTTGGGTTCCCACAGAACAAAATACACAAAGAATACAGCCGATAAGCAATGTACAGTATACATGGTAGTCTATATCCCAGTTTTTTTTTTATAGATGGCAAACGTGCCTCTGATTGGAAATACTGTAGGTTTAAAAGGCTGAGGCTGAAGATGAATGTTGTGACAAAATCACGTATCCATCCATACCAATGTTTTGTAGCTTTGGTATAGCTTTTGGAACACTACGGTGGTGACATCATTGGTGGTCATAGTGAGTTATACTGTCCTTTGTCTTGTAAGTCTTGTGGTATGTTGTCAGTAGAGGCCCTGCAGTGGTCTGGGGTTGGTTTTGGCTGTTCCCTTTCCCGCCTCTCAGTGCGGTGCTGATCCTTTTAGTCCATAGTAAGAATAGTTGGCGGAATTTCTCTGGGTTGTCATGTGCTTACTAGTGAAGGGGAGGTCAATATAAAAGGTAAGGGAAAATGTCAGCTTTTTCAATGATGCCAGATCTTTAGGGCTAGCTGTAGAGCTTTTATACCTAGGTGTGAACTAGCTTTAACAATATAAATGGACTGCAATGCCTAATGCATCTCCTCCAAAGATAAGTCTTAGAAGAGATGCCTCTCTCCACTCACAGTATCCCTCCCTGAACATTGTATAAGATATATTTTCTCACACCTTTATGCTTTTCAGGCTAAGCATGGGGTCCCTTTTGACTGGCAACCCATGGAAAATGGCCTAGGAGGGCAGGAGCGTGAGAGCAGGTACTGTTTCCTTCAAGCATAATATCCATCTTTCCTCCTAGCATTCCTTGGTACCTCAGGGAGCAAAGCCTCCCATCCAACAAAAATGAAGTCAGCGCACACTAAGTTAAAGGTATAAAATACAGTGTAATCACATACTGTAGATATATGCTTCTCTCCAGCTGAACCTGGGAGGGGGGGCATTGCAACAGAGCGATCTGGAATAACAGACAGAACTGTCCAACAACAATTATTTCTGTCTCCTTTCCCTCTCTCCAGAACTTTGCAAGCATACCCAGCACAAATATAGGGACTGAGTTGTAGTGCAGGCCTCTGGACTAGTGGAGCGACTTCCATCAGACATAAAATAATATGCTGCTCTTTATTTACTGTTTCCATCAAGACACAGATCCTGTCTTCTATAGTATTAACCATGTATTCTGCTGACCATGGTACCTCACTTATCTCACAAAAGCAAAAGTTTGTGAGATAAGGGATGTAAAATACCGTAAAGGCTTTAAAGACCCCTCGAAGCACTGCTAATAAGATCTTTAACAGTTTGCGCTGCTCCGATATCTAAAAAATTGCAGTACGCCTCAGGAACCGTACACAAATCCATCGATCTGTTCATCTTTCATACTGATTATACAATAAAGCCATCAAAAATAATATGATACAGTGCAGTACAAGTACTTCTGGGTCTATGTGTGTCATTCAAGCTTGTGTGTGTGTGTGTGTGTGTGTGTGTGTGTGTGTGTGTGTGTGTGTGTGTGTGTGTGTGTGTGTGTGTGTGTGTGTGTGTGTGTGTGTGTGTGTGTGTGTGTGTGTGTGTGTGTGTGTGTGTGTGTGGCCTAGCATTACTATACTTGTGGGGACCTACATCTGTTTACACAGTCACGTGTGGGGACTCGCCTCCCTTATGGGGACAAAATGGAGGAATCATTCATTTTAGGGTGAATACATTACATGTTTTTTGTTGCTTATTATCCAAAAGCGACTACATTCAGTACTGTGGACAATCCCCACAGGAGCAATTTTGTGGTGAGGTGTCTTGCCCAGGGACACAACGACATGCTGACTGCAGTGGGACTCGAACTTGCTTCCCCATGATTCAAAGTCCAGCGAGGAGCCCTGCGTGGTGCACTGGCTCTCGGTAGATAGGTGTAAGGTTAAGGGTAAGGGTTAGGGTTAGGGTTAGGCATGTGTTGTTTAAGGTTAGGATAAGTCTCAAGGAAATGCATGTAAGTCAATGTAATGTCCCCTGAAGTGATGTATACATGGTGTGTGTGTTTGGCACGAGCACATTTTGTTAGAGTGAGCGAGAGAGAGAGAGAGAGAGAGAGAGAGAGAGAGCGCACCGGTTACAAGGATTGTTGTTAGCATCTGGTGCTAGCTAGATATGCTAACGCCTATAAGAACCTGCTTCAACAATAAGGTGGAGGACAAGTATTTCAAATGTTTTCTTTTTGCCCTCAAAGTGCACTAGATTGATGCATTTAACATCAAAACGTTTAAAACATGTCTTCCTGGGGGAGCATGCCCACGGACCCTCCTTAAAGGTCCCATGTCATGCTTTTCCGGTTATTACTCGTCCCCTTGTGTTATGTAGCTTTTTATGCATGTAAACGGTCTGCAGAGTCACAAACCCTCAAAGTACACCCTGTAGCGAGTAAAACTCTAACACAGAAAAGACCTGTCTATGCTGCCCCAGAACGCCTCGTTGGATATTTCTCTTTTTCTTCCTGGGTACAGTGACGTGACCATACCCAAATGGACCCATTGGTCCAGCTCCTCACACACACACACTCTCTTAGCGGCAAAACTGTGGCGCGCTGTGGGGGGGGGAGGGGTGCTAGTGGAGCCTCGCAGCGGCGAAACTGTGGCGCACTTACACTCTAGGTGCGCCGCGTTTGGGGGTGCGGGTGCTAGTGGAGCCTCGCAGATGGGGGTGCTGCAGCCCCCTCAGCACCCCCCCCCCCCCTTCCCGCGGCCATTCGCGATTTCTCGCTGTCTCGCAGATCCTACGCAGCAACCAGGAAATTACACAAGTAACACAGCTCACACTGTCCGCTCCTCCGCGCAACGTCCCGCCAACACGGCACCCAGACCCCGCGCAGCATTCTCATCTGTTTGTCATTACTGGTGTCATTTTCTGGTTGCTAACGAACGCCATTGTAACACATAATCACTGATGTTCCGCTGTAACGGTGGAGGACTCATCAGAACAGAGTGGGCGAGCTGACCAATCAGAGCACACTGGGCTCACAGGGAGGGGGGGGCAGGAGCTCCAACAAGCAGTTTAGGACAGAGAGTGAATACACATACTATACAGAGATGCTGTAAGAGAAACCAATGTGAGTTTGGAACATTGAACAATGTCAATCTATTCTAGTAGACCTCAACAATGGAACTATGATCAGTAGAAATAGCCATGACATGGGACCTTTAATAGCTTGCCACACTGCAAAGGCATAGCTCAGTTAAAATAGAGCAAAGCTATTGTGCAATACATTTGTATTGCATGTATATTTCTTATTTGTAAAAATGTCAGTGAAAGCTTAAAAGAATAAAGATATTTTTGTTATCTAAACGTTTGACCTCTTTCTTTTACAATTTTGGAATTGATAAGAACTCGAATCGATAAGCAGAACCGGAATTGGAATCGATACATTTCAAACGATACCCATCCCTACTCGCTGCACATTATCTCTTAAATATTTAATGTATTTTGATATTATTATATTAACATACCAATACACAGACCTACATAAACTCGACCGCAATATTGATGTGTCGAAGAAGTTGTTTGGATACGTAACAGTATTTAGCAGGACAGATGTGGTTAAATAAAGGCCACAATAATCACCCTGATCTAATGGTAGGCTTCATAGGAGCAAACAAATGACTGCAGGTCATAAGCAAACACACTGAACCCCTGCACTCATGACATAATGACTCACTTTTCACTAAAACCTTGAGGGAATTGATTCTCTCAGAATGATTTTAGCAGATATCTCAGGCCTTCGCAGGCTGCCACTCCTACATGGTTCTGTGATTAGCACATGTGCTGTTGCCATGGAGAAGCTATAAACTTTGGCTGGCCTGGATTATGTTCCACCTGGTCGTGTTAAATTGACTCCTAACACATAACATGCACATTCTCGTTCCTGGAATCATTTCAGAAAAGAAGTCTTGTGACTCAGTAAATTAGTCACCTCTGAATAGATGCACTGTCTACTACTCATGTTCCATCTTTGGAAATAAAAATGTGTCAAAAGAATAGAAAAATGTATGAAAATAAGGAACGCCGCCCCGGATGCTTTTGATTATACAACTTTTATTTTAAACAACATAATAACCAGTTTTCCAAGTGATGATGCCAAATTGATTTTATTGTTCATACCAAGAATATTTGTGTCTGATAAGTTGAGTAAGAACACTTTGTCCCTGGTGTTTTGAAGGCATTGTAAACGGGCTGCCATGTTGGAATGACCATAAATCAATCTGTCGTTTAATAAGCTCTTAGATAACTCTTACATTCCCAGGTGCAGAACAGATAGATGGGCAACGTAAACTCACTGGCTAATAAAACAGACACACTAACAGCATTCAGAGGTGCAGGAATCCACCCTAGAACCCAGATATGAGTCAGAATTGTACCATGACCGGTTACTTCGTCTTGAAGTCAACTGTCATTTTTACATGTGTTTTAGACGCCTAAAATAAACAGAAGTTGTTTAACAGAAGCGAATAAATGTTCATGTTTTGTTCTACAACATAAGATATATCACTAAACACCCCACTGGTGAAAGTATCTATCAGTACTAAAAATGGCAGTTGATAACAAGTGACTCCTAAACTATTAAAAGCTTCATGATGACACTATGCTGAAGGCTCTGGGTGTTGAGGGACTGTCATGGTTGACACGTCTCATCAACGTTGCGTGGAAGTCGGAAACAGTACCGAAGGAGTGGCAGACCGGGGTGGTGGTCCCCCTTTTCAAAAAGGGGGATCAGAGGGTGTGTGCCAATTACAGAGGCATCACACTACTCAGCCTCCCCGGGAAAGTTTACTCTAAGGTACTTGAAAGGAGGGTCAGGCCGATTGTCGAACCTCAGATTGAGGAGGAACAATGCGGATTCCGTCCTGGTCGTGGAACGACGGATCAGCTTTTTACTCTCGCAAGGATCCTGGAGGGGGCCTGGGAGTACGCTTATCCGGTCTACATGTGTTTTGTAGACTTGGAGAAGGCGTATGACCGGGTTCCCAGGGAGTTACTGTGGGAGGTGCTGCGGGAGTATGGGGTGAGGGGGTCTCTACTCAGGGCCATCCAATCTCTGTACTCCCAAAGCGAGAGCTGTGTCCGGGTCCTCGGCAGTAAGTCGGACCCATTTCCGGTGAGGGTTGGCCTCCGCCAGGGCTGCGCTTTGTCACCAATCCTGTTTGTAATATACATGGATCGGATTTCGAGGCGTAGTCGTGGGGGGGGGGGTCTGCAGTTCGGTGGACTAAGGATTGCACCACTGCTTTTTGCAGATGATGTGGTTCTGATGGCTTCATCGGTCTGCGACCTTCAGCACTCACTGGATCGGTTCGCAACCGAGTGTGAAGCGGCTGGGATGAGGATCAGCACCTCCAAATCTGAGGCCATGGTTCTCAGCAGGAAACCGATGGACTGTTCACTCCAAGTAGGGAATGAGTCCTTACCCCAAGTGAAGGAGTTCAAGTATCTCGGGGTCTTGTTCTCGAGTGAGGGATCAATGGAGCGTGAGATGGGCCGGAGAATCGGAGCAGCGGGAGCGGTACTGCAGTCGCTTTACCGCACCGTTGTGACGAAAAGGGAGCTGAGCCAGAAGGCAAAGCTCTCTACCGGGCCATTTTCGTTCCTACCCTCACCTATGGTCATGAAGGATGGGTCATGACCGAAAGAACGAGATCGCGGATACAAGCGGCCCGAGATGGGTTTCCTCCGCCGGGTGGCTGGTGTCTCCCTTAGAGATAAGGTGAGAAGTTCGGTCATCAGGGAGGGACTCGGAGTTGAGCCGCTCCTCCTTCGCGTCGAAAGAAGCCAGTTGAGGTGGTTCGGGCACCTAGTTAGGATGCCACCTGGGCGCCTCCCTAGGGAGGTGTTCCAGGCACGTCCAGCTGGGAAGAGACCAAGGGGTACACCTAGGACCAGGTGGAGGGATTATATCTCTTCGCTGGCCTGGGAGCGCCTTGGGATCCCCTAGTCAGAGCTGGTTGATGTCGCCAGGGAAAAGAAAGTTTGGGGCTCTCTGCTGGAACTGCTACCCCCGCGACCCGACCACGGATAAGCGGGAGAAGATGGATGGATGGATGATGACACTAGTAAGCCTTACCTTAGCATGGTTGATGTGCAGCCATGCGACCGTGATTACGTTTTTATTTGTATTTATTTTGTATTTTTTTGTATTGTACAGGCTACAGACACAAAGCATGGACATAACAATAACAACATAGGAGACATTCCTATCTCAGACACAAAAAAACAGTCAGTAGGTCACTTCAACATTTCATAAACAAAAAAATAGGTTGACAGTCCAATACCATCAAAAGCACACACCATAACATGGCAAGCATATTTATATGTATTGTTCCTTTTTATCCCACTCTTCGCTAGAGCTGATTGTTTCCTATTTCATGGTGTGTTGAGCCACCCTTTGATTTTTTGTGGCAATCATCCTTTCCAAAATAAATTGTGTTTTTAATCTACTTTTCACACACCTTAAATTCAGATTTTTCCTTGATTGAGTTCTAAAAATAAGTATTTTTGCCAGAAGAATAATTGTATTCATCAACTGTGTACTGTCCTCATCCAAAAGCCCAAACAAAACACCAAAGGGAATACATGCAAAATCAATATAAAGTGTCTTAACAGGCATTACACTGTGCCTTGTCTTTTTCTTTTTTAGGGTAGTGGAGCCTCACTTTAGTGCGTTTACCGGGATCCATCTTTGGTGTTATGAAGTGACTGAGCTCGTGAACTGTCTACGGGAGGGCGGGGGGAGCCTCGCTGTGGGGCAACTGTAGACCTCTGTCGCCTGTCAGCGCAACTTACATGATGCCGTTATTAACCTGTTAAGAGCGGTGCCGGTCGTCAGCGGGCCGTTGACGACCGGCACCGCTCTTAACAGGTTAATAACGGCCGTTCTGTGATTCTCCAGGACTCATTATATTGATTAAAAATTAGGTTATTTATTTCAAATGTGTTGTTTTGCTTCTGCTAAGAAATAGTAGTCCGTTCCACTGCGTACCAACGGCAGGAACTACAGAAACACCGTAACTTAAAGTTACGGAAGCACTGATGGAGGTTTTCTGTAACTGTCCAAGTCTGTTCACATTTTATTTTCCATTAACCAGTCTTTAAACACTGCAGAGCGCACACTGGCCATTTCTCAATGTCGAGTATACCTGCTGCAGAGCCACTATTTCAAGTATTCTACGTTATCGAGTGGCGCCGAATGCTGGGCATTTAACATGCATTTAAACAGTCCTTCGGCGCCACTCGATTACGTAGTATACTTGAAATAGTGGCTCTGCAGCAGGTTCACTCGACATTGAGAAACGTCCACAGTGTTCCTGTTAGTGTTTACTTCCTGTCTGTCTTCTTCTGCTGTTCCTGTTAGTATTTACTTCCTGCCTTCTCTTGTTCTTTTCTTAATTGGGGACAGTTTAGCCATCATAAAGTGTTGTGCTCTACACAAATATAAAAATGAATATTCTAAAAGTATTCCACAGTTTTTTCTCATGGATGAAAATTAATATTTGTTTTCCAAAGCTCATGTTAAATTGACTGGATTTCTTCACTAGTATTGATATGGCTAAACATAGTCCCTGGATCTCCCTTAGCAACAGTCTGTTCTCCTTAGCAGCAATCTGAATGAACAATTTAAAACCATTTTTAGCAGACCTCTGGATTATCCAAATTCACAAATCAGAATCGATTATTCAACTATGCTGTGTAATAAAATGTCATAACGACATCAATTGGAGGAAAATGTTCATGTGATCATTAGTCCCATGCCCCCACCCCACCAGCGCCACAGCTCTGACTGACAGATGTTAGAAATGAATTCATAAGAGTCCTCGGGAGGGGGGGAAATCATTTGTGTTGGTGGTAGCTGGGTTTTCTCCACGTGAAATTAAGCTCCGAAGTGTGTGTGATGTTTCATTGGCCCGCAGATGCTGCCCAGCAACAGACAAGTTGACTGAATGAATCACCGTGAGGACCATCTGGGGAGGTGAGTGTGTCATGCTGTGCCAAGCTGCAGAAAAATAACTCATCATGGCGCTGCCCTCACAGGAGGACAGAAGGGAAAGCATCAGCAGCCGAGCCAACCAGCTTCACAATAACTCATTAATGTGCTGAGAACCTAGGACAGGAGAAACGTGCCCTTCACCTGCTGCATGCTGGGAGCAGTTGACGGGGCTGTCTGGCTCACTTACTGTTTTTCTGTCAAAGTTAAGTTTACTTTATGAGACTGGGTGCAGTTGCATGATAAAGCATTTAAAACTAGCTCCACCAGTTATTTATGGTGAGCTGGCAGTTATATATCAGGACACCTAAAACACATTTAAAGTCAACCGATTAATTTGACTGTAACCAGAGCAACAATAAAGATATGTTTCTTTCTCTAATTAAGTTTGGAAAATTGTAAACAAGGACTAGTGACACCCAGCCACACTGTTTATCAAATATAATGCAAGATATATTTGGTGAAAAACCAATGATGATGTGTTGATTAGTAATTGCAATGTATTTTTTCTGTACAAACAACCTTTTTTAGGATGTAAAGGTAAGAATACAAAAACAACTATCAAATACATGTTTGTAAAAGCAATTTTTAAAGGAAATGTCCATAAACAGCTGGTCACTGTGTTATTTTTCTATATTAAAATTAACTCAAAAAGGAGGGAATTAGTTGGGAACTATTTTCTGGCACGGATCCACATATGGTGCTCTTGTGAGTATTTGGAGCAACAGGCAGGGTGCGAACTGGAGGGGAGCAGGGGGAGCTATAACTCCCCTAGTGGTGACATGAGCTCCCCTGGGAACATGGTTTGTGAAATTTGGGGGGAGCTCTCTAAAATACTGATATGATGCCCAAATAAATTACATTTTGGGCATGTTATTTTTTTCAAAGGTGTAAAATAAGTGAAATAAAATTGTATTTAGAGTTTATGATTCATGAAAAAAGTGTCGCCTGCTTGCACGCTGCCCGCAGCTCCACCCACTACCCACTCACTCACAAGCTCGTTTAGTTAGCACTGCATGTTTACCAGGCATTGTTGCTGCTGCTGACATGTCGAAAAGAAAAAAACAACTTACCTTGGGCAATTTCTTTAAAAAGACGGCCAAACAACCTGATCAAGAAGACCAACCGAATGTAGCTGGTGGTAGCACATCGTACGTTGTGACTGCTGCTACAACATAACCGAGAGAGGAGGGAGCTAACGTCAGTGCTAGTGCTAACTTGACAGCTAACGTTAACTTGGGGGCTGAAGAGACACAAGAAGTCGAGCCAAGAGAAGCTAACTTGATGACTACAACTACCATAGTAGAGGTCGAAGGAGATGTGGAAGAAGATGATGCTGCTGATGATGACCACCCCACCTGTTCTTCCTCTTCCTCCCTGCCTGCTGCTCAAGATGGGGGGGGGCGAAGTTGCTGCGGTGGTCCCGCGGCCGCCGGCTGGCTGGACCAGCCAACAGTGGAGTGAGTGGATCACATGCCTCCCATGGCTGTTCTCCAAGGATGGATGCATAGGCTGTACTCTTTTGCAGGGATGCTAAAAGCCTTCTCCTCAGTAATAATAATTGCTGATAAAAGGTGGAGCGCACTTATCATGGTTGGTGCCGCTGCTGCTCTTATCGCGTGTGTTCGGCTCTGTGTAGGCTCCAGCCATAATAGGCTATAGCCCATGTGAAACAATGTAGCCTGTTTTTGAGTCATTTGAAGTTGATTTAATTAAACAGTCAAACGTTACATTTGTGGTCCGTGGATTATTTATTATCAAGTTGATTGAAGTTTGCGTAGCCCATACATGCTCGGGAAATCTGTTGACATGAACATGATCCATCGGGACGTTTCATGGAAATGTAGACCTGTGGCACCACCCCGTGTGCAACAGATTTTCTCTTTATAATAGGCCTATGTCTGTGCTGTTGCTATTAATGCACGGATCAGCATTTACCCCCCCCCCCCCCCCGCAAAAAAAAAATCTTCCCCGGAGACCGTGGTATTGTTCGCACACTGAGCAGGACATTGTGTGTGTGATTTATTAAAAGTATTCATTCTAAGTGTTCTTGAAGGGGTAATGATTTGTTCAGTGCTAAAGGATGTAGATGCTGTTTCAGAGGGTTTTCTTTCTGGAACAACAATGTTGTTATTTTGTAGAATTTCTTTGGCATGGAAACGGTCAAACTGAACATGAGAAGAAAGCTTGGTCAAACTTCAGCGCAATCAGTATAGCCAAGCATGAGTGTGTGTCTGTGTGATTCATCCAGACATGCCTGGCATACCGGCTGTGACGGGATATTTTGTCATCCTTCAGTCTGGATCCTCATTCTGTTCCGCCTCAGAGTGAAGGAGTCTCGCTGCTGTCCAGATTGACGTGACTCATAGCCCAGCAGGCAGCCTCCTCGCTGACCAGTGTGTCTGCTGATCGTCAGCAGTTTTGGAGGATGGATGGTCACAGAGATTCAGCCCTGCTCTCATTCCTCACCATACACTGCTATGGCCTCTACAATACACTTTAACAGTCAGAATATATTTCAATAATTTAAAGAGAATCCTGCACTGTTGGAGCCATTCACAGCTTTTTGACTTATGATGGAAATATGTGAAGGATATACTTCAGTTTCAGCCTCATTTATAAAATGTTATTTATAGAACTGTCAACCTGTTAAGCCCCCTTTTTTTTTCTCGAAACTGTGTCTCAGGGCTTCTTAAAATGTAACAACCTATTAATGTGTCATACCCACTTAACGGGAAGAAACTCAGCTAACTGACAATATGAACCATTTTTCCCGAAACGAAACACAAGGGTAATGCCAAGCCTCTGAATTAGCACTGAGCGAGAAAATGCTAACGCACTTAGCACAGAACTCACGGTAGAAATATTCTATTACTTATCGGATCTGCACAAACAAGATATCAGATTAAAGCTGAGATTCCACAGATTCTAGAGGTATATCATCACTGTGCGACCAGAACTCAGGGCAGCAAAGGCAAACCCAGACAACACACAACGTAGCTTTACGGAGCCAAAACGGAAAATATGTCTTACCTTTGCTGTTTTTCTGATCAAAAGTTGTGTTCAATGGCATTACAACGATAAAAGCGATGCTGAAGGTTAATCCTGTGTCACTTTGAAATGATTACTGATAATCCATAATTTCATTTTTGTCAAAAACACTCAAAGACTGAGATTTTATATCGAGTGTGTGAGAGCTACATCCCAGCATCCGGTTTTGGGCATGCATCACTCATTCACCAATAGGTAATGTTTAGATGGATTTTAGGAATTTCCCCTCGATTCTATTGACTCTCACGGTTCAAAGGAGGTGTCAATCATCAAAATCGACCGAGGGGGACCAGAGATATGGCAAATCCACCCAAATGACCGCAGAAGTGTTTTTTTTTTCTAAATCTCTCTAAAAAGGTAAAATGTCACTTGTTTTGCATCAATCTTGATACAAGGTACTTATTATATGTTATAGTTTGGATTCTTAAAGCTTTTAGTCTACCATCCCATCATTCAAGGGCGATTTTCACTATAAGTAATTTTTTTTTTTGGAAGGACAAATTTACCTGCTGGCAGCGCTAGATGTAAACAATCTACATGTGCAATCCGAATTTAGTTTAAAATAAAAAAATTCTATATTGATTCCTAAAGTTTTCCGACAACATTATTAGACACAGTATTTTTCAGTATATGACATTATTTTACACCTCGATTTAAGTATTTTTGGCGCAAAATGTAACGCATTATTTTGTCATTTTATTTCTGACGATTGCCTGATCAGATGATATTTGGATTTTGGATGTATTTGCTTTTCTGGAAAGTCAACCGGAGTTTATTGTTTTATAAATTATAATTTTTCCAGTTGAACCAAATTGCATCTCTGTGCATGCTTTTTGGAAATGTATGTCGGACGCTGTCACCTAACCTGGGCTTCAGAAAGTTTAAACCCAGAATTAACCCCTTCATGCACCACTGCAGTTATCGCCTATTTGCAGCTACACAAGTTGTTGAAAATTGAAATCTAGAAATCTATTATGAAAGATATTTAACTGCTCTTGAGTTCTTGCAGCCGCACCTGAAAATGACTTTAACTGATTAAGATCTCATCCATATCTTCACCATATTTCATTGCAAATCTATTTCATAGTTGTCAAGAAATGTCATTAAAGATTGGAAAATTGGAAAGTAAAAGGATCACTAAGGGCAAAAGGGTACAATTTATTTCTGCACTCATTATTGATATTTTGCCCTTTTTTAGGGTACATCTTGAGATAATTTACCTGCTGGCAGCGCTAGATGTAAACTCAAAGTCAGTAGGACTCATGTTGTGGGGACCATCATCATCTTGATAGCAAAGTACATTTTCTTTGTTTGTCAAAATACATTCATCAATACTTAATTTCCCCACATATTATATTTTCACATTTATACAGAATACACTTTCGAAATATTTTACATTAAATGTAGCCCCTATGCACATGATGGGTGGAAAGAGTTTTTTTTTCTAACATTTATTTCTCTTCAAGTAAATCAATCAATGAAAGGTTATTTATTCATCGATATCACAATTTTACAAACTTCCAAAGAAACCCCACAGTGAATGGGGGAGAAATGGAAGAGACCTTGGATAGAGCAGCAAGGGAGGATCCCTCCCCCAGGACGGACAGATGTGCAATAGATGTCGTTTTTAATTTTAAGTTAAAAAAAACATAGACAGTCCAAATGCTAAAATAAATCATGTGTCTGTATAAAAAAAGAAGATGAAGAAGATGGATCCCGGTGGATCTAACAGTCATTGTCTCTTCATCTTAAGATAACTCAATACTACTTTGCACTATTCAGGTGTAAACACAGGTTTGTTCACTTGCTCTTTCATGATTTTAGCTTTGTGTTAATAGTTTTTTGTTTTATTTTTGAAATATTTTCCCTCTTTGTGTCTCGTCTTGTTTTACTTTCTGTGTTTTAGTTGTGCCCCTGATTGTGTCAACAAGTCCTCCAACTCATATGACCAAATAGGTTGATTGTTCAGCAGCTTATTACGACCTATAGTCACATTTTAAAGTTTAGCACCTCTAGTGGTCATGTAAGAAACAACAATTTACGGCAATTGCAAATGCTCCAGAGGGTCGTATATTCAGAAATAACCCTCTGGAAAATCCTAAATTGTAGAATAGTTTGGCCATTAAAATGCTTTTTGATTAGATTTCTAGCGAGACGTGTATATTGTACTCTCAGAATACACGTCCAGTGGATGTGTAGGATCTATAGTTTGATAGATATTACGAAGATTATTTGAGGTCTCGCCAGGAGAACATGTATGTCTTTCCCCTATGTAAAGTTAGCGTCAACCCTCACCGGGTGAAAACAGTATTTCCGGTCTCGAAGTTTTCATAATAAAACCGTATTCCCCTCACTGTCAAATGATTTCACAGTGATATCTGCTGTACTCATCCACTAAAACACATAAATAAGTTGCTTAAAAACACAATTAAAAACGTCGGTTTAAAACGCCATTTAAAAGCAAATTGCTCATAACAGACCCGGTCTCGTGCCTGTCAGGAGAATTTCCCTCTGTCAACGGTAAAATCTTGCCCTAATAAAACCGAAACTAAATGAGCCACTTGCATAAGTTAATTTAAAAGACCATAAAACCACCTTATAACTGTTATTCCTACCTTTGTGAGAGGGAGAAGACCAGTGACCGTGCAGACAAGAGAGACTTTCTTGAACTGACAGCAAACTTTTGATGACTTCCTGTTTACCCGGTCACTGGTCATGTGACCGCATCAGGTGACACAGTCAGGTGACAATGACATCAGATTCCCACACTCAGCTATCGTTGAAGGTCGGTGATTGGATGTTTTAGCTGCAATGCACGTTGGGATATGGTGTTTATGCGATGTGAAATCCGAAAACATTTTTAAAAGAAAAGAAAATAATACTTTGCGTGTGCTTGCTTTTTTCTTTGAAAGTCATCACATTACGGCATTGTAATACACGGTTCGGCTGCATTACATATTACACATTAAAGTAACGAGTTATAGCAGAAAGTTGAATACAGCATATTTCTGGTATATACATTTTAATGTCACCTGATATATACAGTAGGTGTGTTAAACTTGAATGGACGAGTCAATTTTTTCTCTTAATTATAGAGGTTTTTTTATATATATATTCCTAAAATGATGTCCCATTTTAAGTAGAAGTAGATTAGGTATTTTCTTCCACTTTTGTGTTATAATCAAAAGGTGTTTTTTTGGCTATTTGTGAGTAGGTAAGGTACAGTACAACCTGTGATTTCTGCCTTGAGTGAAATGATTACCCGTTGATAAGTATTTTTCAGAAAGTTATTTTGGGCTTTTAAGGGCAGAACTCAGTAGGTTATCTGCAAGAGTTTTTTGTATGATCTGGAAACTTAAATTAAGAAAAGGAGAGAATGTTATGTCAAGTCTTGGACCTTCTCAATATAACTATAATTGAATTACAGTTTCCAGATATTAGAAGAGGCCCATGAGTCTCTTTGCTAATTATCAATGGTCTTTGCAATTGACAGCAGATATACCCATGTTAAGTGAATTGGTAAAGGTCAGAGAAACTTCAAGAGAGGGCTTCCTCAGATATAATACAGTTAAAGTCTTGTTTTTTAATGGTTCATATCCAGCATGCATTAGCTAAGAAACGATAAGGATGTTAAGTGTTAGTTAATGAAAGAAATATTTGTGCGTTCATGTGCAGACGTTGGTTGAGTGGTTCGTTTCCTGCAGGACTCCTGGGGATGTCATGGGACAATGGTCGTTCTGAATTATCAATAGATGTATTAATTTTAAGTGAGCTGACTTCAAGGTGGGAGGAAGTTCAGAGAAGGGTATAAGAACAGTTAACCTTTGTTAGTTAACTAATCCTAAGGATGTCACGAGACGATGACGTTTAAACATATACAAGTATAGCTTTCAAAGAGGCAGAACATGTGATATTGTGTGTTATCTAATGTAAGAAGAGGGGGGGAACCAGACGGAGTCAACGGCTGCCTAGGGATTGCCCAGAAATTAAACCGGCCAATGGAGAACTACCAACTCACTGTCCAGGGCTCGCCCCGAAGTGAAATCACCAATAACAAATAGCTAGGGAGGAGCAACCAACACAACTCCTACCCGCTTATGTGTATAAATACTGTAACATTCTTACACTCGGGGCTGTCTTCTGACTGACTGTCCTGCGACGTATATCACACGGTATTATAATTCAGCCCGGAGTACTCGGTGTATTTTGTACTGTTGCAGGGTACTCTGTTTTGTGTATTGTTGCTTTTACCATTAAAACTCAGCTTATTGCTTATCTCATAACTCGGTGTTCGAGTCCTTTCCTTGTAACAGACTACTCATCAACGGACGGCGCGGAGCAGAGGTGAACCTTCCAACCACTCGATTGGGTGGTGCTCCAACAACATCTGCCGTAGTTCTCTATTTATACAGCCCTGATTAGAAGACCTTTGGACAAACTGGAAGAAATGCTGCCGAAACCTAGATCATAAATATATCAGCAATTAAACATCTTCAATTTCTCTTCACACAATACGTCTCCTTGTAGTATCAATAGTAATTTGGCTGACTTTTATATTTGATTCAATTGGTAGATAATGTTAACGCAAACAAAAATGAACGCTACTAATTATGTTATCGCGATTAACGAATGTGTATCTTTTTTCCTCGGCCGCCCCGTAGTTTCAGAGCGCATCGAGTTTAAAATAACATCTACAAGCTGATGCTGACGGCCCCGCTCCTGCCGCCCGCTTGCGGCAGACCACACTTTCACGCTCACCGGCGCACACACACACACACACACACACACACACACACACACACACACACACACACACACACACACACACACACACACACACACACACACACACACTTTGTATTGTATGAGATAGGTTCCAGGTTGAATTGAGGCGGATATTTTTAATGTTCAGAGGTTATGTTTAATATTCATGAAAATATTTGTCATTGATCAAATGATAATAAACAAACATTTGCATAAAGCATATTTGTCCACTCATATGTTGATTAAAAACTTGAAAAATATCCCTCTAAGGAACATTTAGAACAGATACAAAATGTGTGATTATTTTGCGATTAATCGTGATTATTAATAGGAGGATGTGCAAAACAGACAAACTAATAAGGATTTATTAAAACATTAAATAATACTTGAGTTAAGGTCTAAGTTGGGGGTATCTACAGATAACTATAGAGAGGCGAAGTCCCTCCCTTTCCGGGGGACCTCCATGGACCTTATTTCGGAAAAAGTATGTATTGAAGTCAATGAAGAGAGAAAGATTATCTTTCGATCCCGTTTGAATTGTGCCACGAATTACACATATGATGTTTGTCAATTTAAAAGATAATTTCAACATTCTTATGGAGAGTGCTCATGAGCAACACATTGTTTCCCTTTTTGGGGCAGGACACTAGGGTTGTGGTGTCTGTGAACACAAACTTGGAGGATTGAGGGACCCTGTTCTTGATCACCAGAATGTTGGCAGGGAGTTACGTTCTGTTCTTTCGTACAGTTCCAACCATTGTTAGCTTTCTCTTCAGGAGCTCCTGACCCAGGTTGTAGGACGTGAAGAAATTGTCACAAGTTATGTTGTGACCCCTGAGACCCTGTGCCATGTCGAGCACAACCCTCATGCCCTGATTCCTCTCTGGGGCTCCTCCAACTGGCTTTCCAGTGTAAACCTGCAGGTTTAGTGCATAGCTGGAGTTTGCATCACATGCTGCCCATATTTTCAAGCCATATTTTGCCGGTTTCGAAGGCAACGACCTCTGAATGTCACCAGCCTTTCATCCACTATGACATTAGGTCATGGGTTGTAGAGAAGTGGAAGCCGCTCTACCCACTTGTCCTACACTGTCCTTACAGCTGCCAGCTTGTCTCTCTCACGTCTGCCAGCTCTTGTGTCACGATTATCAAATCGGATCACTCTTGAGAAAATGTGGAAAGTCCCCAGAGATATTGTGGCTCGAAATATATTCCTGCCTGTGTCTGCGTCCCACAGGCTGGCTGTCGATTCATCCTTGGATTTGTAGACCCCAACAACGGCCTATATACAGACATAAATAAACCAGCGACTGTATTCACCATGACACAGGCAGTCTGTGGTTTGTACTTGTTTAACTTTTGTCTAGTTTCTGAACAGATATGAAGAATTGTGAGCTCTGAGTGCTAAGAGCTAACGGCTGTGTTGTTTTTCTGGGGCTCTCATTGAAGATGACGTCACGGCTCCGCCTACACTGCGTTACTATAGTAACTACCCCAGTTCCTAAACTGTAATGGAAGCGCAGCATTAAAGTGAGCCGGGCCTAATAAGGCCTAACCAAACCGAGCAAGGCCGAGCAAGGCCGAGCAAGGCCGAGCGAGGCCTGCAGTGGAAACGCGACAAAATACGCATGTAAATGCATTTCGTCAGGCTCCTTCCACTCCTCCCCATACACACGTCTCCCTTCCAGATTGGTCATATCCAGAACGATCTTCAGCACTGTGTTCGAAATGACCAGCTCATAAGCAGACTTGATGTCTGTGACACGAGAGACTGCCATCCTGGTGGGCCCTGGCACTGCCTTCATTATGTTTGCTGCCGATAGTGTTGCCTGGCATCCATTAGGGGATGAGGACCACTGAATTTCACAATTTTTGGACATATATGTCTCATCTGGGCAAATATCAGTTTCCTCATCTGATTGATCAGAATCAGAATCGTTTACCTCAAGGTAGTCTTCATCCTCGGAAACGTTCTCCTCTATCTTGCTGTCGTGATCCTCCTCAAGGATGTATTCCATATAGCCCAGGGCTGTCCTCTCTTCACTTGTGTTGCTCATTTTGTCTGATAGTATTGTGAGTATACTGTACGTTAAGTGCAGAGTATAATGTATCCCAGTGTGGGAGGAGCTTACCCATTACACATTTGAGACTTGAACCCTCTGACCCCCACTTTCACTAACAGGTGCGGTGTGTATTTGTGTGTGTATTTGTGTGTTTGTGTGAGAGTAAAAAATAACAATGTATCACTTTTGAACCCTCTGACCCCTTCTAGCCTCCACTTTCAGTGCCAGGTGCGGGGTGTCTGTCTGTCTGTCTGTCTGTCTATCTGTCTTTTTGTGTGTGGAAAATTACGATATACTGTATATATACTGTATATCACATTTGAACCATAGACTGTATATATAAATGGACGTAGGGTCCGTGACGTCACCCATAGGATTCTGCAGAGTTGCAGAGAAGCCCTTAGTAGGCGGAGTCGGCCACTAACGGCTCGACAGTGACGACAGAGTTCAACTCCCGCCTGCTCCAAATAAGGGCAAAGAGGCGGAGCCGAGGCGGGACCTCCTGCCACCAAGCTGGAAGTTCCAGAGCTAGCTGAAGCTACCAAGCTAAGCTAACATGCTCCCCATCTGCACACTGCCGTCGCATTTTACGTTTCTAAGGTAAGTGGACATGAAACTATTCAGCAAACCTATAAATAATAATCTAAGTTATTGAGTTTTTAGCATAATACTTCAGAATCTTAAAATCCCTTAACGTTTGTATGCAATTTTGCTAAATTGAACACTGGTATCAAGCAAATATTAATATGTTTGCATGACATTAGTTATTTATATTTTGATATCACTTAATTATACGTTTAATAGATTTAAGTCAAGCTAAGGTACATGTGATGGTAGCTAGTTAGTGCTCTTACCTGTGAGGCCTCCTCCAAACAGCATAATAACCAAACTGTATCATTAAAACTAAGTACCAGTGCTAGATCCTTGACTTTAGACAAACAATTCAAAAGACAATATGTATTTAAAGACCAATCCTTATTTGAAGGTGCCTCTTAACCTGATATATTAGTTATACAGTAATAGTATTGACAATCTAAAAAAACTGAGCAACTCAACAGTCGACTTTATATTTCTTATTGTCAAAAGCATTTATTATTTTCATTTCCCCCCTCTCATATATCCAGTGTGGACGGATTGAGACAGCGTGGTGTCCAGAGAGCTGCAGAGACTTCAGGGAGAAACCTCTGTGTGATGGACGTCCTGTCTGTTGGTTTGGAGAGGACTGAGGGTCTTTCATCAGCGAGGAGGACCAGGCCTGATGGAGGAGCTGATACCATAGCTGATACCAACTGCACAGGCCTAGTGTTAGGATTTGTCTGTGTTAGTATTTTTCGTGTCCTTTTCTATCTTTGGGTTTCCTATTTTATTTTGTAAAGTGTTCACCCCCGTTTCCTGCCTGTTTGCTTTCTGTCGGTTTCCCTCTCTGATTACCCAATTGTGTTCACCTGGTACCTATGTGTTTTCTCCTCCCTCCTCACCTGTCTCGTGTTTATGTGATTAGTTCTGGGTGTATTTAAGTTGTGTGTTTTCTGTCTCTCTTTGTCGGGTTGTCTTGTGATTTGGCTTGTCCTCGCAGCAGGCTGCACGCGCACATTTATCTCCATACGGTTCAGTGCAACTTTAACAGGAAGAGTGAGTGAGTGAGTGACAACGATTGGCTTCAGTCAGCGGAGGGGCTTCAACCGAAGGCAAAAAAACTGGGTACGGCCCAAAGCACGGCCTCCCCTAACGGCCGTGCCGGTCGGGCTCCCCCCCACCGGTGCTGGGATCTGGTGCGGCGAGTGTTTTGATGGCAACAGCGGCTGGAGTGGAAAGGACTGCGGAGGTGCCGAACATGGAAGGCGGAAGGGCAAGTGACAAGGCGGATGAAAGGAAGGACAAAGACAAAGAAGAAGAGCAAGATCAAAGCAAGAAAGCAGGAGAGGAAGGAAAAGAGGGGAAGAAGGAGAGGACGAGGTACAGTGTGGAATTAACTGTGGAAGTAGTTGTGGAAGGTGCACTGTCTATGATGGACCTGCTTAAAGGAATACAGAAACAGTGTGGGACAGTGGATGGATGCAGAGTGACGGGAGAACAGTATGAAGTGACGATGAGGACCGTCCTGGGGAAAATGAAACTAATGGAGGGGTTGAGAGTAAACGGGGCCGCAGTACATGCAAAAAACATTATGAGCACCGATGTGACCGTCTCGTTCCTGCATCTGCCTGTTTATTTGCAGGATAAAACAATACTAAATAGGCTCGAGGAGTGGGGAGTTAAGCCCATCTCGGACATTAAAAAAAGAGTGTGGCCAGACTCGGACATTGCAGACGGCACGAGGTTCCTGAGAGTGAGGTTCAACAATGAGGTCCGCTCCCTGCCGTATTCCACGAAGTTCGACACGGTGAAGGGGGCGGAGTACTTTCGGGTCCTGCACAATGGCCAGGTTCCAGTGTGCAGGTTATGCATAAAGCCGGGTCACATCTTCAGAGAATGCCCAGACTTTAAGTGCCACAGGTGTTATGAGCAGGGGCACTATGCCAGGGAGTGCAGGTATGGAGCTGAGAGAGAGAGGAGAGAGAAAGAGAGAGAGGAGGAAGACGACAAGGAGGAAGACGAGGAGGAGGAAGACGAGGAGGAAGAAGATGAGGAGGAAGACGAGGAGGAAGAAGATGAGGAGGAGGAAGAAGAGGTGGGGGAAGGCGGCGAGGGGGCAAAGAAAAGACCCTATGAGCAGATCAGCAGCGAAGATGAAGGTCCAGTGGTGGAGGACATCTCAGGGGGTTCGGTGATGGTAGAGAAGGCACCAAACGTGGAGAAGAGCAAGAAAAGTGCCAGGCAGGGCGGCAGAGGCGCCGATGGAAGCAGCAGAGGCGGCGACGGGAGCAGCGGCGGGGGAAAGAAGTTTTGGAGTCCTGAGGAGGTGGAAGACATCTCGGAGGCTTCCGGAATGGAGGAGAGAGAGCTGTCCTGCCAGCTCCTTGTCCTGTCTCGTTGGAGGTCCCGCCGACTACTCTCCTGCCGGGGGTCCTGCCAACCCTTTGTCCTGTGCCGTTGGAGGCCCCGCCGACTGCTCTCCTGCCGGGGGTCCTGCCGGCCCTTTGTCCTGTCCCGTTGGGGGTCCCGCCGTCTGCTCTCCTGCCGGGGGTCCTGCCAACCCTTTGTCCTGTCCCGTTGGGGGTCCCGCCGACTACTCTCCTGCCGGGGGTCCTGCCAACCCTTTGTCCTGTCCCGTTGGGGGTCCCGCCGTCTACTCTTCTGCCGGGGGTCCTGCCAACCCCATGTCCTGTGCCGTTGGAGGTCCCGCCGACTGCTCTCCTGCCGGGGGTCCTGCCAACCCTGTGTCCTGTCCCGTTGGAGGTCCCGCCGCCTACTCTCCTGCCGGGGGTCCTGCCAACTCTTAGTCCTGTGCCGTTGGAGGCCCCGCCGACTACTCTCCTGTCGGGGGTCCTGCCAACCCTTTGTCCTGTCCCGTTGGGGGTCCCGCCGCCGGGTGGAGGGAGTTACATATTAGTTAAATATAACATTGGGGCGTGTGATTGTAGTGGGTGGAGGTGGTGAAATGAGGATATCCATTTTGGAGTTCAGTATAATATAGTTAACGTTACACAATAATAAGGAAGAGAGATATTTTTGTGATCCATCGCTATTGATATGGATTTAGAGTGGATATTTGAGACAGTAAACTAAAACGTAACTTATGGGTGAGTGTTTTTAGCAGAGTCATATTATGTCCTTGTGATTCTGTTGATTATTACCTGTCTGTATTATGTTGCAGCTCAGCTGATTTTGGATTGATGGCAAAGGGACTTAAGTGAGAGTGAAAACACAAGGTACGTTTAAAATAGGTCGGCAATTTCCCATCCTATAGGTTGCTAGATGTATCTAACCCTTTCTCCTGTCTCCCTCTTTCAGCACAAGAACCCCAGGGGGATTCAATGGAGCCTGAAGACCGGCAATGAGACCCTCACCCTGCACCTGAGTCTCAACTCCCTGAGTTTTGCAAGCCTCTCCCTGTTCCTTATTTTGATTAAACAGACATTAAGCTTCCCAATGGTGTGGTCTTCGTTTTGTGAAAAATATGATTACCTCACATGTTTTGTTGCTGTTGTTGTCTTTTGTGATAGTTAAATTGCTCCTGCTGACTTGAGCCAGCCATTCTTTCCTCCTCTCTGTGTCAGTGGGGAAGCCGTACATTCATACTCCTTTCCAATCAGAGAGCAGCAGTGAGCACACCTCAGGCTGTGTTTTATATTTCTATTATTTATTTCTAATGTATTTCACACAAAACAACTTTAGTGGAAACGTTTTCACTTATATGATTTAAAAAAAAAAAACGGCAAGGTGGCAAGGCTTGCCCACCCTGCGTTGGGCTGGCACAGTGACTCATTTGGGGGGGCATGGCCCGCGAATGACCCCCCATGACGCCGACCCTGCTCGCGCCACACATACACACACCCTCCCGGTCCTCCCGATGACCAGTCGGTGCCTGCCGGTGAGTGTGTAAGTGTGGTCTGCCGCAAGCGGGCGGCAGGAGCGGGGCGGTCAGCATCAGCTTGTAGATGATATTTTAAACTCGATGCGCTCTGAAACTACGGGGCGGCCAAGGAAAAAAAATACACATGCGTTAATCGCGTTAAAATAATTAGTGGCGCTAATATTTTTTGCATTAAAGGTCACATGTCATGGCCATTTCCACTGATCATAATTCCATTGTTGAGGTCTACTAGAATAGATTTATACTGTGCAATTTTCCAAACTCACATTGGTTCCGCATACAGCATCTCTGTAAAGTATGTGTATTCACTCTCCACTAAACGGCTCGCTGCAGCTCTTGCCCCCCCCTCCCTGTGAGCCCAGTGTGCTCCGATTGGTCGGGACCAGTCGGGACGTTGTGAATCGCGCTGAGCTCCGTGGAGGTGTTGTATCCTTGTTTAGCGATACACAGCGAAACACAGCCAAACTCACCCTGAGCACACACAAAGTCACAGCAGAAGTAAAAACAATAAGTGTGGCTTGATATTGAGTAAGAAAAAGGTTGATAAACGCTGTGAGAATGGGTCTGCAGAGAGAATTTCGCCGCGATCCCAACTGTCTGTTATCAGCCTGCAGCCAGGGAGGAGAAATCAGCAGAGCTGCATGCACTGAGTGTGTGTGAGGAAGTCCGTGGATTGGTCAATTTGGACCAATCAGCGGGGGCTTAACGTAACGGCTCCGCGGACGTAACATAACGGCTCCACGGATTGGTCCATTTCGTTCCGGGGACGACATGACATCATGATGTCCCCGGAAGAATCAAATGGACAGTGACGTATCTCCAACAAGGCGTTTTGGGGAGGTATTTTCTGTTTTAGAGTTTTACTCCCTACATGGTGTACTTTGAGGGTTGTGACTCTGCAGACCGTTTACATGCATACAAACCTTCATAACACACAAGGGGACGGGCAATAACCGGAAAAGCATGACATGTCACCTTTAACGCGTTATTAACGCATTAACTTGACAGCCCTACTTTATAATGAATGTGATGTGTTATAGAACATTAAATATGATAAACAAGGACACATCTATGACTTTATGCAATCCAAACCAAAACTGCTGTGGATCTCATTATACTCCATTATGTAAATAATTGACACCTGCCAACTTTAATTTGTCCCACAGTGTACCCTGAAAGACAATCTCGGAATTGACTTACCTGTTTTTCAGGCCAGGCCGAAAATGATATGCCCAGAACAAGTGATATCTTCACTTCTAAAAGGGGTCAATCTTTTTTCTCAAAGCAATGATACACCTTGGCTGTAGAAAAGTCAGAATCAATATAGATGTTTTTATTTTAAAGTAAATTCAGATTGAACATAGTAAAAAAATGTAAAAAAAAAAAACATTACTTATAGTGAAAACAACCCTTGAATGATGGGATAGTAGCCAAAAAGCTTTAGGAAACCAAACTATAACATATCATAAGTACCCTGTATCAAGATTCATGCAAAACAAGTGACATTTGACCTTTTTAGAGAGGTTTAGAAAAAAAACATGTCTGGGTACATTTGGGTGTATTTGCCGTATCTCTGGAAGCCATTGGTCGATTTTGGTGGTGTATCTGTGTAACCATTAGAGCCAATATAATCGAGGGGGGGGGTTGGGGTTCCTAAATCCACCTAAACATTACCATTGAGGAGTGAGAGTGATGCACACGCAGTTTTCCCAAAACCGAAAGCTCTGTTACACTCTATATGAATAATATGTTTATTGCCATAAATGTTATGATGGATTATCAGTAATAATTTCAAAGTGACACAGGATTGGATTAACCTTCAGCAGAGTTTATATGCGTTTTAATGCCCTTGAACCCAACTTTTGATCAGAAAACAGCGAAGTTAAGACGTATTTGCCGTTTTGGCCCCGTAAAGTGAAGTTGTGTTTTGTCTTTCCTGGCCTTCGCTGGCATGAGTTTTGGTCGCATAATGATGATACTTATTATACCAATGGAATCTGTTGAATCTCAGCCTTCATATTATATCTAGTTTGTGCAGATAGCACGAAGTATAAAATATCTCTACCGTGAATTATGTGCTTAGTGCATTAGAATTGTCGTGCTTAGTGCTAATTCAGACGCTTGCTATCACCCTTGTGTTTTGTTTAGCTAAAAATTGTTAATATTTTCTGATATCTGAGTTTCTTCCCGTTAAGTGGGTATGACACATTAATAGGTGGTTAAATGTATTATTGTTGTGTTTTCCCCTGCCGGCAGGGGCAATCGGGCTTAAGTGGGACCAGGTCTTTGTTAGTCAATGGTGCGGTGGCTTTCTACAGGACAGAAAAACACCTTTAGTCCCACAAAGGCTTCTTCATTAATTTTTTCATATTTACCTTTTGACCCCAGTTACTGTCACAAACTCTCCATAAGTGTCTTTTTTTTTTTAAATCTGTAACTCTTTGTATGCTTATGAATTTATGGCAACCTGTAATTCAGCCACACACACACTAATGCGCCCAACACATCTGAGAAAGTGAAAAAGTGTTCGCTGGTGGCTGGATTTAGCACAGAGCATCAACAGTTATGAATCATAAGTCCAGCTTTTTCTGTCCGGCCTGCCAACACAGCACTGCCTGCCCCCACAGGGCCACATGCAGGGCCTCAGGCTGGGGCCAGAGGGAGGAGAACACTGCCCTGCAAACCACAAAAGCAAGAGCAACAAGGCCTTGTTATTCCAGATGCAACTTTGTGGAGGATTCTGTTGCTGTGTGTAACAAACCCAACATTTTACTGTAGAAAAATAGAAACGTGGCTAGGGCTGCACGATTTTGGGAAAAAATCGAATTGCGATTTTTCTGACAAATATTGCGATTCGAATTGCGATGTTTGTTTTTAAGCGACCCAACGGAAGTTTATTGTAAAATGCGGCCATAACTCCGGCTAGGAAGGTCGTATCAACGTACTCACGTCTCTAGCGCCCCGCAGCCCGAGCTACGAGTGAAAAAACTAAACTTACATGAAACTTCCGTTGGGTTGCTTTAAAGTCAAGCTTCAGTTTAAGATTCACCCTGTAATAGAAACATGTGATGGAGCATTACTAACCTGACTCAGATGGTTGGTTTCACCAAAGCATCTAAAGCTCCATTGGAAGCCATTTGGAAAGGGTAGGCACTTTCAAAAGCACTTGGCAGGTGATTGGATCAATCTGTCTATCACCTTCTATCATGGGCTACTTCTGATTGATTAACAGTGGCTGAAACATGTGGAGCACAGCACTTCTGATTGGTGTGGAAATGTAAAAACATTTTTTTTTTTTTTTAAATGTAAAAAATAATCGCAGGCTTTGCAATTTGATAATCGCATAATTTCAAATCAATTAATCGTTCAGCCCTAAACGTGGCCCAACAGGGCAAACAAACAAGCTACAAGTTGAATAAGTTACACTATTGAAACACTTGTTTCAAAAACATTTTAAACTGTATACTCAAATACTATATTACATTTGACTTTTAGTTTTCATCTTCAAATGTTATTATTTAATTAATTTTAATCACTGTCAGGTACATAAGACCTTAAAAACATACGAGCAGTATGTCACACATCCTACAACTTTAAATAAATCCACGATTGACTTATGTTACTGCACGGTGTCTGGTGCGTTCAAGTCCCTGACCATGGCCCCTTTTGGAGCGTCATACCACACGAGCGTTCTTCTGGTGCCGATCTACAAACCCATCTGCAGAAAACAAGTGTGCACAAAAAAAACTGTGAAATGTTGGACAGAGGAAGGCATTGCCACCTTACAGGCATGTTTGGACTGCATGGATTGGGATGTGTTTTATAGCTCATGCTCTGATCTCAATGAACTGACGTCAACTGTCTCATCCTAAATATCATTTTGAGTGGAGTCTAACATTCCTTGTAAAGACATTACCGTCTTCCCTAATAATAAGCTGTGGGTCACGAAGGAACTAAAGAGTGTTATAAATAGAAATAAACGTATGTTTTATACTGGAAACAGTCAGGACAAAAAAAAAATTAACAGAGAATTAAGAAATGAGATAAGAAAAGTTAAAATAGCTTATAGGGATAAGGTGGAACTCAAATACAGCAGTGGAGATCTTCGGGAAGCCTGGAGGGGAATCAAATCAATGTCCTCCATCTCCCAGGGTAACAACAATGACAGGGCTAGGAATCCCATTAACATTGAGGGAACAAATGAGGCAGACCTCCCCAATGCTTTTAACATTTTTCTATTCTCGATTCGAGAAAAATGATTTCTCCATAAACACCTCAACCCTTAGAGAGTCTCTCTCCCCTATCTCAGACATAGTCATTGAACAGGATGATGTTTGGAATCTCTTAAAACGAGTCAATATTAGGAAGGCCCCAGGTCCAGACCATATTTGTGGGCGTACACTGCAGTATTGTGCTAGCGAACTCTGTGGTGTTTTCCAGCATATCTTCCAATTGTCACTTAAGAATAGCCAAATTCCTGATATGTGGAAATCCTCAACTGTAATTCCCATCCCTAAGAAACCTCATCCTAAAGTCCTAAACGACTTCAGACTGGTGGCTTTAACGTCATTGGTAATGAAAAATGTTGAGAAAATTGTTAAAGGCCTTGTCATGTTATTAGTAGGTGGTGAACTTGATCCACTACAATTTGCGTATCACGGCCCGTCCACACAGCGGCGTGCGTTGAGGCTTCCACCGCTTCTGCCCATTCACTTTGAATGGGGTGACGTTACTTTTAGCCGAACTGCATTTTGGGAAGCGACGTGGAGTGTTGCTGGCGTAGCTGGCGTCAAAAGTTGAGCAATGTTCAACTTTTGACGCCTCGACGGAGGCGTCAGCCAATGAAATCCCGTTTATGCAAATCTGCCAGTACAGCGCTAGCCAATCAAACCGCGTGTATGCTGGGAGAGACTACGCAGGTCTTTTCCTCATATATAATTATAGCGGTAGTGAATCACCCGGTGCTATATGATCAGTCTCTGTTCATTTACCGGGATACAAACCGGAGGAGCCAGGCATGGAGGAAGGTGGCAGAGACAGTGGGTGGAACTGGTAGGTTTTCGCCAGTTTGGGGAGTTTATATTATATATGATATTCTGAACAAACTGTGCTGTTGTATTAGCTGTAACGTGTCTCTACTGTAGGCTAGTTTTATTATATGTACAGCACTTTGGCTCGACCAAAAATAGTTTATAAATGTTTATAAATGTGCTATATAAATAAAACTTGATTTGATATATCCAGTGTACTTAATTTTAATATTGAATGGACAGCTTGCAGGCATAGACAGTATATTTAGCCAGCATGGAATGTAGCATAAAATAGCACCATAGACATTAATGTCATAAATGTTCATCATATAAAGTGTGAATGTAAAACCTTTTATGCAAATGACAGTGATAAAGGGATTTGCTTTTCATTAATGTAGGCATAATTTAGTCAATTCGTCAATTAGTTCAACAAATTAACTTTATTATTTCATTTCATGAGAGGAATTGTGCACGACAAGGTGGAAGTCTCTGAGGGACAGGTTCCGGAAGGAGAAAGCTGTCAGCCATCGCTCCTGGGCTGAAGTCGAATAGTCCATTTAGCTTAGGAACCTTCCTAAAGGAGTGAAATGACCCGGAAGTCCCTCAGTGGCAGCCATGATAAGTGCCGTTCGAATTCTCTAGAATGATGAGAATGATAGGAAAGGAGGTTTCAAACTTCCTTTATAACCTCCTTTAGCTTAGGAACCACTGGACCTCCCTAACCGACAGGAGAAGCGAAAATACTGCCCCACAATGCCTTGCAGCCGCAGCATTTGCCGTCACTCAACAGTCGGTCGTTCACGGAAACAACCGATTATGACCGAGAAATGATATCATGAAAGTTACGGTGCTTATTACGCATTTTAAAACATAGGTGGTAAGTTGCCAAAGTGCTTTGTTTTGAACGTTCATCAGTATTATAATCAAAAAGAGAAATATGAACGTTAGTTTTCACTGAAATGATCAAATAAAGTCAACATTTCAGTCTTTACTGAGCTGTGTGGAGTTTGTTCAACTTTTAAAAGATGTTTGAATGGTGATATACACTGAGATAGATGTTAAGGACTAACGTTTATAATAAATACATCTGTATTGATTTTAAGATCTTTAGTTCATACATCATACGTATTGGGATCATTTGTATTAATGTGGACCGGAGGGAGAGGGTGACGAGCATAAGTTTCACTTTCCTTTTTTATTTCAATTCCAACTTTGGTCATGAAGAATATGTTTCTCTGTTGTCCACGTTCATAAAGCAAAGCAGCAGCATCAGAGCACGGTGCAGAGTCTCTAGATGAGTTTACAGTAGTCCCTCGTTCTTATTATACATCCATGTTGTAGTCCGCTGTATAGAAAACTGTGGTTTCCATGGTTTCCCCACAGCAGCAGACGCACACAATGACGTCCGCTGGCGCATCATAAACACGTCGGATAGTGAAAGTGCATTCGGATTCTCTAAAGTACCGCAGTCTCTTCTCCTAAGTCCTTTTGAATTCTCCTATCCACTATCCCTTAACCCCGTGACGTTTCACTCAGAGGTCAAGGAATAGGAGATAGGGTTAGAATTTAGGAGCTGATTTTTAAACTATCCGACTGCAGCCCTGTTCTCTCCATGCCACTACCTCAACCTCGTCCAGTGGTGGAGGAGGACGAGGACGAGTTGTTTCTCCGGGGCCTCTTGCCTTCATTGCGAAGGATGTCCATGGCAAAGAAGATAAGGCTGAAATTGGCCATTCATAAGGCATTTTTTGAAGCAGAGCAGGAGGAAGACTGATTAATCACTTTTTTTTTGTTATTTACAGCCATACTGATCCACACTACATGTTTTACACTCATCACTGCACTCATCACACACTTCACTCATAATATTACATATACATTATTATAAATAAAAGTTATTTAAAGTATGTTATGGCTATACTGTGTCTTCACTTGTCGTTTGTCAGTTACAACATACGGAAGATACAGAAGCGTCATGTATGTCGATGTATAATGTGCTGACTTCTGTATAATTGTTCATGTGAAAACCTGTTGAAATCACGAGTGGTTTATCAGTAAAAACAGGGCTGAAGGAAAAAGGTTGTTAGCAATGCATAATATCAATTTAAGAAACATGTTTATTAGGAATGTTTGTTTTTAAAATGGCTCATATGGAATATTTGCTTTTTAAAGAAATATGGGTAGCTCTTAAAAGAGCCTTTGGTTTGGAGGCTCTTAAAAGAGCCATGGTGACCCTACACCACGTCATGCTGCCATGGCACTGCACCCTCCTCATTGAAATATCTGCAGAAGGTGTCCCGCAGTTGGATGGATCTGCGTGTGGCATTGTTGGAGCCCATCCTCGGTGCATCACGCAGGGTTGGAGTAGCTGGAGCTTCATCCGTGGACTCTGCGATAGGTGTGCGTGATGTCCTTCCTATCGTCTTCCTGCGGAGGAAGTTGTGCAACACACAGGTGGCCTTCACACACAACTCTGCTACCTCCGGGCTGGTGGTGATGACACGCCGGAACATTCTCCACTGGGATGAGAGGATGCCAAACGCACATTCAACCACCAACCTGGCCCGGCTGAGGCGGTAGTTGAACATCCTCTTTTCGCGTGTGAGGTGACGTCCAGGGAACGGACGCAGCAGGTTGTCCAGCAGGGGAAAAGCCTCATTTCCAACAAACACATGGGGAAGAAGGCCGAGCCGCTCTGCTCCTGGGATGACGGTGTCAGGTGGGAGCTGCAGACTGCCATCTCTGAGGCTCTCTCCAAATGCAAAATTCCACAGGCTCCCACCGTCGCTGCTCCTTCCAAAGCCTCCAACATCCACTACCCTGAAGAGGTACTGGGCATCCACTACAGCCAGCAGTACCAAGGAGTGGGTGGACTTATAGTTGAAGTACAGGGACCCAGAATTTGCCGGAGCCTGGATCACCACGTGCTTCCCATCAATGGCACCAACGCAATTCGGAAAGTTCCAGCGCTCCTGGAACCCAGCAGCGATGGCTCTCCAGTCCTCGGTCTGTGGTACCGGCATGGTCTCCTCGACCAGCGCGGTCCAGATGGCACCCGCAACCTCCTTCACGATGACAGCCACTGTTGCATGCCCGACCCGATAGCTGAATGCTATGGTCCTGTATGAGTCACCGGTTGCCAGGTACCTGAACAAATAATAATATACATGATTAAAAAAAAGTACATGTCCCCACACACACAGCCCACAGACACACACACACACACACACACACACACACACACACACACACACACACACACACACACACACACACACACACACACACACACACACACACACACACACACACACACACACAGACCCCCCCATACCACCCCCCAACACACACAGACCACAGAGACACACACACAGACCCCACACAGACCACACACACACACACACACACACACACACACACACACACACACACACACACACACACACACACACACACACACACACGCCATGTACACAGGGGAGCAATACTGTATTTACCTAGCTATCTTAATTAATGTCATCCATCTGAACTAAATCACAGACTTCATTCATCCATGGCATGCATTCTCTCTCTTTATATACAGAGTCAGGTTACAGAAGTAGAAATACACAAAACGTACCGTTGGGGGTCCGATTGACAAACGCATATGGGTGTCTGCCTCAGTGGACCCACTTTTCCGAGCAACTCGTCGAACACGTCTTTGCTCATCCTGAAGTACTGCTGAAACAGTACATCATCCAGGCGGAGCTCTTGGACCAGAACGTGGTATTCCCCCCGTTGCAGACGTTTTCTGAGTATCGGATGTCGGATTCTTAAAATGCTTAAAATGCTCATGAACCATTTTAAAGAGCAGTTCATGAAATGTTTATGAACATTGTTCATTCATATAAAGTTCCTGTTTTGCTCATGACAGACTTTTATGAGCAATTTATGAACTTTTCATGATCCAGCCAATCACAACATTATAATTAAAACCCCACAAAGTGTGCATGAGCATTTCATGAACTTTTCATGACTACTAGCATTTCATGAATTTTGGATGATTGTGGCAAGTTCAGAATATTTTGGAATATTCATGAGAATTTTATGAAATTTTGATGATCAGTGCGATGTTTTTAAAGACCTCTTGAATATTCATCTACTATTTGAACATTTCTTTCTTTTTTAAAACTTTTAATCTTAAAACAAAACAATAGTGAATTTGAAACTGAACATTATCTCTATTTATTTTGGTGACATTCATATCATTTTATGGTTTATCTGTACTGTTTGAGAAGCAGTACGAGTAAGTAGCGCCAAGGTGGAACCTTTGGCAGGTGAGCGGTGACATCTGGGTTACCTTAGGGGGGACACTTCCGCCCCCTCCTCAGAAGCAATCCAGACGATCAACCGGATCCTGTGTATAATTATTGCTGCTCCACTTTTCTGTTTTCTACAGGTCAGTACATGATGAAAATGATCGATGTTAACTTGTGTGAATTAGATATGATGTTGGAGATGTTTAGGAGAGTGTGTCAGAAGGTTTTGAGCATGTTTGACATAGTAACGGTATTTTAAAAATACTAAACTGTCAGCAACAATAGATGCCATTTTCGCGGGCTTCAGCCGCACCTGGGTAAATGTGACCTGAGCGAAGGCTCGCAGGCAGGTTAGCTAGCTGCTGCGCACGGGTAATATGTTTTGTTACCTGAGTGCAGTCTTGCAGGCACATTGCCTTGTTTTTTGTTTATTAACATTGACAGTGTATTTTTGTGATCTCCATAATATGTTATATTTGGTAAAGATAGATATATTGATAGAAAGTATTATTTGATAGCGTTATGTGTTTATAGATAACAACCTGTCCTTCACTGCAAACATAGCTGCTACAACCCGCTGCTGCAGATACACGCTTTACAACATCAGGAGGATGCGTCCCCAGCTGACCCAGAAAGCGACGCAGGTTCTGGTCCAGGCTCTCATCATCTCACGCCTAAACTACTGCAACTCCCTCCTGGCTGGTCTACCTGCATGTGCCATCCGACCTGCAGCTCATCCAGAATGCAGCGGCTCGTCTGGTCTTCAACTTTCCTGAATTCTCCCACACCACGCCGCTCCTCCGCTCCCTCCACTGGCTTCCGGTAACTGCTAGAATCCACTTCAAGACAATGGTACTTGCGTACCATGCTGCGAATGGATCTGGCCCTTCCTACATCCAGGACATGGTTAATCGTACACCCCTGCGCGTGCACTCCACTCTGCATCAGCCAAACAGCTCGCTGCACCATCGCTGCGAAGGGGACCCAAGTTCCCATCAGCAAAAACACGTGGGTTTGCTATCCTGGCTCCAAAATGGTGGAATGAGCTCCCATTGACATCATGACAGCAGAAAGCTTACACATCTTCCGGCGCAGACTGAAAACTCATCTCTTTCGACTCCACTTCGAGCAATAGAACTATTAACAAAGCACTTATGGACTGGCTTACCTAAAGCCAGTTGAGTAGCACTTGAAATGTTTTTGCTCCATGAAACCTGATGTACTTATATGATTCTGTTTTCTTCAAGTTTGTATTTTGTTGGTCGAACGCACTTATTGTAAGTCGCTTTGGATAAAAGCGTCAGCTAAATGCAATGTAATGTAATAATTTATATTGACTATGTTGAATTTCTCCTTGAGATACAGTAATTGACTGTGACAGACAGATAACTTAAATGGAGAAATGTGATGTTTGTAAAGTTCAGCTATTTGAATGTAACTGTGTACTTTGAATGTTGAATAAGAAGCATTCCAGACGATCAACCGGATCCTGTGTATAATTATTGCTGCTGCACTTTTCTGTTTTCTACAGAAATCATTTATTGTTGCTGTGGTACCCAAGCTTTTGGGACCCGTAACAAAAAATGTTGTGCAGCTGAGTGTCAAGAACTGCTTCAAATAGTGATAGGATTAATTGTAGTGCTCCACCTGTATACATGTATGTTTGTTAAAGAGTAAATTGTTTCTCTGCATTTGACCCATCCTAGTGTTAGGAGCAGTGTGCTGCCATTTTGAACGGCGCCCGGGGAGCAGTGTAGGGAACGGTGCCTTGCTCAGGGACATCTCGGTAGCACTTGGTCTTGCCGGGACTAATAGACGAGTTGGAATCGCGGCAAAATGCTCGCCGCAGATCCATTCTCACAGCGTTTATCAAACTTCTTCTTACTAAATATCAAGCCAAACTTATTGTTTTTACTTCTTTATTTTAATTAAATAATGTAGGACATTTGTTGCCGTCAGTTATGGGGAGAGTAGGGGCTCAGAATACTGAAATCTGTATTGTTTCATCGTTTTTTCATTCTAATTTTGTAGTCTTTTATAAACCACACACTGTTATTTACTCAACAATAACACACAATTATCCTTGAGTTTATTTATTTGTTTGATTGTATAATGTCGGATTTTTGGAGTCCGTCAGGACCGAGGGTCGGAGCAGCTCATAGTAGTTGCTTCAGAGAATTTTACACCCGGAAGTAAGTATTCTCTTCGCTTTGCTCAAACCCCGTGATGAGTCCTCAAGCTCTGTGATTGGATGGTTTAGCCGCAATGCACACTGGGATATGGTGTTTATGTGATATGAAATCCGAAAACATTTAAAAAAAAAAAATACTTTATTCCGAGTGTGCTTGCTTTTCTCTTTGGAAGTCATCACATAACGGCATTGTAATACAGGGTTCGGCTGCATTAAATATTACACATATGCCGTAGTTCTTTATTTATAGAGCCCTAATGAGAAGACTTCTGGACAAACAGGAAGAGCTGCCGCAGAAACTGAATATGTGACATGGATCATAAATATATCAGCAGTTAAACAACATCTTTAATTTCTCTTCACACAATACGTCTCCTTGCAGTATCAACACTAATTCGGCTGACTATTATATTTGATCCAATTGGTAGATAGGCTGTATTTACACCATAACGGGGGACACCTAGTGGTTAAAGCACGTTATTGACATTTATTATTAGATATTAATAGGAGACACAGACAGACAAACTAATAAGGCTTTATTTAAACATTAAAGATTACTTTAGGTTAAGGTCTTATTTTGAATAAGAAAAAAGCTTTGGGGGTATAAATATGAAGCCTGACAAAGTACTAATATATTGCTTTCCTGCAATGTTAACTACTGTATGATTAAACACTTATTTTAGCTGATATTTTACATATGTATTATACTCTTATAAGATGTATGTAGATAATATAAGAAATGTGCAGAATAGGACAGTTTAATGGTGGAGGTATCCATACATATTGATAGGTGTCTTGTAATGCACTGTTGAGGCACCTGTGACCCAAGTTTTTCATCTCCGACCTTGTCAGGTATTGAACATTCAATAAATAAAGAACACAGAATTATTAAATATAAAACACAGAATTTGTGTGATTATACTAAATGATTTACAAATAAACACCACTACATATTTACAACTGTTACACATGCTGATGTCACGCAAATGTTTCTAACTTGGGATCAATAAAGTATATATGTGACCTGCTCCATCAAAATCAGTCGCATTGACCCGAAGACACATTTTGAGGTGTATACACTGCTGGAAAGAGCAGATTCCTAGCTTTCTAATGATATCAGGATTGTTTTTGTACTCCAAATATTAAGCGAAATATGTCACATTATATAATGACTGTCACAGAGTCCTCATTTTGAGAAAAGGGCCTTTAAAGTTTCCTCTTCTCTGGAATCCATCGATCTTATTGATTATTAGTGGAGCAAATGATCAAAATACTACGGAGGGAAGATATTTTCGTTTGGAGGGGAAGCTCGCGAGTGTGTGTGTATACGTGTGCGTGTGTGTGTTTGTGTATTTTTGCGTTTGTGTGTATTGTGTTTGTTTCCCGGGGAAAACCCTCACGAGAAACACCGGCTGTTGTTGTGCCTGCTGTGGCGTTAAATTACCCGTTCTCCGCTTGTAATTATGCCGTTACAAGCTTCAAAGTTATATTTATCATCTGAATTTGCCGAAACAAGTTTAATATTCTGAAAGCCAAGACTCTGTTTAATTTAAATCAGATGAAAACAAACTGTAAAGGATCCTGCCGTGTTATCTATGATTACTTTACTCTTACGTTCATAATGTCAGCCGGAGGGAGGGGGGGGCGGCGCTGCTGGAAGAGCAGAGTGCAAGTGAGAGGTGCCTGTCTTCGTCCATTCACAAGCTTCAAAAATGTACTTATCGTGTGATTTTGGAAATAAAAGTTTCATATTCTGAAAGCCAAGACTTGGTTTGTTTAAAATCAAACAAAACACCCGAACCCTGAAAAAATAGTTTTTTACGTAAATCCACGTTTATTCTGAAATGAGCCGTTGCGACTTCCGACTGATTTCGATAGAGCGGGTCACATATTATCTTAAGATGATCGATGGCTACTGCCATATTTGCAAAATGTGCCTCCGAACCTTGACAAGTGCATGTTTCAGGCTCATCAATGAACAACAGGAGGGGTCACAGACATAAGACCACCTGTTGAATAAAGCTCTTCTGACCTTAGCTGGCATGTGGGTATATATATTAATGCTGCCCATTATGGACACAAGCAATTTTCACCCATTTATTAATTATATGTTTTAAATTTGAGTGTTTCCTATCCCCTAAACCTCCAGGGATGTACACAGTTTAATACTGGCAACTTCTTATTATGGGAAATACGAAAACGTCTTTTAAAACTACAATTCCCAGTAGAGACGTGCCATAGAACATGTTGCGAAACACACAATAGCCAGCATGTGTAGTTCTGGGGACGGGGTGGGGGAGGTGGGGACGGGGTGGACCCGTTCAAATCCAGTTTTGGACAGTCTGCCGTGGTTCCATCCCATTTCAAAGTGCTGTTCGACGCTCGGCGTAACCCTCGGCGCACACTCAAACATCCAATCACAGAGCTTGAGGACTATCACGGGGTTTGTCAAGCGAAGCGGAGAGAATACTTACTTCCGGGTGTAAAATGCTCTAAAGCAACTACTTTGAGCTGCTCCGACGCTCGGTCCTGACGGACTCCAACTTGTGTTTATTAATAAAACACAAGGATAATTTTGTGTTATTGTTGAGTAAATAACAGTGTGTGGTTTAGAAAAGAATACAAAATTAGAAGGAAAAAACAATGAAACAATACATATTTCAGTATTCTGACCCCCTACTCTCCCCATAACTGACGGCAACAAAAGTCCTACATTATTCAATTAAAATAAAAAAGTAAAAACAATAAGTGTGGCTTGATATTGAGTAAGAAAAAGGTTGATAAACGCTGTGACAATGGATCTGCGTTGAGCATTTCGCCGCGATCCCAACTCGTCTATTACCAACGTTCAGGGAGCTCTATGCAAGTGAATGGGACTCCCTGATCGTTGAAACTCGACGCTAAAGGGCCCCCCTTGCATTGGAAAGTGACGACAGGGACCCTGACATAACGTCAACATAGGCCGAGTTAGGAGTGAGAATGTGTTGGCTGGTTCCATAGCCTTACACTTAAAGACAGGAACAGCCTGAACAGCATTGTTAAAACCTGCTCTAAGATCATCGGCGTGAAACAGAGAGACTTAAACTCCTTCTGTAACCAACAGATTCTGCGGAAAGCAGAGAGCATTCTGGCCTCTCCAGGTCAATTTCGTCTGTTGCCATCAGGGTGAAGATATGCTCTACCTGCTCTAAAGACTAATCGCTTTTCAAAATCATTCATCCCTTCTGCACTCAAACTTTTAAATTCTTGAAAGGCTTTTAACTTGATTATTTATTTATTATTGTGATGCTATGAATAGTGTAGTGTAAATTGGAATGATCCACATCTGTGCTCCCGGGTGTATCTGTGTGTTTTCTTCCTGTATGTTCCTGCCTGTGTACATGACATAAGCTGCTGCTCATAACCAATTGCCCCTTGAGGGATTAATAAAGTTGTTGATTGATTGATTTAGTTTATTTTATATTTCTAATAACAGTGTGAAGGATTTAGTGGCATCTAGTGGTGAGAATGGAGATTGCAGCCAACTGAAATCCTTTCGCTCACCCCTCCCTTCCTAAGCCTGTCGGAGGACCTACGGAGGATTCAGGAGACATAAAACAGTGGAGAACCCTCTCTCCAAACGTATAAATATAAATGTGATTAAGTCTTGATGTAATACAGAGCAATATTCCAGATGGAAAATGTGAAGTACAAGTGTGTAAAACAATTGTAAATAATAATTGGATGATAATACAATTGAAAAATTAAGGTGTGAAAGGTCATTTAAATGTGTTTGATGCACAAAATCTCTTATTAAATATATGAGGTTTTTATGTGGCATTTGAATGTATTTTTGATTCAATACTTGATTCAGACTTGATAAAATACCCCAACCCTATCATACTGTAACATTCAATAATATGTTCATCATTAAACCACACAAAGACACTGAATCAGGTCTACTGTGGTATTGGTATAAGTGGTATTTGTATAATTTATGTAAGCCTTGTGAGTGTTACTACCCTGATTGCCTATAATTAGAACAAATAGACTTTGCGTAGGATTGAACATCACAGAGAGATAAGAATTAGCAAACCTCTGGTCCAAGTGCATTGTCATTAGAAATGGTTTGCATTAAGAAATAAATGAGTAATTTTAAAGGAATCTTCCTTTTAAAGGATTCTTCCTTTTAAAGGAAGCGTTCAGCTCTCAAACTGCCTCACCAGGACCCCCATCCATCCATCTATCTCCCCTTGCCTCTTTGGGTGAGTGTTGGCCTCATAGCCTCTGTGCCAATTGTCCTTGTCCGGGTCACCACCAAGCTGGATGCCAATCTGTCACTGCTGCCCGAAACGCCCCTACCCGATGCCTCTTTTTGCCCCCCGTCCATAAAAAAAACATTTGTCACGGACTCTTCCTGTGCCTGCTGTAGAAGACCCCGCTGCTCTCACTTAATTAAGTATCAGGAGCCTTTGCGGTGGTGCCATGGTGAGAAACGTGCAGGAATGAGGGGAGACAGAGAGGGAGAAAATGGTAGACCCTGTGCGATTTATAACCTCCATTTGCATAATGGGATTAATAGGACCTCTGTATGTATTCAGCGGTGGTGGGGGAGTTGAAAGGGGGAGGGCGGGTCATGGCAGGGGGAATATAGATCAAGGCAGTGCAGACAAGTGCAAGAATACACCTGCTTGACTGGCTAGTGACAGGAGCGGCTGGATTTCCCCCCCCCCTGCTGTGATGTTTTGATAACATGGCCTCTGAAGGGGGCAGGGCAGAGTTTGGGGGTGTCAGCGAGCCCCCGTCGCGCTGAGACATCCCCCTTTACCCTAAAGAGTCCTGTGACAGTTGGACCAAATTGTACGTCTCGATTATTTACCATGGAGAATCTGGAGGCATGCTTCTCCTCCGAGGCCGTGCTCAGAGGGCCCGCATTCTGCCGCTCAGTAAACAATAAAGGGGGGGGAGGGAATGATCTCACACAAACTCTATATTTTCGCAGTTTTACACAATATCAATTATGTTACCAATTTATGAAGAAGACGCTAATTAAAAAGCTTTAAGTAGTGGCATTATTATTTTTTAAGGAGTCTCTAATGCTGTCTATGTTAAGAGGCGTCAATAAGAACATCTTAAAACTCTCTCCGACTGATTATGAACACTTATTTATAGAAAGATGTCTGCAGACAATGTGAAGCTCAGTCTATTTCACTGCAGACGTGGATGATGAAAATCCTTTATATTACACCTTGGGTCTTTTTGACATTGACTTTCCTTCCACAATGTAAGTCAAATGTATTTACAAAGCGCTTTTCACACACATAGTCACAAAGTGCTTGACAAAGCATTAAAACATAATACGAATGAAGAAGTGCTAAAAAGACAATACACGACAATACAAAATAAAAAAATTAAAATGGTATGGGGTCAAGTGCACCCCATTGCTGTTTGTTTAAACAAATACTGCTTACTGTAGTAATAGTATACAACGTACCTCATACAAATACAAACATTTACGTAAATACTTTTTTTGGTTATATAAAATAATCTGAAAATAATGTTAGGGTTGATACACCCCCGAGAGAACCAATCACAGATATAGAACACAAGAAAGGTATATCTCAGGTATAATCTCTGACACTTCAAACGTGTTATGTGTCAATTAATGTACCAGACTTGTGAAATAATTAAGAAAAGTCATGAAACAAGTCTTTAAATACTAACCAACACCAGAGACTCTACACAAAATATAAATGTTACTTTCCAAAATAAAATTCCATAGAGTTTGTCTCAAGTTCTAACCACTCTTTACTCTACCTAATCCTATTCAACAAATTCAAACTGTTATCTTTTCATTCTTATACATCCATTAAATATTCCGACCAAGTTTTTATCTCTTTGAATATCTTATCTTTTGATGCTGCAGTCCATTTTGTTAATGTAAGCTTTATAATATCTGACATTTGTGTCCGTTCGAGAATAATAGATTGCATTTGTATAAAGCAGGTAATGAACTCAAAGAAGGCACATTTTTTCTTCCATCAATTTATCTTCTCAATACCTTTTTCCTCTTGTCATGATCCTAGCTTTTAGTTAATCTGTTTTCTGTTTTAATTTTGAAATATTCTTATTCTGTGGCATGTCCATTTGTACTTCCTGTCTTTGTTTGTTTTCCCGGCTGTTATGATTTTCTATCCTGGCCTTATTAGTTTTACTCTTTTCCCATTAGCCCTGCAACTACCTGACCTCATGCAAACCTGCACTTTATCCTTTCTTAGTTCAGCTTCTAATGTATGTCCTAGTTTTCTCTGAGTCATTGTGGGACTCTTGATGTTTGTCATATATCTGGATGTTCTGTTCTGTTTGCATTATCTGTAAAAAGTCTGAAGTAAAACTATTTTCGGTTCAAACTCAAAATGCTAAAATGAGGCCAACTTGCCATCACACACAGGCCATAACTCTGTCCTTCAGCCCGACCATTGTTAGTGACGGCAGCGCTCCAGCAGCAGCTGTGGGAGCAGAACACTCCCCTAACCCTCAGTGGTACAGTAGAAACTGAACCCCATCTGCGTCGGACCTCCACAATCCCATCTGTTCACTGTAATGTTCAAGTGAAGCTCTTTTGGTGACGTTCAGGAAACTAAACTATAGTGTTTAAAAGGTGGCGACAGGCAAAAGTGGCCAAGTTCAACATTAACTGAAAGGAACGGTTTCACAGTTTGATATTCTGGCAATGTATTCCCCATTTTTCTAGAAAAAGTTATATAAACACAAATTATTAAAGATACTTAATATAGATGTATGAAACATCAGTGGCGGCCGGCCCATAGGGGCGCTCGGGGCGCCGCCGCACCTCCTCCCACATACAAACAAAAATATAAAAAAATATATTAAATTAAAAAAAATATATTTAAAAAAAAAATATATTTTATATTTTTATTTTTAATGAACAAGGTAAATATCATACAATTGGTATCAGTAAAATGTATAATCTACAACAAAATCTCGTTTAAAATTGTGTTACGATGTCTAAAGTTACTGATAAGTCACATGTTTCCTGCCTGGCCTTGCCCGTGGCATTAGTTTATCATTACCGGGCGCCGTGCAAGGAGCCCCCGAGCCAAACAGCAGCAACCAGCACGTTGCAAAAGTCTCAATAGTAAACTGTGCCGCCGAAACATAATTTCAGCCAATCAGCGCCGTCAAATATTTTGGTCACGAGGGCACTCACGTTGGCGCCCACGTTGCTTACGTGCGTTGACTTGAGTTGTTTTTTAGACTCGTGAGTGACCAAGGTGACGCAGTAGTTGAATGAGAATGGCTTTGTGTGCAGGTGGAGTCGCCGGACCTCGGTCCGCACCCAATTCCGTGCAAGAGCTACTCTCCAATCCTTTCGAAAGGAGAAGTTTGGGAGATAAATTGATACTTAAAGACATTAGACCGGACCAACCCGATTTGTATATATCGCAGCAAGCTCGTGAAAAAGACAAAACGTATCAACGAGGCTTCTCACGTAGCTGGTACACCAGAAAGGCATGGCTAGCTGGATGCAAACAGGTAAATGCTGTCTTTTGTTTCCCATGCTTGCTCTTCAAACAGATACGATCTGTTCAGAAACTAGACAAAAGTTAAACAAGTACAAACCACAGACTGTCTGTGTCATGGAGAATACAGTCGCTGGTTTATTTATGTCTGTATAGGCCGTTGTTGTGAGTGTGGACGGTCGGAGCATATATAACGTTAGCTTAGCCAAGCTCCATTTAGAAAACACGCATTTTAAAAGGGTTTTTCGCCAGTCGTCTGTCTGCAGACTTGTCAAAGCGTTAATTCATGGTTTTTACTAACCGGTATCAGTATGTTGTTAATTCGGCATCATTTTGAAACGTGTTTTACAATTAAATCACGGTAAAATATGTTCATCTTGTTGCAGTTGTAGCCCCCTTGCCAGCGATTCTCTCTCTAGTTTAGCATACTCAGCCCGACTCAGCCTGGTTGTTCCTGGCCCTAGAACCACGATTTTATGGGGCCAGAAAAACTTTGAATTAGGACCCGCTAGCCGGTACTAGGCCAAGTGGAAACGCAACCAAAAACGTGCCACGCACGGCTCAGCACACTTAAAGCGAGCTCCGCGCTGCACTGGAAACGCGCCATTACATCACCAGAAGTCCTAATTTAAGGGGTAATTTCTCCCAAAAAAAAAAGGTTTACTCACTATATCAACAGCCCCACCAAAAATATGTTCCACCAGCCGCCACTGTGAAACCACAAACTTAATCATCATGCTGTTTGGAGTTTTCCCTTTCCTGTAGTTTTTTCTATAGGTTTGTGTGCATTTAAAGGTGGGGTAGGTAAGTTTCAGAAACCGGCTCGAGTGCACTACAATTTGAAAGTACACAGCCGAAAAGAATCCGCCCCTTCCTTCAGACTTCCTTACAGAGCACCTCCTCCAACACACATGAACGCGCAATACACGCCCAATTACGGCACGCCCAATGAGGGCAAGAGATACATTTGTGCGTGCACGAGATGGAAGGCTGACAGACAAGGCAGCAATCGTGCTTTTTACAGTATTACGGCTTCCACAGATGACATTTTTGTATGGATTTTTTGTCAAAGCGCTTTAGATATTCATTGCTATCGGGATGTTAAGAGCATTCCATGGAATATAACAAAAAGTGTATCACGAGCCGGTTTCTGAAACTTACCTACCCCACCTTAAATGGCGCTTTTCCACTGCAGGATGTAGCACGTTTTAGGCCGGATTAGGCCTAATTTTTCACCTTTTTTCTGGCCCTCCAAAATTGAGGTTCTTACCGGGCCAACAACCAGGCTGAATATGCTAAACTAGTGAGGTAAACACTCTTGACTGATTGGTCAGAGAGAATCGCTGGCATGGGAGCTACAACTACAACAACAAGAACATATTTTACCGTGATTTAATTGTAATACACCTTTCAAAGACGGCAGGCGAAAAACCTTTTAAAATGCGTGTTTTTCTGAATGGAGATCGGATCGATCAGGCTAAGCTAACGTTATATATGCTCCGACCGTCCACACTCACAACAATGGCCTACAGACATAAATAAACCAGCGACTGTATTCACCATGACACAGAAAGTCTGTGGTTTGTACTTGTTTAACTTTTTCGGAACCTGATAATGAGCAGACTATTTAATCTATAAAGGAATCACTAATATAGTAGGGACTTGACCCGAGTTAACTCAACCTCAACTTTCTCTTTTAGTAAAATGTGACACTTCTAATTGAATAACTTTACAGAACATGTCATTATTATTCAAACAACCTCAGATCCCTGAATTGAAATACTCTAACAATACTAGAATATATAATTTTTCCAGGAGGTTGCTTTATCAAATAGCATTCATCAATACTTTGATTAGAGCTGAAAAAAGTTGTTAAAAAATATAAACGTGTTTTCTCCAAAGTGTGATTGAACTGTGGCGGTAAGGAAGCCTCCTCTCCTGATGTCTGGATCATGGAACTAGTGATGAATTACGGCTCTTTGAAGGGTGCCGGATTTTATGGCACCATTCCTTTCCGAGAGCCGTTCAAAAGAGCCGAGCCGTTCAAAAGAGCCGTTTTTTTTTAAAGTGGAGATTATTTGTTGACCCTGCTTTAACACTAGAACCGCCAACGGGTACATTTGACCCACAGCTGTTTTTTGATTGTATGTAACTTTTTTTCAATAAAATATTAAAGTCTCCCAGTCCGTGACTTGTGTGTTATGTAGCACCCTCTGTTGTTAAAAATGGTCAATATGAAGTCAGATTGAAAAAATCGGCCAAATAAATTGCCATTTATACCTATATCCGCCAGCGGGTAATATTTACCGCAACGTAAACATGACGTGTTAACGTGCCTTTTGTCTACTGCGGTTCCTTATAGATAGAGAGATAGATTGATTGAGAGAGAGATAGATATATTGATAGAGAGAGATAGAGATGGACAGATAGATAGTTATAGATAGTGTAACATCTTGGAGAATACAAGATCTTGGATGACTGAGCTCAGATGGACACTCGGAATGAGAGAAGTAGTCCGCGTCGTATATGTCCATAGAACAGAACATTACAGATAGATCGATAGATAGTGATAGATAGATAGAGAGATTTGTAACTAAACAAAACACAAGTCTAACACCAAGCGTTTAAATCAGCACAGTAGCGATATGTTATACTTCATGCTATCTGCACAATCAAATCAATAGTGGGTAAATTTGACCCGTTGGCGGTTTTAGGTATACAGCGACCTCTGGCGGTTCTAGTGTTAAATGTTGCACTCCGCTTTATCATTGCCTAGGTTTTGGTTGAAGTGCATCCAAATGCTGCACTGCGTTTTCGCGTTTGGCTAATTTTTACACCCGAAAAACACGTCGTCTACCTGTACCACTGAAGAACGGCTGTCACCAAGTACGACACGGTTCCCTTCGTTCGTACCAAAGAGCCGTTCAAAAGAATCAGATCGTTCGTGAACGTAACATCACTACATGGAACACTGTGAACATTGTGCTGAGCACCTGGAAACGCTTGTTATTCCAACTGTAAGCAGATAGTTTATGTGTATGAATTTCAATGTGATAGTGATCATGTGTACTTATGAAGGTTCGCCTTCCCATGCTGCACCACTGTGATACGCTGCGAGTCCGCTGGGTAAAGCAGATTTACTGAGAGATTGAAAACAATGAGTCCCGCGGATCATGCTCAAATCCCCCATGCCTCGTTCAGCCTGCAGGTTGCCGGAGTGCCACCCCTAATTTAATTACCTCCCTCGGTCTGACGGAGCTGCTGCCTGCACTGGCTGCCATCCCTGCATTACATTAAACATGCACCATTGGGGAAAAGTGCAGGCGGCGGAGGCCAGCCTCTCATAAATGAAGCAGACTAGCACGAGTGAGTGGAGACGCACGAAAATACAAATAGCGGCACAATCCCTTCTGAGCAGGTGAGAGCTGTGCAGATGCTCGTCAGTCGGCAGGAAAATAAGCCCTTAATTACTACCCACTCTTCCTCTGTTCCTCTCCCTCCCCCTCGTCTCCCAGTCCTTCGTCGCACTGCGCTGCGGTTGGGAAGCTTGCCTCGGGGCTGGTGATTGCGGTGCGGGGCTCCTTAGAGAGTATTCCCCTGTTATTATCCTTAAACAAGCAATTACAGCCGAGTCTCCATGTAGAGCAAAATAGAGAGGGCACACCCATAGAACAAGCTCTGGGTTGCTCAGACAACGAATAGCAAAAGCCCTCCCGGGCAATTTTGTTTCTGGAATTGGCTGCACCAGAGCTGTGATGATGGAAGGAACGCTTTGGTTATCATGAAAACAAAGTTTAAATAGCAGCGCTGAAAACAACACAAGCAAAGAAATGCTATATTTGACACAGGATGGTTACGAAACACATTATTGTATTGTTTCAAAGGCATCACAGTCATTTTCCTGGAGGCTGGGTTTCGGAGAACAGTACATTAGAATGCAGCTCAGGCCTCAGGGGTGGGACTCCAGCTCAGATGTTGAGCAGCAGAGTGTGGGGGGGGGGGAGCCTGAGCTGGAGCTGGTTTAATGGACCTGTTGGAGTGGAGGTGAAGCAGAAGGGCCCAATGTGTTCAATGACCTCACACTTGTTACTGGGAAAACCTGCTTGGGTAATTTAAAGCAAGAGAGAAGTGGAACATTACTGACAATTTAGAAAAGTTATCCGTGTTTAGAATGCCATTAGCACTCCTTCCTAAAAAAGCATGGAATGAAAATCTGAGAGCTATTTATAACACGTCTCGAGGAACCCTACCTCATTCAATTCAATTCAAAACCTTTATGTATCCAGGTAAAATCCCATTGAGATCAATTGAATGACTCTACTGGTTATTAGAGTTGTCATTAACAATGTGTTTATAATGCATCTTAGGCAACAAATAATAACTGACTATATACTGATACTATGTGTGCTTCAGGAGATCAACTACTGCGATATTTTTTGTTTAAGGTTTATTTGGTGAGAAAACATTAAAGAACATATTTTTCTTTCATTTTCAGAGGTCTGATCATTTTGGATATCAGACCGCTGCATTTGTAGGTAGTGGGTTAAGTTTAGGGTTAGGGTTTATATGCTCTTATCAGAGATTTCTATGAGTAAATGTTAATTTAGCATTCTCTTAGTGACAGTCATAAGCGTACATGCTTTGTATGATTCATGCATTACTGTTGTGCATGTTATGGGGATTACCTGCATTTGGAGTGTAAAATGATTTGTTCATTAAGGTACGGCTTGAGAAATCTCTGCTAATTGCTATAATGTTGGAACTGCTGTGTTACTGGGCAGGTTAGCCTCTCTTCAGTTTCTGCTTCTCAGATAACACTATGTGCTGTGGTCTGGCAAACATTAGTGCCAACATTACGGCCATTGCCCCCTTCAGTCCATATTCCTCTCTCCTGCTGGCTTCCCTGAAGTGACTTCACAGCATTACCTCACTGCAGCCTAACACACTCACTGTGATGTTGCCATAACAATGTATTCCACTGGCTCTCAGCTCAGCACTGAGGCAGTCCATCACTCATAAAGCTGTGCTGCCTCTCACTGGGAGGCTACAGGTCTCCACACTGCCCCCCCCCCCCCCCCCCCCCCCATAGCTCAATGGTGGCGGAATGTTTTTCACGAGGAAAGCCAAATGAGGAGAATGGATCCAGCAGATGTGCTATATGAAATAGTCAAATTGAGCATGGGAAAACTCTTCATACAAATACAAATAATAAGCAGGGATGACTACCAGGCCGATTAAAAGCCTGGTCTGGCTTTGTAGATTTGTTATGAGGGGGGCAGACTTTTATATAAAGATGTCAAGGAAAAGGAAGCTCTCCAGGTTTTATTTCTATCCAAAGTGTTCTTACATGGACTGGAAGTTCCCCACACCCCCATCGGATATAATGCCGTTCACGGACCAATCTTGGAATATTCTGTTGTTGTTATTGTTGAGCCGTGTAATCCATCAGATCAGAATACCTTTATTAGTCCCACAGAGGGGACATTTACATTTGTTTCAGCCACTAAAGAGCCAAATATAGCTTCATATCAATCAAGGAAAATGCATGAAAATATTAAAGATAAAACCATCCATCCATATATCCATCCATCCATATATCATCCATCCATCCATATATCCATCCATCCATCCATCCATATATCCATCCATCCATCCATATATCCATCCATCCATTCATATATCCATCCATCCATTCATATATCCATCCATCCATTCATATATCCATCCATCCATTCATATATAATGTCAATCCTGAGGGCAACAATGTTTCAGTGTGATTAGTTGAGTATATTAAATGTTTTGTATTTTGAAATAAATGTTTCTCATATTATAGCCTTCTTTTGATGTATTCATTTACACTTTATTATTTTAGCATTTCAATGTTAACACTGCATGTTTGAAACTATTTAATAACCTGTTTTTATAAATGTTTGATTATGACTTCTTCAATCAGCTTTTATTCTACACTACATCACTACAGAAACACACACACACACACACACACACACACACACACACACACACACACACACACACACACACACACACACACACACACACACACACACACACACACACACGCACACACACAGACTTCTGCTAGTATGCAGTTTGTTTTAATGTGAGACACTTCATGGCTCCTACAAGTCACATCTGTTTTGGAGAACTTAACTTCCTCCCCAGGCTCCCAAAGACTTGATATGTCAGAGTTAAACACACAGCTCACACAGCTCACACACACACACACACACACACACACACACACACACACACACCACACACACACACACACACACACACACACACACACACACACACACACACACACACACACACACACACAATGCACTGAGCCTATGATGAGTTAAATTGAGGGTTGCTAATTATAGCCTGGGGAAAGTTTTGCCTTTTGCTCACCATCGGCTCTCTTTTGGAAGAGCAGAGAAGGAGAAGCTGTTAGTGGGGGGCTTCTTTCTCAAAGCATCCGGCTCGTCCTTTTCCTCCAGCAGACATGTGCCTCATGCATGTTTCTTGCATTGAGAACTTGTCAACAACCTATAACCTCCAAAATTATGTATTTCTCCATCGCTTGTCTGTCTTTTTCATTTCATTGCATCATGATGTTACACTTTTAATCTTTTCTCATATGGGTAAGCAAGGCTGCCTGCTGTCCCACAACATACAGATATAATGTGTTCCAATGGTGACATTTTAAAGGGTACATCTGGAATTGTTCCTTACTTACCCGTACTTTTCCTCTTTGTGGGACGAATAAAGGAATTCTGATTCTGATTACTTTTGTTCTCATCAACAAATCGGGGGGTTACGTATTGTAACCCTAGTCATATAAGCACAGGTGGAGCCCTCTACTGGACTCTATGGGTACTACTCTCAACCATGCTGCTTCACACACTAAGTTTGAATAAACGTTGTCGGCCAATCAGGGTGAGCCTACCTGAATGCGCGTGCAGGCACACAGTATATAAGGCAGCCACGCCTCCTGATCCTGTCATCCTACACCAGGGGTATTCAACTAAAATTCAACGAGGTCCAGTTAGAGAAAATCTCCCCATGCAAAGGTCCGGAGCTTCAAAATGTCTAACTTGCTTTATGAATGAGTATGATATATTGAAGTAGCCTGTAGCATTATCAACGTCTGCATGTAATCAACAACTGACTGCCAACTAAAGAAAGTCAAAAACAACAATATTTATTGTCAATTAACATTAAACTAGATATACAGTAAAATACTGTGGATATGTGTAATGTTCCTCTCGGGCTGCATTTAAAAATGAAATAGAGAAAATAAATTAAATAAATAAAATAGCTTTTGAAAAAGTGTTTAATTTTAGATAAATAAAATAAAGTGTAGCAGCAGCTTGAGTTTTTCTTTGTTAACCGTTTCACATCATGACTTAACAGTTTCAGACGATTATAGAACAATATCAGTCTTTACACATTATAACAATTGAAGAGTTTTAAAGTGTCTCTTTCTTTCCCTCTTATATTGCAGTCCCTCACTCACTTTTTTTAAATTCAGTGCGAGAATTGAGCTGGAGCTTGTCCTGCCAGGAGTTTAGATCTGGGCTGAAATAGTGTCAGGGCCATTCTCATACACACATGCAGGTGCTCATTGGTTAGCCTCGGTTAGCCTGCGCTGGAACCATATTTATATGTTGTGACCTCAGTTCTGACTTGAGAGGAAATGTTTGGTAAAACGATGTTTTGTCTCATCGTGGCGTTTTGGCACTTTTAATGAGCGCCACGGTCTCTGAACAAATGAGACACACTGGTTCTGTGCTCCCAGTGGGCAGGATGAACATGATTGAGTCCGTCCACTCAGGGTTAAAAGCTCTGTTCTCACTGTCCACTTTCCTCTTCTTGGAGAGCGCCATGTGTAATTATTTGTCTCTCCCTGTCTGCCGCTAACACGCCTGTTCACTCTCCTCTCCGCTTCTCTGCCTGTATCGCTAATTATTCTCTTCACTCACTTTCCTCTCCGCTTCTCTCTGCCGCGCTCTCGTCTCTTCTTCTGTGTTTCTCTCCCTGTATCACTCACTCATTTATTTCGCCCCCTGTCGGCAGCGGTTAAAATAGAATCGCCCCGTCAAAATTGAAATCTCCTATTAATGTATTGATTATAGGTCCGGGTCCGTATAGGTCGGCGTCTGGGTCCGGATCCGGACCACCTGTTGCCGACCCCTGTCCTACACCCTCTTCAGCGAGCGGCATAGGAAAGACAGGGCCCCTAGGTAGAGGGCTCCGCCTGTGCTTATATATATAGGGTTATAATACGTAACCCCCCGTTATATCTCCTCCGCCCTCTACTGGACTCTATGGGCAGGGGCGCCGCCAGGGATTTTGGGCCCCATGAAAATATATCACATTGGGCCCCACCACCAGGCCCAGGCCACGCCAACCAAGCACAATTGCTGTAACCACACCTCCAGAACCCAACCCACTCATTTATGCTTTAAATAACTCTACCTGTACAGGCTTGCATCTATATTGTAGTCCAATACTAACTTCACAATATTTACTGACACTGAGCGGTGAAAATATAACACTGTGCAGACTGCAAATTCTACTGCAACATTCTGCTGCAGTAGAATTCACTATTTGATATAACACTAACATTCCTGACAATATACCTCAATAGTCATCTTTTATGGTGTACATGCCTTTTTAATAAAAATGTTGAATGGAACATCACCACACCGACCTTTTCTTTTGAAAAACTGGGTGACATACTGTCGCCCTTTAGTCCCTCTCTCTTGTCTTTCTCTCCTTTCTTTTCTTTTTTGAAAGCCTGACTTTGTTAGTCGTTGAGACATCGTACACACATAAGTACTAGCATCCCTCCTCACATGCTCTCACTCTCTGCTGCTAGAAAGTGCGGTGCCGCACAGCGTTTGGAGGCAGGACCAAACCATTACATGTAAATAGATGGGGGTGTTCGATGCTTTGGATAATTAACTCTTGGAAGAAAATAAGTTAAATGAATCGTAAGTTTAGTGAGTACATCATCAATATGATGTTATATTAATGTTAATTATTGATGATTGATGAAAGGTTACTTAAACATTTATTCTTAATGTTCTAAACATATTTGGGGCCCCTGTCAGTCACGGGCCCTTAGAATCGTCCTAACTTGTCACCCCCTTACGGCGCCCCTGTCTATGGGTACAGTGGGTGGAGCCCTGATAGATAAACGCCCTGTCGTCCAACAACATCGACCCATCACACTGCCCCTGACCGACGTTTGGTTAACAGCCACCGCACCCCAACTTCCTCTCATCCGGTTGAGACCGTGGAGAAGTCGGGGCCGCAGCTTACTTGGCTGGGAAGAGCACACTCACACACGCTTAGCTCGTGTAGAGTGTGCATGGAAAATAGTGAGGAAGGCCACAGGCGGGGAGAGTCAATGTGCTGATTCAGGCTGCGAAGATCCAGAATGGGTCTGAATTATCCTGTCTTCTTGTAAACCAGGAAGTACATGGACTAAAGCCTCTTTTCTCTGTCCTGAGAGTGCACAACAGACACAGCCTGTTTTTGCAACAGGGCCTGAATCTCTGTTGAAAGGAAACCTATCTCGTCCTGGGATGATAGATTTGCCTGAATGGAGGAGGGACGCTGCAAAACTGGAGTGAGTAACAGGGGTTGCAGTCGAATAGTCCATTTAGCTTAGGAACCTTCCTGAGTGAAATGACCCGGAAGTACCTCAGTGGCAGCCATGATAAGTGCCCTTCCAATTCTTTAGATGATAGGAAAGGAGGTTTCAAACTTCCTTTATAACCTCCTTTAGCTTAGGAACCACTGGACCTCCCTTTACGAAAGGAGAGGAGAAAATGCTGCCCCACAATGCCTTGCAGACGCAGCATTTGCCGTCACTCAACAGTCGGCCGTTCACGGAAACAACCGATTATGACCGAGAAATTATATCATACAAGTTACGGTGCTTATTAAGCTTTTTAAAATGTATGTGGTAACTTGTTTTGAACGATCATCAGTATTATAATCAAAAAGAGAAATATGAACGTTAGTTTTTACTGAAATTATCAAATAAAGTCAACATTTCACAGTCTTTACTGAGCTGTGTGGGGTTTGTTAAACTTTTAAAAGACGTTTGAATGGTGATATACACAGTGATTGATGTTAAGAATTAACGTTTATAATGAATATATTTGTATTGATTTTCAGCATACGCCAAGCTGCGACTACTCCTCATCCACGTGACCAAGGAAATCGATTCAAAGAGCCCTTCCGTAGACACGGGGGCTCCCAGGAGATCGTCATGGTCTTTTTTTCCCTTTTTTTTTTGGGAAGTGCCATGCAGCGTGATCCCCCAGGGACATCACACTGCAAGCAGTGGCGGCCACACCGTAGATCAGGCTATTAATATTGATTACATAATCGCTCTGATCCGGTGAGGTGGGGGCATCTTGCGAAGGAGCAATCAGTGAGACGCCCAACACACCTGTGTTTATTTGCAGCCGCCCTGTCACGCAGCAGGCTTGGCAGAGGTTTTCTGCCAAGCCTGCTGCCTGCTGGGAGCAGATGGGCTGCCACGCTCCGCTACCATGGTCATCACCACGGGGAAGTCCTGGCGGACAGACCTGGGCGGTGGATTTCCATGGACGCCGGACCCGGCAAACGGAGCCATCTGCCCCGCTGGAATTGCAAACGTGATTGGCACTGCCTCGGCCATATCCTGGTCCCCCAAACACTTGAATCGGCGCCCGCTATTAAGCCAGGGCACGAAGATAACTTCTTTCTTCTACTTTCAAACGTTTTACTTTCTCTGAGGTGTTGTCCTGCTCGCTGAAGAGAAAAGGATGACAGGATCAGGAGGCGTGGCCGCTTTATATACTGTGTGCCTGCGTGCGCATACTCGCCCTGATTGGCCGGCTACGTTTATACAAACTCAGTGTGTGAATGCTCGCATAGCATGGTTGAGAGTAGTACCCATAGAGTCCAGTAGAGGGCGGAGCCTGTCTGAGATATAACATATTAAAAGACCAAAACCAACAATGAGTTAGTGTCTCAGGGCTTTTAGACTTCATTATACAGCTGGTACTTAAACCCAAACCCATTTGACTTTTAATACAGCTGACACATGTATAGTTTCTAGGGATGCTCTGATCGTTATCGGCCGATATTCACTCTTAACAGTGTGATTGGTGCTCTCTATAAAGGCCGATCAGGAGAGCCGATCAGATAACGCAAAATACATGAGACTTTTTTCTGTGCGCGGCAAAACGGCTTCACCGGTCTGGCAGTTTTTTAAAGGTCACCTATCATGCTATTTTTAGGCAATAGCATAGATCTCAGATATATACAAACATATACAAAACATGTCTATGAAGTATTTTGCTCAAAATACCAAACAGATCACCCATTCTAGCCATGCCTCATATCCCTCTATTTCAATTCCTGTTTCAAAGGTGCTGGTTTTATGTATAAAGCTTTAACCTCTGAAGGCGAGACACGGCAGGCAAAAACATCGTTTTTCAAGTACTGGTCAATTTTGAGATTTTGTGCTATTTTTGCTTGACATGTTTTCTTTCAGGCTTTTGGAAGGAAAACGTACACAATACACGTTTAAGTGTTTATTTTACTATAGTTTGTCTATTTGCGTCTGTAGATTTCTCCTAAATTCACCAAAAGTTAGCATTCTAACGTAACGTAAAGTACCGCGACCGCTGTGTGCACCATGTCATCAGAGGTATCACTGGAAAGCTCCGTTTCACCTGCACAATCTCATCGGATCCAAATATGGTCATTTCCTTTGTATCAGCAACCAATCGTGAAAGCACAAAGGTGTCTTAAACCAAGAAACAAAATCTCATTCGCTGGTGTCAATTTCTGACAACGTGATTCGTTCAGATGCGTCACGTGGTGTGCTAAAACACTTCCTGGTTAGCTTTCCGCTAGAAATTGGAATCTCAAAATGGCAAAAGAACGGCGAAAAAAAAAAACGTTCACAGAGAAGACGACAACAATTGTCACTTGCACGAAGCAAGGTTATACAAAAAACAAATGAACATGAAATACTTTCACGGAGTGCGTAGAGGCGCAAACTGTCATCCAAAGAACAGGAGGTTCACTGCAATCTTTAAAGGTCGTTTTCCCAAAATGAGTAAGTCTAGTGGCTCCGCCCCAAAGTGTCAGAAACTTTTCACGCACGTGTAGACAGACTCAGCGAGCGAGTGAGGCTGACACTCCCGCGAGGGAGCAAGAGGGCTGTCTCGCGAGCGAGCGAGCGCACTGCTGCTCGCGGGGGTTTAATCTGCACACGGGGGTCATTTTATGCGCGTGTAAAAGCACATTTTCCGCTCGTGAGTAGCTTGTTTTACGTGCTAGAATATTGACCCAAATCTGACTCCATAAATGGACCCTCCGCTAATGTGTTGAATAATCGTGGATTTGGAGTCATGTGAGTATATTTATGTGCTTGGTTATCTGGTTACATTCATGTTATCTTGTCAGCTGAATGTAGATATTAAAAACGTCAGTCAGTCAGCTTAGCCGGTTAGCTCGTTAGCATGCTAGCTAACTCAGCACGTGGGATAAATCAGATATCAAGGTGTGGGTTAGTTTTTAGTGGGTTATTTATTATGCCAACTCCGTTTCTAATACGCAAGAAGACTGCAAAATGCGTCTATGATTATTTTCGATCTTTCTAATCCAGACGAGTTATCTCTCTCCCGCCATTACACACACGCGGCTGCTACATGCAGCAACACACACACGGAGGAGATGGCGGAGAGAACGCACTCCGAGGTGTGGTTACACTTGACCCGTATCGATGTGGACAATGCTCGTTACCAAAAGTGCAATAAGAGTTTAGCATGTCAGGGCGGTAACACGAGCAATTTGTCTAAACATGCATATATTAAACACGTACTTAGCTCCTTAGCATGCTAGTTAACTCAGCACGTGGGATAAATCAGATGTCAAGGTGTGGGTTAGTTTTTAGTGGGTTATTCAGATATTCAAACCCGTCGACTAGGGGGTAATTCTCCGTTTCAGATAAATCTATGGCATTGGCGGACTCACTTATTTAAAAAGTGTTTTTTTATTGGGGGGAGGCGGTGTTCGCTAGGGTTGGGTATCGTTTGAATTTCCACGATTCCGATTCCGATTCTACTTTTCGATTCCGGTTCTTAACGGTTCTCGATTCCGATTCTTTGAGGGGCAGGGTAAAAAAATGATACATGCTTCTTCCACCAAAAAAATTACATTTATTCGAGAAACTTTTACACAGGTTAGTTTAAAGTAATATTCACATTAATCAGTCTGTTTATATTCACTGCTATGTAACTTTAACCTGAGAACCACTGAAGCTACAACAGTGCAACAGTCCAACTTTTAAAAACAGTTCTTGTTGAGAAAAACAAGCATATCTGCCTTCTCAGGCATACCGGGAAGAAATGTTTGAACATTTTGAAGTAAAATGCTTCAATCTGGTGCACACGCAGAATTACTAGAGACTAGATCTAGGGGGTACAACTCTAAACACCCATATGAAAAAGATCGGTTTACATTTTAATAATTAAATAACAAATAGCCTACATGTAACGCATTTTATTTTTGTTGTTCATTCACATCTTATTTTACTATTTTATTTAGGCATATTTTTTGATCTCTCCAGTTTAAAACGATATGTCTGGTTTACTGTCCTATAGTATACATTGGAATGATTTCAAACCTGTTTTATCCCAATAATTATAAAAGAGTGCCTTGGAAATATGTGTTTACATAAATTGTGATCAAAACGTCTGAGATAACTTGGACTAAAGTGAACTATCTAAACACTCAGAGTCCTTTACCTCACTGAGCTGTAGTTATCAGCCTCAGTCTGACCGGAGAGGACTCTCCTCCACATCATTGTAGAAACATCTTCTTCTTCTTCCGTTAGAGCACCAGATGCTAATAACAACAGTGCCGGTTCCAGTGCACCCTCCCTTTCTCCCTCGCTCACGCGCACTTTGGCTGTGAGCTGCGGTTGCCAGATAAGCCAACATCCCCCATTTTCATCACTTGCAGCGCCCATCGTACAGGGCAAATGAAAAGTGTAACCGGGATGAAAAGGGTGTTACATTTACTTAATTATGAATGTTGTTACATCAAGGCCGAAAATTAGGATGAGCCCCAACGGTCAAAACATTTATTTTTTCTCCCAGAGCTGTCAGCGCAGCGCCTCCACAGATCTGGCGCCCTAGGCGAACATTTATAATGCCAGTGCGACGGGCCGGCCCTGGTCTCAGGTTACACTGTAGGAAATGTAGATACAACGCTACATTTCCCGCCCCGCTGCAGTCATACAGGAGGCTACGGAGAGCGGCGAGAAACATCTCCTCAGGAATCGAAAAGCGGAACCGAAATTCACATTTCTAAATGATGCCGTTGGAATCGAAATGTTGGAACCGGTTCCTAACCGGAACCGGTTCTCGGTACCCAACCCTAGTGTTCGCGCTACATTATGTTACTAAAATACTGTGTCAGCTACTATATAGCTTTAGACTGTGTGCCACGCTGCCTGGTGCATCCAGTATTTAATACTAACAGTGACCTGATGTGATATGCATGGTTCGTACGGGTGCTTGAAATCCTTGAAAATGCTTGAAATTTGACGTGGTGTTTTCAAGGTGCTTGAATTTTGGGAATGGTGCTTGAAATTGAGATAAAGTGCTTGAAAATGTAAATGCTTTACTTTTACAATACATTGCTGTCTGACTGAAAAGTTCGGTTTTTAGATTAAAAGAAAAGAATTGCTTCGCTTCTACATAAAACAGCTCCGCTGCGGCCTTCCCGCGCTATGCGCGCGACCTGCAAGTATTTATTTTTTTCTGAACTGGGCATTGTAATTAGAGTGATATAGATATGACAGTATGCCAGGAGATTGCTGTTTTAACGAGCGTTGACTATCCGAAGAAAAATACAAGCCATGGCTAAAACCCTAAAACCATGCAAAGTTCGCCAAAAAGAAATGCAGTTGTTCTCGATGGGAGAGTTTGCGCTGACGAGCCACATGAAAGGTAAGCCGTAGTAGAGCATTTTGGCTTAGGCTAACGTTGCATGTTACGTTTGTTTAAGCTAGTAATGTTAGCGAACTCAATGTGGGATAATTGCTTATGCAGGTGACAATAATTTCAGAGGAGCGTACACTCTTAAAAATGCTGGGTTATTTCTATAAACACATTGCTGGGTTGATTTGGCTGGGTCATAATTATGGGTTATTTGGGTACTGTAAACACACTGGTGGGTTGTTCATGCTGGGTCAAAGGGGTTATTAGGGCTTCAATTGCAGTTGAACACCTGCCTGGGTTATTTTTAACCCAGAGGTTGCTTTATTCATTTTCCCACTTCTGAATCATTCTGGAACCATCTTTTTGTCATTTCTCACAACACAAGGTATGTAACCTGTATTTTATCACTATATTTTACCTATATTTATATAATTATACAATTCTGTAACTTATTGAATCATTAGTAAGTGATTTTGAAAAACCACTACAACCACTAATCAGCCAGTGATTTCACAGAATCACCAGTGTTCTTGCACACTGTAAGACCGAACATTACAAGCTTCTGAAAGCAAATAGATGGTTTTAACTCAAACATTTCAAAAAGTGAATTCACCGCTAATTTTCTGATGACTATGAACTGATTTATTATTGTGTACTGTATACAGTGTTCAACCACTTTGGGTCATATTGGTAATAGTACTCAAACATTTTTAATGAATCTGTCTGACGTTGGTCTGACGTCAACACGTATGTGCTCCGCCCCCGACGTGCCGAGACGTTCTATCCTTCACCACATGCTTCACCAGAGTCCGCCCACCATTATCTGCTCGCCTCTGTTGAAATCGCTCAAACTTTTAAGAATACTTTGCCCACCGTGCTCTCACTGCCGGAATCGTGATCCTTTTTAGGCCGCACTACTCTGGTGAGTTACGTCTTGCCTTTGCACAGTATTTAAATGATGTGTTATTCATTTCTGCATATAATGCACTTTGTGTCGCATGGTGTGTTAGTTTGATTTGAGCTCTTGTTAGCTAGCCTACATTTAATATCTGCCTCACTTGAAAAACGATTTAACTTACGTGTAAGACAGTATTTTTATATTGTTTTAAGTTATATCTCAAAGTGGAACGTTTGTGTTGCAATAGTTTTCTGGAAAAGTCGAACCTAAAATGGCGGCAGGCGGCGCGTTTTCTTTCTTCTTTTTGTTACCGCATGTTTTTATTAACTTAGAGGATTTACGTTCATTTGATCCACTACAATGTACCACAACCGTGCGTTCTGCATGTTTGTAAAAGCAAGCTAACTTGAAACACTAGACTATTCATTTTTACAAGGTAATTTATACCCCCCAGCGTTTTCAAATACATGTAACTCAGCAAAGGTAACGATCGCACAGTGATGATTTTAATAATTCTATAATATGTGGAATTTCAGCTTTAATCTGATATCTTATCTTGGTTTTTAAATGTTAAGAAGCCCTGAGACAAAGTTTCGTGAACAAGAACCGCTCGGTACCGACGGCTGCCGGATTTAACAGATTAATAGTCTAGTGTTTCAAGTTAGCTTGCTTTTACAAACATGCAGAACGCACGGCTATGGTATAACGTTAGTGGATAAAATGAACGTAAATCCGCTATGCCTCTAATCTAAATTAATAAAACATGCACAGACATGCATGCTGTAACAAAAAAGAAGAAAAGCACTCCGCCTGCCGCCATTTTAGGTTCGAAAATAGTGTTTCTCAGATCATTTTGTGAAAACATTGCAACCCAGCTAACCTTCAATGTTTTTTCTCTTAAGGAAACTGAAGCAACTGGCAGATATATGGCTTCTTCAATCTGGTAAGCCTCACAATGGAGAAACTGTGACGCGCGGGGGTGCGAGTGAAGCCTCGCTGTGGCATGCCATGCTTACGGCCCCTACACACACGGCGGCAGGCTTGTCTGAAGCTCGACCAACAACCACTCACATGAATATCCCGCCCAGGACACACAAGCACGCGGTTTGATTGGCTAGAGCTTGTACTGGCATATGATTTGATTGTCACAATGCAGTTTGGCATAGCGTAACGTCACTCCATTCAAAGTGAATGGAGTGATGTTACGGCCCCTACACACAACGGCGTGCGTTGACGCTTCTGCCCATTCACTTTGAATGGGGTGACGTCACGCTTAGCCGAACTGCATTGTGGGAGCAAAGCATAGCTTTCATGTGATTGGTTGTTGGTCTATCTTCAGACATGCCCACTGGCAAGTGCCGCCGTTTGTAGGGGCTGTTACACTGTAGGTGCTGCAGCCCCTTCCCGCATCCATGTTTATTCCACATGGTTACTAAAATGTGAATGAATATTTAGTGCTCAACACTGAAATTATATATGTGTTGGCCTGTGAATATTGTTACGTTTTCCAATGGCTTGGAAATGCAAACTTTGTGCTGCTGTCTTTGATACAAGGGCAGAGTTACTTGAACATTATAACATTATTATTCCCTTGATTTAAAAGTTAATGCAGACTACCTTTGCCCTGCGGCGCAATGAGATCATCAATGATGAGCTACCTGTTGGAGAGATCCTGGAACGCTGACCTGCCTTGAAAATGGAGTCACAGGTGAAAATATTTTCTTTATTACAACTATATAATTATTTTGTGTGCCTTGTCACTGATAACTTTGACATGTTTACTCAGATTTAGCATGTTATGTTTCTGTTTATCTCTGCTGCCTTCAGTCCACATATACATTGTACTGTGAATTAAATAGTCATTTTATATTTTAGCAGAGTTTCACAGGATAACAAACCTCAACCTGAAGAACCACTTCTATGCAGAGTTGGATAGACATGTCCTCCATCTTCAGAGCCTGTTCAGGAAGAAGGCGGCAAGCAAGGAAAGGAAACTGAAGTTCTGGATCAGCTATTTGCCTCCTATGACCTCCAGGTGAGTCGGTTATGCCTCTTGGTGTTTTATTCTCATACTAGAGTGGATTATCTTTGTCAAAATGTTAATCTCTTCAGTCATGGAAGAGCACTTTCTTGTGATATCAATTGTTGTGTGGCTATACTGTTTAGCATCCAAAGTAAAACAAAGATATGTTCTCACACTCAGGGAGCAAGGTGACGTCCATGTCCGACGTGCTGCTGTCCTCCGTGCTCTGCCTGCATATCTGCATGAAGATGACTCCACGTTTCTGAGGCTGTGGCATGTAAGTCAGCATAATAACTGTTTTCAATGTATGTGACAGATCATCCAAAAATATAGTTTATCTTGTTACATTGTTTCAGGAGCTCTATCGCATTATTTGAATTTTTATAGTGAAAAAATTATAATAAATGATAGATTGAGTTTGAAAAAGTATGAACTGTCCTGGTGTCATCGAAGCTTGATTCTGTCACTGAGGTGTTAATCAAACATTATCTCTTGTGTTGCTCATGAATATGATTTCTACTTTAGGATTTATTTGAAATTAAGCTCTTTAGGTTTCAGTGTAAAAAATGGGCTCACGTGATTTAATAAAATACACAATCATGAGGGCTTTCTTTCCTGCAGCATCAGTGTTCAATACAAAATAATTTCTAGTGTTCCCCATATTTTTTTGTATGTGTAGTAGGGAGAGATTATACTGTAAATACATATTCAGTTGCCAGTTTATTAGGTACAACTAGCTAATAGTAACAGTCTAATACAGTGATAAAATGAATCCTACCCTTATGAAGGTTATAAATGTTTTTTTGTTGAAAGCATTTATGTCAACTGATTGGTTATTTTGGAGGCTGACGTTTCTGGTGCTGTAACATTATGTTGTGCAATGCTAATAGGCGTTTCCTTAAACCCACATTAGGCACAAACATACGGTTATTTGATGTGATATGTCGCCGATGTATTTTTCAGAAAACACATTTCTGAGAGAGGCAATTTGGGTAACGTTTATCTGTTCTTGTCATCAGGTGGAGCAGTCTAATGATCCAGACACAGAGGGCATCGCGGTCGGACTTCTCATGATCGGTGCCAGGTCAACAGACACCACGCTCTTCTGCCCAGAGAGCATCGCTGTTGTCATTGAGGGTAACGGAGTTATCCAACTCCCCACACTGGCTGCCGCATTCATCCTGCTTTTTGCACTGACCTTTGCCCTGCATCTGAGCTACCCAAAAGACTTGATCAACACTTTCGACTTCACCCAGAAAGTGTTGATGAGCCTGGATGAGGGGACCTTGAAGCCCAGGGTGTTGAGCCTGAAAAAGCTTTTGGCAGTTTAATCCTACCAACAAAGTTGCACTTTAACAATCACACACACACCACACACACTGTTCTCCTCTGTTTACATCCTGCTGCTTTACATCTGTGTTCTGTTGTGTTCATTGACAGATTTGTTACGGTTCAGCTTCAAGTTGAAGGACTGTTCGTAGATGTTGTTTTATACTTTTATATGTATTGGGTCTTTATGGTCCATGTGTTAAATTAATACGCAGAACTGTTCCTGAAAATTGTGTTCACTCATAAGTGATGGTTAAAATACACACAGATATTTCTCAAGGCCCTAGCACTGTTTTTAAGGTGTTTTTTAAATGTATTTAAGTGTTAAATATATTGAATTTGTATTGTGCTAAAATGCCTTGTTCTTTTGTAGTGGAAATGGAATGTTGGTGATTTGCCACAGCTGTTCAAATTATCAATAAATGCATTTTTATATATACACGGTGTGTTTGGAGATAATTCATTACACTATTCTACATTATTATTATATTCTATTTAGCCCAACAATATAGTTAATTTCAATCACTAGCTTGGGTCAAATAAACAACCCAATGTATGGTTTATATTTATTTAACCCAGTGATGTAGTTAATTTCAATCACTAGCTTGGGTCAAATAAACAACCCCGCACATGGGTTAAAATGATCCAGCCCAGCGTATGGGTTAAGACAACCCAGCGCGTGTTCTGTCTTATAGTGAATCAGCAGCTGGGTTATGATTGGGTTATTTTTTAACCCAGTAGTTTTAAGAGTGTATTGAACATTTCTTTATTTTTTAAAACTTTTAATCTTAAAACAAAACAATAGTGAATTTGAAACTGAACATTATCTGTATTTATTTTGGTGACATTCATATCATGTTATGGTTTATCTGTACTGTTTGAGAAGCAGTATGAGTAAGTAACGCCAAGGTGGAACCTTTGGCAGGTGAGCAGTGACATCTGGGTTATTTTAGGGGGGACACTTCCGCCCCCTCCTCAGTAGCAATCCAGACGATCAACCGGATCCTGTGTATAATTATTGCTGCTTCACTTTTCTGTTTTCTACAGGTCAGTACATGATGAAAATGATCGATGTTAACTTGTGTGAATTAGATATGATGTTGGAGATGTTTAGGAGAGTGTGTCAGAAAGTTTTGAGCATGTTTGACATAGTAACGGTATTTTAAAAATACTAAACTGTCGGCAACAATAGATGCCATTTTCGCGGGCTTCAGCCGCGCCTGGGTAAGTGTGACCTGAGCGAAGGCTCGCAGGCAGGTTAGCTGCTGCGCACGGGTAATATGTTTTGTTGACCTGAGTGAAGTCTTGCAGGCACATTGCCTTGTTTTTTGTTTATTAACATTGACAGTGTATTTTTGTGATCTCCATAATATGTTATATTTGGTAACGATAGATATATTGATATAAAGTATTATTTGATAGCGTTATGTGTTTATATTGACTATGTTGAATTTCTCCTTGAGATACAGTAATTGACTGTGACAGACGGATAACTTAAATGGAGAAATGTGATGTTTGTAAAGTACAGCTATTTTAATGTAACTGTGTACTTTGAATTTTGAAAAGAAGCAATCCAGACGATCAACCGGATCCTGTGTATAATTATTGCTGCTGCACTTTTCTGTTTTCTACAGAAATCATTTATTGTTGCTGTGGTACCCAAGCTTTTGGGACCCGTAACACCTTTTTTGTGCAGCTGAGTATCAAGAACTGTGCTTCAAATAGTGATAGGATTAATTGTAGTGCTCCACCTGTAAACATGTATGTTTCTATGTTAATTTGAGTAAAGTTCCATTGTGATTGACATCATTGTTGTTTTCTATGGTTGCCAATTGACCCACAGTCAATGGTTCATGAACAGTTCATGTACATGAACAGTTCAGGAACAGTTCATAGCCAGCCATTGAATTATATTCAGTGACTGGGTATGAACTTTTCATGAAGTTGTTATGAACAGTTCTTGATATGTTCTTGGTTGAAAACTGAATATCCCTACACACTCACTGAAAACTCAATTTCATGAATTGTTCATGAACCTGCCTAAAACCATATTCCATGAATTGTTCATGAACCATTCCAGCACAGGAGTTTCATGAGTAGTTCATGAACTGCCCTAGTGCCATTTAATGTTCATGATTATTTCATGAACAGTTCATCAACTTTGTTATGAGCTGTTTATGAGCTGTTCATGAATATGGTTCACTGATATTCCATGAACTTTTCATGACAAGTTCATGAACAGTTCACTATCATTTCATTGGGGCGAGGCCCCCGCGCAGCCCTTTCGGTCCAAGCCCACCTGGGGTTGCCTCACGACCTGTGTAAACCAGCTGCCTATAACCTGTCGGTTAATAGCCAGCAGGGCTCGTTGCTAAAGCCTGGTTTTAACCATAGACTGTATATATAAATGGACGTAGGGTCCGCGACGTCACCCATAGGATTCTGCAGAGTTGCCGAGAAGCCCATAGTAGGCGGAGTCGGCCACTAACGGCTCGACAGTGACGTCAGAGTTCAACTCCCACCTACTCCAGCCTGCTCCAAATAAGGGCAAAGTGGCGGAGCCGAGGCGGGACCTCCTGCCACCGAGCTGAAAGTTCCAGAGCTAGCTGAAGCTACCAAGCTAAGCTAACATGCTCCCCATCTGCACACTGCCGTGGCATTTTACGTTTCTAAGGTAAGCGGACATGAAACTATTCAGCAACACTATCAATAATAATCTAAGTTATTGAGTTTTTAGCATAATACTTCAGAATCTTAAAATCCCTTAATGTTTGTATGCAATTGTGCTAAATTCAACACTGGAATCAAGCAAATATTAATATGTTTGCATGGCATTAGTTATTTATATTTTGATATCACTTAACTATACGTTTAATACATTTAAGTCAAGCTAAGATACATTTGATTTTAGCTAGTTAGTGCTCTTACCTGTGAGGCCTCCTCCAAACAGCATAATAACTAGACTGTATCATTAATACTAAGTACCAGTTCTAGATCCTTGACTTTAGACAAACAATTCAAAAGACAACATGTATTTAAAGACCAATCTTTATTTGAATGTGCCTCTTAACCTGATATATTAGTTATACAGTAATAGTATTGACAATCTAAAAAAACTGAGCAACTCAAAAGTCAACTTTATATGTCTTATTGTCTAAAGCATTTATTATTTTCATTTCCCCCTCTCATATTCAGTGTGGATGGATTGAGACAGCATGGTGTCCAGAGAGCTGCTGAGACTTCAGGGAATAACCTCCGTGTGATGGACGTCCAGTCTGTTGGTTTGGAGAGGACTGAGGGTCTTTCCTCAGCGAGGAGGACCAGGCCTGATGGAGGAGCCCATGCTGGGCAAAGCTGATACCAACTGCACAGGCCTAGTCTGTCACTTTATTTGACTAAATGTGTTTACTTATACATTTAATAGGTTACCTATTAAATTACAGAAGGTGGACCTTCTGTCCATATGTGCTTTTTATATAAAACATTTGATTAACTTTTGGTTCACATTTCAATAAATTGTATTTGTACTCCTTTTGTCCATTATTCTTACTGAAAATGTTAGATTACACATTCACATCTGACTGAAGATTGGCCCAATTTATTTGTGACGTTGCAAACTCTGCGGTGCAAGGCACAGGTGATGTGAAGCTCATAAAGCGAGGCAAATAGAAATAATCAGCAGATGGAGTGTAGATGTGGAAATAGGTGCATTCGATCAGCTGACTGTTTTTACAATAAAAGTAGTTTCTTAGTGTACTGGTCTTAAAACCTCATAACATCAGCTTTTAATGTTCCTCTTGGATGTTCTTCTTGACCCTCAGAGAAGGAGAACATGTCGTGTCTTTCAGGCATGTCCTTTCCTAACAAAAATTACTGGAAACATAAAACGTATTATTGCAGAACAAGTGTGTTATTTATGAAAGCAGTGTCTTTGTGTGTTTATGGGCTGTAGATATAATTATTTTGTAATTGTAATGTTTTCTTTTTATTTCAACAGTGAGCTACAAAGACAATCAGATTATGAATGAACAGTATGAAGTTCATCAACATTGAAATATATGTTATTATCAAAATAATATTGAACTGTTATCAAAACGTAGTGCAACTGTAGAAGCTTGCTCTATTGTCTCACTGAAATAATCACTTTTACCACGTTTTTTACAGACAATATTGAGAGATAAATAGTAGCAGTTCTCACGATGTGTTAAATATCTTTGCCTTCAATACATTAAATTAGAAAGCTGACAAAATCATAGTGCTTGTTAACATCTAAATGTAACTTTTTGCATGGAAAAAACCCTCAACTTAACTGATGTGTAGGTGATCTAGTATTTAGTATTGTTTAATGGAATGTATATCAGTTTATTCAAGTCAATACTTCATTCATTTAAACCAATATCTTTCTTGATTATTTGTACAGTATGAAAAAAGAGTCTTTGTACCTGAGCTGAAGTTCACTGCTGTGAGGAGTCCAGTTATGTCTCTCATTCTCTGGTCCAGCCTGTCTGCATCACCTGGACACCTTAAACAAACAGATATATATGTAAAGTACCATGTGTACAAACAATATAACTGATTCTCTTCTGTTGAACATGTTGGATTGTGTATTGTCCGAGTCAGGGTCCTTTTTATTTTACTGTAACTTTGGAAGTTGTGTTACCAATGCTTACTGTTTATTTGATACCCATTTGGTAATGCAATTAATAAAAACAACAAGGTTTGGATTCGTTCTTCAGATGACTGTGACGTTAACGTGTAAGCTCAATAATGAACTCCAGCTCAACCAACCATATTGTAATATCTAAGTAATCATCTTGAAATATGACATTAATAATTGTAATATACACATCTTATTTTGAGGTTGATTTCACATACACTACTTTGACGTTCACTTGTCTACATACTTGAGCATAGCCAATTTAAATTAACCTTAGCGATGCATACAGTTCCTACCTACATAATACAATATCTCTCTACGTTACAAGGATGACCTTATTTTATCAACCTCAAACAGAAGCCGTTTGTTCAACAGTATTATCCCACTTAATGCTTGTCTATTTTGTTTTAACCTTTATATATACAGTCTATTATTTTAACTTGGAGGCTACGATTAGCATCGTTAACACCGATGTAGCTACCACTCGCTACACGCTAACCCAAGCCTTAACATCCATTACGTAGCTGATTAAAATCATTAATACATAAATAAAGCACTCAAATTTCAGTAACCGCAAAACCGCATTCATGCACTGTCTGTTTTAACTGCAGAGTGAGTCACAATAGTCCGATATATAAGCATGAAGAACAAACAACCACGGACGGCTTCAAGTTGTGTTTCCTGGATTCAATTCACTCACAGATCCATAATCATGAAGGTGGAATCTAACTATATCAATAATAAAATGTATGGAGCCAGGGGTAGAAACACGTTTTTTTCTGCTGTAAAATTGGGCATTTTAACATGGGGGTCTATGGAAATTGCTCCTTTCTGCAGCCATCGCCTATCGGCCAATATATGAACTGCAGTGTGTGGCACTTCCGTATTGGCATCCCGGCTATTCCCCAGAGTTTGCCCCCTGGTTTTAACCTGTCGGTTAATACATTTCAGAGCGCGCTAATTAAGCCGGCTGCCACTAATCTGTTGATTAGTTGACAGCAGGGCTCGCTGCAGAAGCCTGGTTTTAACCTGTTAATAAACTACAGAGCTCGCGGCATTCCTCTGTCCGAGATACGCCTTGTACACACGGCCTTAATAAACCCATGAGCGCCGCTATAACGCCTCATGTGGGCAGCACTGCACACACCTCCATCCATCCCCTGAGCGTGTACGCGCCTCATGATGAGAGTCGGAGTGAGACGCAGCTTGTGGAGGCAGTTGAACAATGTTCAACTTTTGAGGCTCAATGCTTGGCATCAGCCAATCAAATCCCGTTTATGTAATTCCCGCCAGTACAAGCGCTAGCCAATCAAACCGCGTGTATGCTGATACAGCAGGTCTTGACTATTTTCCATATGTCATAAAATGGAGGATAAATTAATCATTGCCGTAGCAAATGTCTCAGTCCTGTATGACTGTACTCTGTTCACCTACCGGGACCTAAACCGGAGGAACCAGGCATGGCGGGAGGTGGCAGAGACAGTTGGTGAAACTGGTAGGTTTTCAACTGTTTGGGGAGTTTATATCCAGTTTACTTCGTTTTAACATTGAATGGACAGCTAGTAATGTAGCATAACATATCATATATATTAATATAATAATAAAAACATAATAATATATATAATATAATAAGTATAAGCATAATATATAACATAACATATAATACATGCACAGCTATCAAGCATAGACAGTATATTTAGCCAGCATGGAATGTAGCATAAGAATAGCATTCATTAATGGAGGAATCATTTAGTAAATTCAAGAAATTAACTCTCAGTCCTGACTCTCCATTGCTGGAGAAGTTTCCCTTACAATGGAAATAATATAGATACTATTGTCATTACCTACATGTTAAGACTCAAGGAAGATCTTTTTAGACACTAATACATGGAGAAAAAGCCGTAAACAGGGGGTGGACATTGGAGCGAGATGCCTTTTCCTGTGTTTAAATGTTCTCAGGACCCTGTGTGTGAAGGGCATGGTGGTTGGAGATGACACTCGTATACTAGGGTGTCAGATCGCCTGAAGCTGTTGGCGCAGAGGATCCTGCAGCAGCAGGATGCAGCACAACATCAGCTTCCCGTGTGAATGTAAACTCAGAACCAGGCCTCATCCTGGGGATCCCCCACACACACACACACACACACACACACACACACACACACACACACACACACACACACACACACACACACACACACACACACACACACACACACACACACACACACACACACACACACACACACACACACACACACACACACACACACACACACACACACACACACACACACACACACACACACACACACACACACACACACACACACACACACACACACAGCAAACCCAGCTCCTCCAGCCCTTTTCTGTCCTCCCCCTCGTCTCTGCGTCCCCCCCTGGCCCCTAATTGCTTTTATGCCTTTATTCTCTCAGTGTGAGAAGTTTGACAATGTACATAAACCAAATTCCAGAATAGCAGCGGGATATGGAAAAAGCACATGTGGAAGCAGTTTGCCGCGCTTCTGCAGAAGAAGAGTGGGAATCTGCAGTGTTATAGATTTGTTCTGAGCAGAGGAGGATGCCACTATCAAAGCTCAGGGCCCACTTCCACTCGTCTGACATGCAAATAGAAAACAAAAACCTTCATATATAACACATGCACAGCATTTTAAAAGGCTTGCTTTCTAGTTATGTATAAACCTGTGTAGCCCCAATGTGTTCATCACACATTGAATCTTGAATCACTGATGTATGCAGGGACTTGTATAACTACTATGCCAAGTCAATGTGGTAACACAAGCTCAAACTGTTCTGTGGTCAAGAAAAGGAAATTCCTTACTATTTAAAAAGTATGGCATATAACACGAAGACATACTGCTTCAAAACATACTGTATGGAACTAAATAGGAAATAGGCACCATCTTCAGAAAACAGTTTAATTAATATAACTCCCTATGTACATTTAAAATAATCTTTCCTCAGAAAGCATGTAATATTAAGCAATATTAAGTAAGGTATAATGTACATGTGCAGTGAGGCCAGTCATTATTGGAAAGAATAACAACAACATAAACTAAATAAACGACCCAGTATTAACACTTTTAAACCCCTTATTCAAATAATTAGGTTTTAAAAGTTGTAAAATGCACTAAAAGCCAAACCCATATTTATTTTTTAAGGGGAAACTCAACTGTGCATGCTCTATGAGCGCACATACGGGTACTTCTGCTCTGACAGCCAGGCATGATGGGTAATTTGTGACGTCTTGCGCTCGAGAATCTCAGGCCGTTTTGTCTTCATGCGCCAATGAGCAGCTCTCATAGGAATCGTCTTCCCATCTTTTTTTTAGGCCCTTTCACACTGTCCCGAAATTGACACCAGATGGACACACGAATATGGAATTGTGAATTTCCCACAAAGATGGCCCCGAACTTGGTCAACGGCCAAGCAACAGCCGAAGCCAGGACGATGACTACAGAAGGCCACACAATGGCGCCCGAACCACACACGATGGCAACATTTACATTACATTTACATTACATTTAAGACATACAACTGCAACGAAAGTAACAAAAACAATTATGTTAAAGTACTATGGGACTTTACATTTTGGAAACTTGAGATTGTATATAATACAAATTGTCACTGATATTTTCAGACTTTGTTCTTTACTTTCTCCGTCTTTATATGTACACTGAACAAAAATATAAATGCAACACTTTTGTTTTTGCTCCCATTTTTCATGAGATGAACTCAAAGATCTAAAACATTTTCTATATACACAAAATAACCATTTATCTCAAATATTGTTCACAAATCTGAACAAATCTGTGATAGTGAGCACTTCTCCTTTGCCGAGATAATCCATCCCACTTCACAGGTGTGGCATATCAAGATGTTGATTAGACAGCATGATTATTGCACAGGTGTGCCTTAGGCTGGCCACAATAAAAGGCCACTCTGAAACGTGCAGTTTTGCTTTATTGGGGGGGTCTGGGGGGGGTCCGAAAACCAGTCAGTATCTGGTGTGACCACCATTTGCCTCACGCAGTGCAACACATCTCCTTCGCATAGAGTTGATCAGGTTGTTGATTGTGGCCTATGGAATGTTGGCCCACTCCTCTTCAATGGCTGTGCGAAGTTGCTGGATATTGGCAGGAACTGGAACATGCTCAATGGGTGAGATGTCCGGTGAGTATGCTGGCCATGCAAGAACTGGGATGTTTTCAGCATTGTGTACAGATCCTTGCAACATGGGGCCGTGCATTATCATGCTGCAACATGAGGTGATGGTCGTGGATGAATGGCACAACAATGGGCCTCAGGATCTCGTCACGGTATCTCTGTGCATTCACAATGCCATCAATAAAATGCACCTGTGTTCGTCGTCCATAACATACACCTGCCCATACCATAACCCCACCACCACCATGGGCCACTCGATTCACAACATTGACATCAGAAAACCGCTCACCCACACGACGCCACACACGCTGTCTGCCATCTGCCCTGAACAGTGAAAACCGGGATTCATCCGTGAAGAGAACACCTCTCCAACGTGCCAGACGCCATCGAATGTGAGCATTTGCCCACTCAAGTCGGTTACGACGACGAACCGGAGTCAGGTCGAGACCCCGATGAGGACGACGAGCATGCAGATGAGCTTCCCTGAGACGGTTTCTGACAGTTTGTGCAGAAATTCTTTGGTTATGCAAACCGATTGTTGCAGCAGCTGTCCGAGTGGCTGGTCTCAGACGATCTTGGAGGTGAACATGCTGGATGTGGAGGTCCTGGGCTGGTGTGGTTACACGTGGTCTGCGGTTGTGAGGCCGGTTGGATGTACTGCCAAATTCTCTGAAACGCCTTTGTAGACGGCTTATGGTAGGGAAATGAACATTCAATTCACGGGCTACAGCTCTGGTGGATATTCCTGCTGTCAGCATGCCAATTGCACGCTCCCTCAAAACTTGCGACATCTGTGGCATTGTGCTGTGTGATAAAACTGAACATTTTAGAGTGGCCTTTTATTGTGGCCAGCCTAAGGCACACCTGTGCAATAATCATGCTGTCTAATCAACATCTTGATATGCCACACCTGTGAGGTGGGATGGATTATCTCGGCAAAGGAGAAGTGCTCACTATCACAGATTTTTTCAGATTTGTGAACAATATTTGAGAGAAATGGTTATTTTGTGTATATAGAAAATATTTTAGATCTTTGAGTTCATCTCATGAAAAATGGGAGCAAAAACAAAAGTGTTGCATTTATATTTTTGTTCAGTGTAGAAGATATTAAGTTTTCTCCGTCATGTTGTTTCCATAGCAACAACAACTTCCTGTCATCAGCGTAAACTCACCTTCAAAATAAAAGCATCTAAATAAAACGGGAAGTTAACCTAAATTACATTTAAGACATACAACTGCAACGGAAGTAACAAAAACAATGTAATATCCTTTTCAGTTTCACAGAACACAAATTGGGTTATTTACATAATATGTTTACATGATTTTGTTGTGCAACCAGAGAAGCAATCTGCAAGGAAACATTGCACACCGTGGTCCCATCTCAATGTCATCGTGTACTATAATACGATGGCTACACGACGGCATTGCGAGGGCTGCACATAGTCGTGTTGCCTTCCTAAGACAATTGGCCAACTTCTTGTTTCCGTCGTATTGTCTTTGTGAGGCGAAAAATGCCCGATGGCACCGATGATCACACGAAGATGACACGATTTGACAAGATGCCCTCACGCTGCAGCCTGTCCTCCTACAAAAAACGACCATATAGGCCGATTGTGCAAGCCCTTATTACGACCCAGAGACACGTTTTTTCCCCTTTTATTCATTTTTATGTCAATTTGCACATTTCATGGTGATGCTCAGCCTATTCCCTTAACTCCTAACAGTCATCATCATGTCACCCACAACACAGAGAAATACTGATAGAAATGTGTGTGCAGTTGTTGATACATTGCTGACAGAGGGAACTACATTTGAATACAGATTTAAGAAATATCAGTTTTTGAGCATGTCATAAGCATGTTTTGTCTTGACTATATTACAACTATATTATAATAAAATAATATAGTATTTATATTATTGAATTGATTATTATTATTATTATTAGTAGAAGTAGTTTATTTGCATTCATTATATTTTAATCTTTTTGAGGCTAGTATTTGGCAGGTAATGCAGACGTATTCACCTGTAAACGCATACATGCACATTTACCATTTACCTCACTGTATAAAAAAGTAACTCTGTTGATAATAATAATAAGCAGGAATTATATTTGCAAAGTAGCCTACTTTGTTTCCAAAACGTTTTTTTCACTCCTGTCGGTTGGGACAACATCTGACAATGTTGCCCCAAGTTGGACAGGGGCGGCCCTGGTAGGATCTATAGTTTGATAGATATTACGAAGATTATTTGAGGTCTCAGCAGGATAACGTGTATATGCGGCAGCTTCCATGTAAAGTTAGCGTCAACCCTCACGGGGTGAAAACAGTATTTCCGGTCTCGAAGTTTTCATAATAAAACCGGTGATATCTGCATTACTCATCCACTAAAAAACATCAGTTTATCTTTGTTAATTACACAATATTGATTGGATTGAATTGTGTACAATGCCTTTGTGTTTTTAACCTTCGATTCGGAGAAACAAATAGTTTTTTCGGAGTTTAGACACTACAGAGTTTTCGCTGAGCTGAGCCCCCCCCCCCCGAACTATACATGCTGGCTATTGTGTGTTTCGCAACATGTTCTATGGTACGTCTCTACTGGGAATTGTAGTTTTATAAGACATTTTAGTATTTCCCACAATTAGAAGTTGCCAGTATTAAACTGTGTACACCCTGGAGGTGTAGAGGATACGAAAGTCAGTGGTGTTGTCAAATTGAAAACATATAATTAATAAATGAGTGAAAATTACTTGTGTCCATAATGGGCAGCAGTAATATACCCACATGACAGCTAAGGTCAGAAAAGCTTTATTTAACAGCTGGTCTTATGTCTGTGACCCCTCCTGTTGTTCATTGATAAGCCTGAAACATGCACTTGTTCAGAGGCACCTTGTTCAGAGGCACATTTTGCAAATATGGCAGTAGCCATCGATCATCTTAAGATAAGATAAGATATACTTTATTGATCCCAAGTTGGGAAATGTTTTTATTACAGCAGCATGTACTACTTTGTTCTACTCCACTACAATTCTGAGGTTAACCTGGTATTTTTACTCCACTACATTTATTTTAGTTACTTTGCAGATTCTGATTAATGATGTGAAATATAAACAACCCTTAAAGCAGACTTTAGTTACACCTGAGTGAAATTCAGGGAAGGTGATTGTACTTTGTCAGACTTAATATTTATCTGTGGATACCCCCAATGTTTTTTTCTTAGAAAAGAAGACCTTAACTTAAAGTATTCTTTAATGTTTAAATGAAGCCTTATTAGTTTGTCTGTTTTGCACATCCTCCTATTAATATCTTTGGACGTCCTGCACTAAACTGTTTTATTGTAGAGATCACTACAGTATGTTCTTGATATTATCTATTCTATATTTCTATCATTGAACTTCTACTTTCCCCCGATGAAAGTATGTACTCTTAATATTGTTTTCATCAAATATAACATAATTTCAGCAAAATATAACAATTTCAACAAAATATAACATAATTTCAACAAAATAATTCAATATGTTTTTTAACCACTAGGTGTCCCTTTTTATCAGCTGTGCACCGTTATGGTGTAAATATAACATACCTACCAAATGGATCAAATATAAAAGTCAGCCGAATTAATGTTGATACTGAAAGGAGACGTATTTTGTGAAAATAAATGTAAGATGTTGTGTAATTGCTGATATATTTATGATTCACGTCACATATTCAGTTTCTAATCAGGGCTCTATAAATAAAGAACTACAGCAGATGTGTAATATTTAATGCAGCCGAAACGTGTATTATAAGGCTGTTATGTGATGAGTTCCAAAGAGAAAAACAAGAACACTCGGAATAAAGTATTTTTTTTTTTTTGTGCTTTCCGATTTCATATCGCATAAAGATCATATCCCAACGTGCATTGCGGCGTGATTTTAGCCTATAAAAACCTCTGAAAAAATAAATGTGTCTCTCAGAATCGAAAGAGAAAAACCTATGGGAAAAACACAAAAGCATTGTACACAATTTAAACCAATTAATGTTGTATAATTAACAAGGATAAACTGATGTTATTTAGTGGATAAGTACTGCAGATATCACTGTTAAATCATTTGATCATTGGTTTTATTAGGAAAACGTTGAGACCGGAAATGCTGTTTTCAACCCGTAACTTTACATGGAAGCTGCATACACGTTCTCCTGTCGAAACCTCAAATCATCTTCGTAATATCTATCAAACTATAGATCTTACATATCGACTGGACGTGGATTCTAAAAGTACAATATACACTTCTCGCTAGAAATCTAATCAAAAAGCGTTTTAATGGCCAAACTATTCTACAATTTTACAGACAGGGTTATTTGTAAATAAACGACCATCTGTAACGTTTGCATTCAACGGGAGCACTAGAGGGCGAAAACTTTAAAACGTAATTATAGGTCGTATTAAGCGCTTGAACAAACGACACATTTGGTCGTAATAAGGTCTTGAACAATCGGCCCATTTCGTCATATGAGTTGGAGGACTTGTTGTCACGCTGGCCTTATGAAGGGCAAAATGGACACAAATTCAACACGAAAATGAACCTTCGCAAAGTCCTTCGGCAATTTGTTGGCATGCCAAAGATTTTGCCACCGCTCACGAAGTTGCTGCCGGAGCCTGAGAAACTCCACCGGCGGTCATACGATGGCTTAAGATGCTCACGAATGGCCCGATGTTGTAACGATCAGAGCCGAATTTGAACATTTCCTTTATCGTGTCCATCGGGTGTCAATTTCGGGACAGTGTGACAGGGGCTTTACTGGTGACAGTTTAACCATCATCATTTCAAAACGTTGTGCTCTCCACAAATGTTAAAATCATTATTCAGAAAGTATTACATGGTGCATGGCTGGCGTTAAAGAGCGTCCTCCTTACCACCGGTCAGTTCTCCTTAGCAGCAGTCTGCTAACCTGTGGAATATCCAAATTGACCAATCAGAATTGAGTATTTAACTAAGCCAAGTAATAATTCCAAAAAAACTGTGTAAGAGCATTCAAAACTTAGTGGCTCTACGAAAAAGAAAGAAAAATCAAAAAAAGTATTGAGACTATTTGAGAGTAGCCTAACGGCAACACAGAAGGTGGACCATAGAGTAGCTGTTAAAGGCGGGGTAGGTAATTTTGGAGAAACCAGCTCGAGATCGCGAGAATTTGAAAATACACACCCGGAAAAAATCTGCCCCTTCCTTACAGAGCCCCTCCTCCAACACACACGAACGCGCACATGACCAATGAGGACACGAGATAAGTTTGTGCACAGATGGAAGGCTGACAGGCAGGTAGGTCATCCAGTTATTTTAGCCGGGCCGGCTAAAATGATTGGTCGTGCTTTTTACAGTACTACGGCTTCCACAGATGAATTTTTGTTATGGATTTTTTGTCAAAGCACTTCAGATATTCATTGCTATCGGGATGTTAAGAGCATTCCATGGAATATAACAAAAAGTGTATCTCGAGCCGGTTTCTCAAACTTACCTACCCCACCTTTAACAGGGACAAATTAAAGTTGCGATTTTTCTATCAAATGTTATACAACAACATTAAGAATTGGTCACATTCTGTTGGAGAAATTGACTGTAACATGTAAAAGTATGATACAAGTAAAGAGAAAAACAACTAAATGAGCAAATTCCACACTACAGGGTAACATTTTGTAGGTATTACATGTGTGGTGGGAGTAATCGGGGATTTCTGACAGCGGTATTATTGTATTAATGTTTATTATCTCCACCATTATTTGCCAAAAACAGCATCATAATCCACTTAATGCTTCCATACAAATAGAGTGGGAAGTAAAGGATTTCATCATCCTTTTGAGAAACCTCAGTGACTATTCAATAGCAGGTGATAAAATAGGCTGAACAGCAGCATTAAGGGTGTATGTGTAGGCCTTTAGTGACAGATTAATATTCCTATTAAATTCCACCACCATTAGATAAATCTTCTTCTTTTAATAGCCACATGAATGTAGTGTAAAGGCATTCCCTGAGGATTTACATAATGTAACCTTTAGTAGCAGTGTGGGTACCGTTAACTGTCAGACTCGTCTTTCTACAAAAGTTCTGTGTTCAGCTGTTTGCTAGCAGCTCGGTTCTCCCTTCCTCCACCTTGACCTGATTTCTGCTGTTTAGCAAGAGAATTACACTCATTGCACAAGGAGTCTGTGGGGGTGGGCATGTCTCCAGATGTGGGTCTGGAAGTAAATCCTCTATATACTGTAAAGTATAAATCTTGACAGAGTCCATAAACAGGTTCTCCCTGTCTTCAGTGGCCTCTCACAACCTCTGGGGTCACGCAGATTATGGCTCAGTAAATATTTGGCGCTGCAGCCTCCCCATAGCATTACAGCAGTGCCGCTTTCACAGCAGGAAGTTTAGAAATCTGCTTTATCTGGGTATATTTTAGACCTGTCCAGTTTGTCAAAAAACCTTAGTGAATGTTTGGAGGCACACATGTACTCTAAATTTACAGTTTCAACGTTATTGGTGGATCAAGATTATTTTTTAATTGTTTTTATTTGGGAGCGGTATGTGATTCCTTTTAATTGTATAGAGGCCTTATAATGTTGTCTTGGCTTTTCACTTTCCTGTAAATCATTTGTGCATGTAAATGTTCTCCAAAGGCCAACTATTTCTTTGTTTACTTCTGTAACATAGTGACATCACTATGTAACACTCACGCTACTATTGGCTAGCGCTAGAACACAAATCAAATAGTCAAAGATAGTGCTGGCATTGTCATTGTCAATTTGGATAATTTTCTTGTGCTAATGTCCTGCAAGTTCATTTTCTTCTCCGTAACGTCATAGATGAGGGTTGAACCCAGTTATCAGCATCAAGGTATTTGCTATAAAAATCAACCAAAATTAAATGTAGAGGCAATACGAGGACAGGGCTGTAAAATGAGACTACCTCACTGCATCCATAAAAAATACCAACAGAAAAAATGCCACAAATATGAGATAGACGCAACTGCACAAGGTGTAGTAACTCAAGAAATAACACCAATTGTATCTGCATAATTGTCAAAGAAATCATTAAATTAGCTGCTCCTAGCCACCAGGAACACATCTCCGATGCCAACTGAAAATGATCATGGCAGAAAGCATACACACTCACAAGGTAAAAAAAGGCAACTTCAGGATACAAATGCTTGAAATTGTCACAACGTGATAAGATAGAAGTCATCTGTCGAGACACTGACTGTTCCTTGTGTTGAGCTGCAGGAACACACAGTGCACTTCTGGTTGTCTACACAGGGACGGTTTTGATTGTGATTGAGAGCAATTTACCCAGACAATTGCCAAAAGTCGTTGGCATGTTGTCAAGTTTTTCTCACAATGAATGTCAATGAGTCAGAGCTTATCTGTAACAAGTCATTTTCAATCGGTGGAAGCAAAGGGCATGGTGAGCAATGTGAAAAACATGAACTGTCTGGTTTGTGCACACATACTTTAAGCGGATCTGACTCAGATTTGTGCTAACCAGATCCAAATGTAACAGATATAAGAACATAACCCTTCTTGTTTCAGAGACTATGGGGCTATGCTAAGCCTCAGTAACAATCTGCAGATGAGCTGGTCTATAAACACTGGATTCAAAATATGTTTGAGATTAATTGTGTATAATGAAATGACTTTTTATTGGATGCTACCATGCACCATCCCAAATGCACTCATATTGTGTCTCCAGCAGCTCCAGTTACCTCCTGGGGTCCCATTAGTCTTTTTTTCTGGAGATAATCGCGTGCGTTAAAATCATGACACTCATCAAGTTAGCATTATTCCTTGGAGGGGGGATTATTCCCGTTGAGACACACATGGAGAGTAAGACCACAAAACCATACGGTAAAAAGTTAAATTGAATTTGAGTTGAACAGAACATCAAACTGCTGTGGGTCAACATTGCTGCCAGTGATAATCACATGCAGGACGTCATTTACATGTTTTTAGATGTCAATGATACATGCAGTTATATTTGTAATAATTGCATGCATTTTAAAATAAAGTTAAGCTCCATTCCACAGTGAAATTAAGTTATATGAAAGCTTTATGAGCATATTGCAGGAGATGGACGCTGGCGCTGCTTGTTCGCCGCTTTCTCCTCGCTAGCTCCAGTTTAAGTTGTTTTGTTTTGTTGATTTTGGTTGTTGTTGTTACCTTTCAACAACTAACTTATATATTTAGCTGACTGTATTCCTTCCTCTACCATCGCTACTGTGAAGTATCTCCCGGACAGCCTTTCAGCTATCCCGGTGCGGTTAGCCCTAGTACAGCTGCCTCCACAGTTAGCCATCAAACAGCCTGCTGACTAACCTGCTTTGACACAGACTGCTTCTCCCAGCTTCCTCTCCTCCTGCCATGCTATGGATCAACATCTCATTCTACCAAACAGTCTTCAATCTCTGTCTATGGCTAACGGCTAGCTCTAGGCGAGAACCTGCGGCCACCGGCATGATGCCAAAGTATTCCATCCCGCAACTGCTGAGTCTCAACAACTACACAACCCCAACGTGCATCTCAGCCATCAAACAACTTGGAATACTATGCCGACCTTATTACATCCTCAGAGGCTCTCGTATAAAGTGTGTTTACAACCAACCGTGCCCGCCTGTATCATCCATTCCTTCCATCTGGACCACTGTCTGCCACGTCATCACAGCGCTGACGCTCTCGGTGTAAATTACATAGGAAATACCGCGAGACCACTACACACTGAGCTGTGCGGAAAACGTGGAGTGGATCATAGTTTACTGCGGACCCTACAGAAACCCAGCATTTCATCTACAGTCAAAATAGAACTATTTAATGCACAATACCTTACAAACAAATCGGCATTCATACAAGACCACATCATTGACAAGGGAATAGACTGTATGTGCCTCACAGAAACGTGGCAACAGCCAGAGGTTTACTGTGGCCTAAATGAAGCCTGTCCCCCTGTCTACAGCTACCTGGAAAAATATTGCAGCACTGGTCGTGGTGGTGGCGGCAGCGGCGGCTTAGCAATAATACACAGAAACAAATTGTAACTGTCCCCTCTGCCTCTAACTGTACTATCCTCAGTTGAATGCCTTGGATTTAAATGTAAACCCCCCTCTCACTGACAATACTTCTCATCTACCGGCCACCCAAACCAAACTCTGCCTTTATCCCAGAGATCCACGATCTTCTCAGTACACTCTGCGCTACCTCTGCCAACATTATAATACAAGGAGACATCAATATTCACGTTGACACCCCCTCCTGTCACTATGCAGCCGAGTTCCTACACCTTCTGGACATCCTCAACACAACATGTGTGGTGTCTCGTCAATTGTGTTGGTTGTGTTTGTTTTATGTCTGTCATTTCATGTTTAGTCAGGTATGTAATTCCAAGTCTAGTCAGGTTTCTATGTAGAGTCAGGTTTTCTTGTTACTTCACGTCGTGTCTGTCTATTTTATGTCTGTCATCTCTAGTCAAGTCCCCATGTTTCATGTCATGTCTCATTTCCTGTTTTATTTTGTACTTACCTCTCGTCTTTCTTTTTAGGTCCTGTTACTTCCTCACTTTGGGTGTTTTTCCGCCATCGTCAGCGTCTGCCCCGCCCCTGATTGTTTCCACCTGTTCCCAATTCCCTCATGTTTAAATAGTCCTTGTCTCCCTTTGTCTTGTGCCAGTTCGTCTTGTTTCAGTGTGCTTCTATGTCCAGAGACCCAGCGTTAAACCAGAGAGGAGAGTTACCAGAGAGGAGAGTTTTGTTTGTTTGAAATCAAGAAGTTTTGTTTTGTCCTCGCAAGAGTGATTTTTTGTTATAACTTTGTTTTATTTTTTCTCATTCAAATATGAGTCGTCGCATTTGAGTCCAGTATTTTTGTACCCCGTTCTAACAGCATGTTGACGTCCCCACACACACTAGGGGACACACACTGGACCTTGTAATCACAAACTCTGCCCCCATTAGTAAACTATCAGTTTACGCTCTAGGTCTGTCGGATCACAAGGCCATCTCAATGGAGCTGCCACTGCTGCTACCCCACACCAAACCCAAGCGTCAAATCCGTTTCAGAAATCTGAAAAACATCAACCCGGACACCATGACCTCGGTTCTCCAGCCTCTCTCCACAATAACTCCTACATCAGTAAATTAATCTGTGGATTTTTACAATAAATCTCTGAGCAGTCTCCTGGATCTCCACGCCCCTGTCAAAACCACAACAATCACTTTCTCACGCTCAGCCCTGTGGTACACCTGCGAGCTGAGGAAAATGAAGACAGCGGGGCGTGTCCTCGAGCGACGCTTCAAGGCTTCAGGCCTCTCTGTTCACAGACAGGCATACCGGGACCACGAAAATGCCTACGCAAAGTCCCTCAGAGACACACGGTAAACATTCTACTCCACCATCATCAACAATAGCCCTGGTAACTCCAAGCTAGTTTTTTCCACAATAAACCATCTCCTCAAACCTCAGACTCCGCTACACAAAGACACAGCAGAGGAGCAGTGTGATAATTTCATCACATTTTTTAGGAAAAAAGTAGAGACCATCCGCTCTCTCCTCTCAAACTCCGCTGCTCTGCTAGTCCTGACCGTCAACCCCCAGCCTGGACCGACCCAGCCTCTTTGCTGCTTCACTAACATCTCGCAGCATGAAGTTGAGGCCATCATCAAAAAGATGAAACCCTCCACCTGTGTCCTGGACCCCTTTCCCACAGCTTTGGTTAAATCGAACATTGGTGCCATAAGTCCGCTGATCACTTCAGTGATAAACCAGTCCATCCAGTCTGGTCATGTTCCACCACCATTAAAAGCTGCTGTCATCAAACCACTCCTCAAAAAACCCACTTTAGACCCTGAAGTCCTAGCCAATTACAGACCCATCTCCAACCTGCCATTTCCATCCAAGATACTGGAGAAAGTAGTTGCCATTCAGATCCAGGAACATCTAACACTGAATAAACTCTTTCGCCAGGGCCACAGTACAGAAACTGCCTTAGTCAGGGTGACCAATGACCTGCTGATGACAGCTGACACCGGATCTCCATCTCTCCTCATCCTCCTGGATCTAACTGCAGCATTTGATACCGTCGACCATGACATCCGACTCCACCGTCTTCACACTACAGTTGGACTCTCTGCCTTAAAATGGTTCACCTCCTATCTCACCGGGAGGATTGAGCACGTCACCTTGGGAGCGGCTAAATCAAGAACACACTGTGACTTGCGGTGTCCCCCAAGGATCAGTCCTCGGCCCCACCCTTTTCCCCATACACATATCCCCCCTTGGTCGTGTCATCAGCCGGCATGGAATATCTTTCCATTGCTATGCTGATGACACACAGCTCTACATCAGAGCTAACCCAACCCCCTCCGCACCTCTGCCATCATCCACAATAACAACATGCCTGGAGGTGATAAAGGTGTGGATGAAGCACAACTTCCTCCAGCTAAACAGCTCCAAGACTGAAGCCATTCTTATTGGCACTCCACATCAGGTTTGTTCATCCGCCATCACCTTCTCCGGTCAGAACATTCCACTCTCATCAACGGTTACCAATCTGGGAGTTAAAATGGATCCTCACCTGAACTTTGAGGCCCACATCAAGCACATAATGCAAGATCCCTTTCTACCACCTGAGAAATATTGTGAAACTCCGCCCCACACTCAGTCTGCCAGATGCTGAAAAACTTGTCCACGCCTTTGTCTCCTCCATGCTGGACTACTGTAACGCACTTCTCATTGGGATTCCTAGCAAGAACATCCAGAAGCTGCAATACATCCAAAACACCGCTGCTCGGATCCTGATGAGAGTGCGGAAGTACGAACACATCACACCCATCCTCAAATCACTGCACTGGCTCCCGGTCTCACTCAAGATCGACTACAAAATCACCCTCTTCACTCATCAGTGCATAGTGAAATGTTCCCTCCTACATCAAGGAATTGCTCACCCCACAAACCTCCACGAGGAACCTACGTTCAGTAAAGGCAAACCTCCTCATCCCACCAAGGACAAAACTGAAGACCATGGGAGACCGAGCCTTTTGCTCCGAGACTGTGGAATGCCCTCCCAAACCAGCTGAGGGCAACACAGACTGTAGATGCTTTCAAAAAAGGCCTAAAAAGCATCTTTTTAGAATAGCCTTCAACTAGATTTTTTAAATACCCCACATTATGCCATGCCGGCATGAATGTCACAGCTTTTATTATGTTGTTTTAATTGTTTTTAAAAATTGTTTTTATTGTTTTTGTTTTGTTTCACCCCTTTTAAATTTTGTAGCACTTTGAGTTTTGTTTACGCAAATTAAAAGTGCGCTTAGAAATAAAATGTATTATTTAGACAAAAAGTATTTTTGTACTTGTCATTTAAAAATGTTATATGATTTGGTTTAATACCAATTCTAGACCGCTTATAAACCCGAAATCTAGTTGTTGTTAAACTTTGAAATCAAAAACTGAGTACTTGCTTAGAACACTGAACATAAAAAAGCTCTTTAAAACAGCAATGTTTAATTTGCCAGTATAATCTTTTGAAATAATGTGATAAGTATTTATTTAAACAAGAAACATGCATAGAAATACATTAGTCTCAGAAAAGAGAAGAGATGTTTTATGCTAATTGCTCATTTCCATCTGCAGTCAGTTTTACTTGGTTTTTCCATACCTACCTTCCAGTTTAAATTTGCCATGCTCTTAAACAGTTAACTCCTCAGACAGTAAGGCAAATTAGGCCACACCCATAGACCCAACTAATTTGGTTGGGTCTGCTGTGTTATAGAACCAAAGAACCCAATGTGAGCTGGTTCTGGTCAACGAAGGGCTATGAAGAACTGACTGTGCCTGTTGTTAAACAGGCTTGAGAGGGTTATGTTAAAAATGTATTCTGTTACAATTACTAGTTACCTGTAATACAATCTAATCATTATGCTAATCTAGTATCACAATATAAAAGTAATTAACCTAATTACTTTCCGTCACAATTGGATAACCTCAATATCAAATGCTATGCAAATACATACAAAATATATCAACACTATGTTGTTTACTTTAGTGTATAATGTAAGACAACTGCACAATGTGACCTTAGAAAAAGCACAAACTACAGTTTAAAAAAGCAGAAATAAAATCTGAGCTGACAGAAAATGCTCCATTTTAGCTCACACACACTATGTTATGAACATATAGATTCACCTGCTGTATTAAAAACAGAACAAAAAGTGAAAACCATAAAGTAGATTCAGGCAGTAGGCGTATAGATTCACACTTAAAGTATTAGCCTACAAAACAGTATAGCTTACAGAGAATTTGAACTGATTATGTAACTGTAATATAATACAGTTACCGTTCATTGTATCCTGATTACATTATCCCATTACACGTAATCCGTTACTTCCGAGCCTGCAGTCTACATTGAGTAGAGGGTGTAGTTGGTGGTGCAGAGGCACAGGTAGAATTCCAGTGAGTCACTATAAAATACTGTGGATCCATCTGTCACCTCCCTACATCTGGAGGAGGTTAACATTCCTCACTGCTCATTACACACACACACACACACACACACACACACACACACACACACACACACACACACACACACACACACACACACACACACACACACACACACACACAAACGCACTGTACAATGTAGATAATGTATATGCAACTACTTTCTGTTCCGTCTTAATTGTTTCTGTTGAAAGGACATTCTCACACTCAAGCAAAACACAAACACACACCTGTGTGTGTGGGTCAGCATGCAGCGTAGCATTTGGATTGAAGTGTGTCATGTCAGGGGAATTCACACAGTCTTAAATTCAAATAAAAGCAGCTGTGCCATTTGCCTTCATATGCACACACACACATTTCTGGGTACCAGTCCTGAAAAATAGTTTTGTATAAAACTATTTTAGCAGTATTTCTTTTTATTTTCCCAAATTAAACTGATTTTAAAAAGTATTCCGGCCTGTATTTAGACATTAATTCACTACTGAGTTTCCAAAACTTTAGCTGAGGGAAGCATTATAATATAGCTTTCACGGCATAAAATCTAACTTTGATCTCTGCGTTGAATATTTACTATTTAATGAAATATTTAACATGAGTTAATTCAGAGAAATGGTATTAATGTGAAAGGTGCTTACTAGTTATGTTGTTACACAGAAAGTCTGCGATGAGAAAAACTCAGTTTGACAGCTTTCCTCAGCTGACGTGCAACATGTTTCTTCCTGCTTCTCTGGACCCATCACACGTTCTCAACTCAATATCAGAAAATATCAATATGAACAGAGGTGTAGAGGTGCATACACACAGGTATAATAAACGCATCAACATCTGTGGAGGGGAAATGTATAGCAACAAATAGGCATCCGTTCATGTCCGCAAGAGTGGTACAATCCTACAACTTGAAAAATACCTAGCATTTAACACTTCCGGTTCCCTCTTCTTGAAGTCAATCATTTTTTAAAGGTGTTTGTGGTTAGAAGCCTGAAATAAGGTCTGTGAGTCAGTACCATTTTGAGGTACTTGTAGTATTCTTTACGTAATTCCACTACATGTTACTTAATACCACTACTCCAATTTAATTAAAAATATAGTTTTATTCTAAAATAAATTGGTGGAGATTATAATTATGGCCCGAGCACGTTGCGCTAGGACCCAACGGCGTCCTTGCACGAAGTGCGAGGAACCTATTGTTATCCTACATATTATTATTATTCAATATTCTGGAGTCAATGGGTTCAAATTATTCAACCTGCTCGCTAGCGCCACCTATGAAAATCCTATTTCGGAAACATTTACATAGTCGCACCGTAAATCCGAATGACCTGACATTTTGCACACTTATCCGTCTCGACCTGCTCTACAAATAATCCTCTTGGACCGCCAAGCTCCGTCATTTTTTTTTTTAATTAGCATAATTTTCAAAACAGTGAAATGTTAGCTTACATTTTTGGTTTTCCAACACCAAACTTCATATACAGCATTGGTGGAGGGTCAGACACATTACCGTAGGAAATGAGCATGTTCAGACGATAAATATTGCCGCCATGAATCAAAACGTACTCGCAAAAAGCGAAGGGCTTAGAAAGAAATGCTCATAAGTCATCAACAATGTATCCACATATCACAGATTTTGGTGGATAGGTTCAGTCTGTCTTTGGGAATAGGTACAAAAAGCATTTTCATTTTGGACAAAAGGGGGTGCCAAAAACACCACCAATTTATAACTCAAAAACAGATGGACGAATTGAATTTCTTTTTTTTTTAGACATACTCTGGGGTTGACTACAAACTGGGATTTAAAGTGTCGCAACAAATGCAGAATGTGGGCGTGGCCTATATATTTTTTTTAAATTGCGATAGCATAAAATGAGCTTTGGACGCAAAACTTGCGACACACGTCAAAACCCACAGCCATTTCCAGAATGTAAAAAAAAAAGGTAATTATGTTTTAAAAGACTGCTCAGTAGCGCCCCCTATTGTGTGGTAGTCACATATAGTTTCTCAGAACTTCACGAATTTTGGCACAGACATTCCTTATGGAATTGCGGACATATTTCTAATTAGCTTCCATTAGCCCCGCCCCCCAGGAAGTTGGCCATTTTGAAAGGTTTGCGTTTTTCATGCATTTTAAGCACACTTTCGCAAACTCCTCCTAGGGAAATGATCGGAAAAATTCCAATCCAGGACAAGTTAAGCGCATATCCAATGTGATAATACATTGAGAAGGAATAGTAGATTGCATGAACGTGGACCTCGTAGGCTAACAGAGAATGTACAATTTTTGACAATTTATATGTCAGATACTACCTTAAGCTACTGAGACCCACCTGTCTGCCCGGCACATCAACACACACACAATGTATAACACACACATACACTCTACAAAACATTCCTACACATTGTACAACAAACAGCTCCTAAAGCATATAATAAATATCAGGCTACAGTCCTTGTATATTTTATTATGTGAAGCACTATGGTTTCATGAAAAACATCTACTGTTTAATTGTAGATATCTCCTAAAGCCTACAAATAAAGTGTGTAATGTAGGCCTGTTACATATATTATTGAGCGATATATGCACTATGGTTTCATGAAAAACATCTACTGTTTAATTGTAGATATCTCCTAAAGCCTACAAATAAAGTGTGTAATGTAGGCCTGTTACATATATTATTGAGCGATATATATTGCTGTTATACACACTGTTCTGCTTTCTGCACTGACCTCAGCAGCTGTTCTCACTGTAAACATCGCCTCACAATGAAAGCAGTTGTATTACAAAAAAAATGGCCTAACATCCAGGGGAGATGTGATTAGTGAGTAAACAAACGGTAAAGGGCAGAAAGTCTGATCCACATATGACCTGCCCCACCGGGGTGGGGGAGCTGCGATAATAAAAGGGGGTTAGGATACTTAACGCGAACCTGGGTTCCCCAATACGAGCCCTTAGGACAAGTCATGCAGATACGAATAAAAGGATGGACAGGGACGCGGCCTCAAGTTCAAATGTTTACAAACGTTTATTATATAAATAATCAAGTAAAAGTTCAGTAATATAAAATGCAGATTACAACTTATTCAGCTTTCCCAGTCGACACACCTAAGTCCCACGATTGAAGGCTGGCTCTGACAAGGAGAGAATAACTAGAATAATTACAATATCACACATATAGTGATAGTTAAATAGTTAAAAAGTGATTATTCTGGCCAACTGCTGAGGGTTTCCCCAAAACCACAACATCACCACGTGTAGCTGTATTCAATCAACACTCACTGCAAATCACCCATATCTGCATGCAAAAGGTGCCCAGAAAACATATATCCACAGTATGGCCAGGATCGTCACTGAAGAAGTATAAGCACAGAGACAGTATTAGACCTTGTGGTAGAGGGTGGGTCGTTACAAGGAGGGTGCTGTAGCTTTAAAGATTTAAATCACTAGTTTGTACACAATACAACAAACTAGTCAATAAGCAAAACATAGAAGGTAGGCAAAACGGTAGCAAACTAATCCTAAAATAAATGGAGAAAGGATATTAGAAATTGTATAAAGACTTATATGAATGTCCTTCAATGTACATACAATTAATCTCCTACCTCTGATGCAAACGCATTCACTCAATCATCACCTCACTGGACACCTCCGCAACGGTGATTCTCTACACCAGTGGTTCCCAACCTTTTTTGAGTACTGTACCCCCAAAGCATTTCAAGCCAACCTAAAGTACCCCCTATTACGCAATCAATCGTAGTGATCCCCAGGATATATTTAATAGTCTATATATTGTGGCAGACTGTGTGTGTGTGTGTGTGTGTGTGTGTGTGTGTGTGTGTGTGTGTGTGTGTGACCCAATGCGACAATTAATGTGACACTTAAATCATATTCAATCATAACTAATCATATACATTATAATAGCCATTGTTTAAAGACTTTTTTTTAAAAAGTAAGGTATCTCACCAATTAATGTGACACTTGAGCCTGTTTCTCCCTCATCAGTTTTGTGAGTCTGGGGGAGATTGTTGCAACAGCTGTGACCAGGTTATTCTCCAAGTTGAGTCTGTTCCTGTGTTTAGTCTTGATGTGGGTCATGGCGGAGAATGTCACCTCACACAGGTATGTGGACCCAAAAGGCAACAGTTCATTCAGGGCATGTTTCCCCAATTCAGGATACTCCTTCTCCACACCACACCAGAACTGTGTCAGTGGTGTGCTTGAGTACCTCATCTTCAGGCTCCTATCTGAGGACACATCTATGAGGTCTTCTTGCAGTCTGGCGGGAATGCTGCTGTTAATGCACATCACACATGGATTACACCCAGTCCAGTGTGGATGACTTGTTGTCAATATCAGGGAAGTAGGAGTTGAACTCATTCTTGAGCTTGGACGAATGTGTGTGTACTATTTTCACAATTGGAGCTCTGTCACATTCACCAGTAGCAATGTATGCGTTCAGCTGCAGGAAACAACTTGTATCCCCTTTTTCACATTTGCTCTGCCAGAGCTTGATCTTCTCCATGAATCCACACACTTTGTCATACAAGCTAAGAACATTTGTGTCTTTACCTTGAAGAGAGAGATTCAGCTGGTTGAGTTTGCTGAAAATATCAGACCCAGCCGAGCTACCCAGTCAGCGTCGTCGAACATAGCCACAAGTGGGTGTGTGTGCTCCGACAGAAATGCCCTCACTTCATTGCATAGCTCGAACAGCTGCTGTAACGTCTTCCCTCGGGATAACCAGCGGACGTCAGTGTGAAGCAGGAGCTGTTTATGTTCTGACCCACCGTCTTCACAAAGTGACTGAAACAGTCTATGATTCAAAGGCCTGGACTGTATGAAGTTGATCCCTTTTACGGCATCATTCAAAACATCGTTCAACTCTGGACTCATTCTCTTGCTAGCTAATGCTTCTCTGTGAATCATGCAGTGCGTCCATGTAACGTCAGGGTTTACCTTTTTTATGTGGGCCTTTAATCAATTTACTCTGCCAGTCATCGCCGCAGCGCCGTCTGTGCACACATGAGAGCAGGATTTCCAATCCAGCTTGTGTTGAGAGAAAAAATTGTCAATAACGTTAAAAACGTCCTGTCCGGTAGTTCTCCCTGTGAGTTTCTTGCAAAACAGAATGTGCTCGTTCATCTCCAAAGTGTCTTTGTAACGCACAAACGCAATCAGTTGTGCTTCCCCACTGACATCCGTTGATTCGTCCAACTGCAAAGCAAACGTACCAGACGCTTTACATTTTTCCACCACTTGGTCAATAATGTCAATTCCCATGTTGTCGATCCGATGGCACACAGTATTATTTGACAACGGCACTTTCTTCAGGACATCAGCTGCTTTCTTATCGAGCATTGTTTCTGCGAGAATTATAGCAGCAGGCAAGATTAGCTCTTCGGCTATGGTAAATGGCTTTTTCGATTTAGCAACGAGTAGCGACATGGCATAAGATGCCTCCAAGGCCTTGGTTGAGACCGATGTCGCTTTCTTTAGTTTTTCTTGGCTTCCCTTAAATTCAGCCAGCTTTTGGTGGAAAAACTCTGCAGGCTTACCCACACAGGCGGGATGTCTAGTACTAAGGTGCCGATGTAAATGGGATGGTTTCATGCTATTATTAGAAAGCACGTCGCCACAGATGAAACACATTGGCTGCGGTGGCTCTGTAGTTGTGACCGTAAACCCGGAGAGTGCATAATGTTCACCAAACTGACGATTCTTCACCTTCTCTGTTTTCATTTTCTTGAGAACGGGTTCTCCTGATTCAGCAGTATCACCTGTGCTGTTGTTTCTGGATGAACCAGCTCGACTCAGCCATTGATCCATAATGATTATGTTAACAGAAATGCTGATCTCAATAAACACCAGCGCATTCACTTGATAGGATGTTGATATTTTGCTAGCTAGCAAGAAAACCAGCGCGCCACTACAATGATGATGATGATGTAACACCTGACAGTCCGGCGGGAAGCATAGCCAGCAAATGATTACTTAATTTGAATGCCCCCAATTTTTTTTTTTACTTTTCAAAATATTTTCACGTACGCCCTGGGGACCACCCACGTACCACTAGGGGTACGCGTACCCCCGGTTGGGAAACACTGCTCTACACAGTCTCTGCTGGGGCTGTCAAGAAGCCTGGCGTTTACAGGCCACATGTTAACAATTTAGTGGTACACTGAATGTTACAAGTCCTAACAGCAGCTTCACATACCTCGTATAGGGGGAATACACGCCTATCAGCTAGACAACGATGACTGGACCAAGAACACTCGTAATAGTCACAGCTGATTTGGGTGAGGTGTGAGTGGGCATTTAAAGTGTGGCGGGAGATGCTGAACTACGTACAGCTGCGGCGTTTTCCTTATATGGAAGGGCCAGCTGACTAAAGAAGGGGGGGGGGGTGTCTTAAAGGGGCAGTGGCGGCCCAGCCACGTGAAGAAATGATCTGACAGCTAATCCAGAAAACAGTAGCGCCGTGTGGTGTCTCGTCAATTGTGTTAGTCGTGTTTGTTTTATGTCTGTCACTTCATGTTTAGTCAGGTATGTAATTCCAAGTCTAGTAAGGTTTCTATGTAGAGTCACGTTTTCTTGTTACTTCATGTCTGTCTATTTCATGTCATGTCTCGTTTTCCCATTTCCTATTTTATTTTGTACTTACCTCTTGTCTTTCCTTTCAGGTCCTGTTAATTCCTCACTTTGGGTGATTTTCCGTCATCGTCAGTGTCTGCCCCGCCCCTGATTGTTTCCACCTGGTCCCTATTCCCTCATGTATAAATAGTCCTTGTCTCCCTTTGTCTTGTGCCAGTTCGTCTTGTTTCAGTGTGCTTCCATGTCCAGAGACCCAGCGTTAAAACCAGAGAGAAGAGTTTTGTTTGTTTGAAATCGAGAAGTTTTGTTTTGTCCTCGCTTGAGTGATTTTTTTGTTAAAACTTTGTTTTATTTTTTCATTAAAATCTGAGCCGTCGCATTTGAGTCCAGTATTGTTGTACCCCGTTCTAACACGCCGGTGTTGCAGTATAACGTGAGTCATGACAACTGGCGACATTCTATTTTCGTCATAGGAATCCGGGGCGTGAACATTGAGGACCCATTGTTGACTTACCATGTCGATCGCCTCGTTTGTCGTTTACGTTCATCTTTTGCTATATCTGCCTTCCTAAGATCACTTTGATGCACATTCAGTACTCGTATGTGAGGTTGTGGGTGAGAGGTGGATATCGTGACGCTTACAGGGAGGTATCGAACATTACAAAGTAGGTGACTGTGTGGATGCCTGTTCAAAATATTACAAACTTGAATAAATCATTGAAATTATATATTTGTGTCCGACTTTCATTTGTACATCGTTCTTAATGTGATGTATAGTAGCTTTGATAGCTGTCCATACCTTCAGACAGCCTAAAAGTAAAACACAAGTCGTTTATTCACAGCCCGAACGCTCATCGAGATGACTGGATCACTCATGACAGGTTGTGATCAGCTCCGATTAAATTGTGATATAAATGCTGTACCTATTCTCCAGGGAGCACGTTTTTGTTATGAAATACCTGTATCCCTCTCATCACAACAAGACTCTACACTGTGCAGGAAAAACAATTACATACATGAAAATAACCTTGATGCATGGGAATGAATCACACAAACTATCTTCCGTGGCTATACTGATATGTCACAGTAACGGTAAACTACAGAAAAGTAAGTCCAGCGGGGCACACGTTGAATACATATAATACAGTAGTTCTATTATGCCTTTAAGCCTATACGTTTAACCCATAAGAACCCGGACCCATTTCTACTTTTGGGGAAATTAAGGGGAACGTCATTTAGACTAAATAGACCACCTAGAACACATTTCTGACAAGTAACCCCCCCCCTAGTGTCAAATATCTGAAATGTGACATATATGTCACATTGGGCTTTAATGGTAAAGTAACTCTTATTTATAACTTCATTAATGAGGATGATTTTTTTGGTTTACATGTGTTTGAACATACTTTGAATTTAATAATAAAGAATATGTTAACTAAATATAATTGAATCAGCTAAATGAACTGAGCCGATCATAATCATATGTGTAATTGTGCATATATGTCACTCCGGGTTTACTGTGAATGTTTAGGGTTAATGTCCCGATGTGACATCAGTGTCACAGCAATATTTATGGCATTTGTTTCATATCAATTTCATCAATAAATGTTTCTACAACAGGTTATAGGTAATCAGAATCAGAAAAGAGCCCAAGACAGCTTAATGTTTAACAAATAACATGTCATGTAAGCATTTTTATTCTTAAATGGGTTGAATGTTAACTTTAGCAACAAAAAACCTTTCCAAATGTAGCTAGTTCTGTCACATGTGTTAGGCTGGCACATGGACATCTTGGACATGTTGTTATGGGAACACAAAAGCAAATGCCAAGGACCATAACCCATCAGACTGTTCAGTGTGTGTCACTTAGGGACTTCATGAGATCAACAAGGTTAAAGCTGTATAAGGAACTTTCCAGAACATTTAAAGTTCATGTGAGACCTGTGTCTAAGCAATTCTGTCTGCCTTCCGTGTTGCACCATGAGGACCCACTGATATAACATGCTTAACTGTCTAAGTTGCAACCATGCACTTTTTGGAGGGCTAAGCGCCAGCTTGACATGTTTTTGGCTTCATTTATAGAAGGAAAGACAACAGTGATAGTTATGTTTCAGAATAACATTTATTGGAAATTGTTAGAACAATCTCACTGGTCCCCGGCTTGAGCTTCAACCTCAGGATCCATGTGTCTGGGATCCTCTCCAGAAGGGAAGGAGTCATCACATACAGAGCATCAAGTAGTTCCTGAGCAGTGTCCTTCACATGCTGATATCCAAGAGAGGCAGTTACACAGTCACAAGATGGAGGAACAGAAAGCAGTCTTCAATGTTTACTTCAGATTAGCTCCACGTCAGAAATGAGCATGCTTGTCATATGTCTATCTCCATAGAGGCTGAATCATCATGTTAATCACATAGCTATCATCTGCCTCAAACACTCCTGATGCTCTTCTAGGTCATCTCACATCCTGTCATGTTCACAGCTACAGCTGGGATACCTTTGTTAGCATGTTACTCTCATGTTGGAAGAGGACTTTCAGGATTTTGCCAACAGAAATAATAAACTGTGTGTGTGTGTGTGTGTGTGTGTGTGTGTGTGTGTGTGTGTGTGTGTGTGTGTGTGTGTGTGTGTGTGTGTGTGTGTGTGTGTGTGTCTAAGAAGTGCAGCCTTAACAAAAGAAATCTGCATTAACAGAGGGCTCCCCAACACAGTACTTGTGGTACCACATAGTGCACTCGATCTTAAAATAAACAGAAAAAAGACATGTTAGAATATTGACACACATTTTACATCACTCATCCAGAGTAAGCAGTAATGAAGTTGTTTACATTTCATTAAGCAAGCAATGTATAGTTTTAGATCCTAGCTGTTTTCCTTTCTGTTTAGAGTCCATGCTCAGAAGTTTCTTCAACTGCTCCAGTGTCCTCCCATTGTGCAAAGACATGCAAGTGTGGTGAATTAAAGTAAACATTTATAATATCTGTTATAGAGAGTGTTCACCCAGTGATGTAGAGGTAACCAATCCAGGGTGTATCCCAGTCTTCCAGCCAAATGTTGGTCAGGAAATAAATACAACTTCTTACCCATTCATTCCCATGCATCAAGGTTATGTTCATGTATGTAATTGTTTTTCCTGCACAGAGTAGAGTCTTGTTGTGATGAGAGGGATACAGGTATTTCATAACAAAAACGTGCTCCCTGGAGAATAGGTAGGCTACAGCATTGATATCACAATTTAATCGGAGCTGATCACAACCTGTCATGAGTGATCCAGTCATCTCGATGAGCGTTCGGGCTGTGAATAAACGACTTGTGTTTTACTTTTAGGCTGTCTGAATGTATGGACAGCTATCAGAGCTACTATACATCACATTAAGAACGATGTACAAATGAAAGTCGGACACAAATATATAATTTCAATGATTTATTCAAGTTTGCAATATTTTGAACAGGCATCCACACAGTCACCTACTTTGTAATGTTCGATACCTCCCTGTAAGCGTCACGATATCCACCTCTCACCCACAACCTCACATACGAGTACTGAATGTGCATCAAAGAGATCTTAGGAAGGCAGATATAGCAAAAGATGAACGTAAACGACAAACGAGGCGATCGACATGGTAAGTCAACAATGGGTCCTCAATGTTCACGCCCCGGATTCCTATGACGAAAATAATAGAATGTCGCCAGTTGTCATGACTCACGTTATACTGCAACACCGGCTACACACATTTGATCATCTTCAATAACTTATAATCACAACGGGAACAGTTTGCAGAGCTTTGCTTCGTTGACATACGTCCAGCTATGCGTCACATCTCTTTTAAACATCACTGTTGGCTGGAATCGACTCCGGAGAATACATCAGAGTATACCCTCAATCAATCAATCAATGTTTATTTATATATCCCAAAATCCCAAATGTTACATTTGTCTCAGAACAGAATATCAGTATGACAATATGACACCCTCTGTCCTTAGACCCTCACATCGTACGAGGAAAAACTTCCGGAGAAAACCCACAATTTAAAGGGGAAAATGGGAGAAACCTCAGGGAGAGCAAGAGAGGAGGGATCCCTCTCCCAGGACGGACAGACGTGCAATCAGGGCCGCCCCTGGCCAACTTGGGGCCCCAAGCGACATTGTGAAAACAATTTGTTTTCTGTTTTCACAACAAACAAACATTTTTTTTTTTGGAAACAAAGTAGCTACTTTGCAAATATAATTCCTGTTTATTATTATTATCAACACTTTGTTATGCAGTGAGGTAAATGGTTGTGCATGTATGTTGTTCAGTATGCGTTTACAGGTGAATACGCATTTCCTGCCAAATACTAGCCTCAAAAAGATTAAAATAATAATTAATGCAAATAAACAACTTTTACTAATAATCATAATCAATTCAATAATATAAATACTATATTATTTTATTATAATATAGTTGTATAGTCAAGACAAAACATGCTTATGACATGCTCAAAAACTGATATTTCTTAAATCTGTATTCAAATGTAGTTCCCTCTGTCAGCAATGTATCAACAACTACACACATTTCTATCAGTATTTCTCTGTGTTGTGGTTGACATGATGATGACAGTTAGGAGTTAAGGGGAGAGGCTGAGCGTCACCATGAAATGTGCAAATTGACATAAAAATGAATATAAGGGAGAAAAATGCTCCATGTTTTTTAGGCTGTAAACTTGAACAGTTATGTAAGCCAACTACACAGACAGTGTATCACTCTTCCTCCTGTACATTAGCAGATAAAAGGCATAACAGACTTGAATGAATGGTAAATAAAGAATGCTGGAAATAACTGCATCTCCATTAGCCGATATGCTATGCAGAGACTGCCTTCTTCATGTCGTGAATTGCAGCTGATGTTTTAATATGGCAATTGGCAATTTGACTTATACAACATTCGCAAGTTGTACATTTGACTCATACAATAACCCACCTTCGAGTGATGCTCTAGTTTCTTCAAGTTTTGTTTTTTTTCCCTCTAGTTTGCGCCGGACTGAAACTGTCTTTTCACGACATCTCTTCACCTGCACTAGTGGCTGTATCAAAGCCGTGATTGGTCAGATGTCGATTCATTGCAACGGTGTCGGGTTACAGACGTGCTCCCCTTGTCACCTCTCACTATCGCGTGTCCAGCCTGTCCTCCTACAAAAAACGACCATATAGGTCGATTGTTCAGCAGCTAAATACGACCCAGAGACACGTTTTAAAGTGTAGCCCCTCTAGTGGTCGTGTAAGAAACAACATGCTCCTGTCGATTGCAAACGCTCCGGAGGGTCGTTTATTCACAAATAACCCTCTCTGGAAAATCCTAAATTGTGGAATAGTTTGGCCATAAAAATTGTGTACAATGCTTTTGTGTTTTTAACCTTCGATTCGGAGAAACAAATAGTTTTTTCGGAGTTTAGACACTTACAATTAGCTACGCCTGACAGAACACGATTCACCAGCCTCTGGAAAGTCGCAGGCGCGTTGCGCATACCAAACGGCATTACCGTATATTGCAGGAAACTGTCAGGTGTCACAAACGCAGAAATTAGTTTAGCGCGATCCGTAAGTGGCACCTGCCAGTATCCTTTCAGCAAATCCAGCTTGGTTACATAAGACGCACTCCCCACCCTGTCGACACAGTCCTCCATTCTGGGCAATGGAAAACTATCAGGCCTAGTCACGTCATTTACTCGGCGAAAATCTGTCTGTCTTGTCTGACTTATCAACCAACAAGCACGGCGAGCTCCATGGGCTGAAACTGGGCTCAGCGATATTGTTAGTGAGCATGTATTCCACCTCTTTCTGTAACCGTGCCCGCTTATATGGATTCACGCGATACGCGTGCTGTTTAATGGGTAATGCCTCCGCCACATCGATATCATGTTGTAATACGTTAGTGCGCGAAGGAATATCGGAGAACAGCTCACAATGAGACCCAACCAAACCCCTGATATCATCTCGCTGCGTTGTTGATAAATGGCCAAGATGACAGTCAAGAGTGATCAATGACTCAGTGTTTGTCAACCGTCCCTCCACGACCGCCTTGGACGGAATAATGACGTCATCTTCCAGTTCTCCAACCCCCTCTGAAAAACAAAGACTGTCATTACTCTCATCAACGCTAGATGGCGCCAACATACAAACTGACACCGGCACAGTGGACACACTCGCAGAGGGCACAACAATATTGTCAATAGGATTCACCAGAGGCTCCCTCACATAATATGGCTTAATCATATTAACATGACACAAGCGAGTCTTCCGCCCACGATCCGGTGTCTCGATCAGGTAGTCCAAATCCCCTACTTTCTCTCTAACCAGGTACGGCCCACTAAACCGTGCTTGTAAGCTGGAGCCTGGGACAGGCAACAACACTAAAACCCTCTCCCCTGGCACAAACGTTCTATCCCGAGCCTTCCTGTCATACCAGCCCTTCATCCTCCCCTGTGTGTCACTCAGATGTGTCCTCGCTAGTTCACATGCCCTCTTCAGCTTCTCCCTAAAGCCACAGACATAGTCTAACAGGTTCTTCGGCTCGCTCTCCCCCAACCACTTCTCCCTCAGCAGCTTAAGCGGCCCCCTAACCGAATGCGCAAATACCAGCTCTGCAGGACTGAATCCCAAAGATTCCTGCACCACCTCCCTTGCGGCAAACAACATTAAATGAACCCCTTCATCCCAGTCGTCCTTCGTGTCACAACAGAACGCCCGAAGCATTGTTTTTAGCGTGGAGTGGAACCTTTCCAAAGCCCCCTGGGATTGTGGATGATATGGGCTAGAGAAACTATGCGATATATCCAGCTGCTTTAAAACCTGCGAGAAGATGCGGGATAAAAAATTCGTACCTTGGTCGGACTGTACCACGCGAGGCAAACCAAAAACGGAGAAAAACCTCACCAAGGCCTGTGACACTGTTTTGGCCGTTATCCGTTTCAGCGGAATTGCTTCCGGAAACCGTGTGTTGGCACACATAATGGTCAAAAGAAAGCTATTACCTGCCTTGGTTCTAGGGAGTGGACCTACACAATCAATGATAACCCTCTCAAAAGGTTCCCCCACTGCCGGGATAGGGTAGAGTGGCGCAGGTGGAATGACCCCGTTAGGTTTACCCACCACCTGACACGTTGAACACCCCCTGCAGTGCTGCACCACAACCCTGGCCAAAAAAATTGACGCAGCACTCTATCATACGTCTTATTGACCCCCAGATGTCCTGCGAGCCTGTGATCGTGAGCCAAACACAGAATATCGTGACGGTATTTAAACGGAACCACAACCTGCGTCACCACATTCCAATCATTCTCCGCTGACGCGTCGAGGCTAGGAGACCATTTACGCAGCAATACCCCATCCCTCAGGATATAGCAACTTTTAGAAATCTCACTCTCTCCCACTCCTGTTGTGTTCGCAAAAAGGCCTGACAGGCTTGGATCTCTACCCTGTTCCGCGATAAGCTCCTCACGAGCAAAAGAAAACCCAGCCGCGCTACTGGCAGACTCACACGAGGAGGTAGCGGGCAGTAAAGGGCTGAGACCGGCTGGAATAGATGGAAGAACAGCATCACCTTCAAGAGGGGCAATTTCAGGAACAAACTGAGATGATGACCACAAGTCGGGTTGCCCCGGGAGCACCCCCTCCACCTCAGGCCCCCGTGGTACTGCACCCTGGGGATTATCCATAAGTGGGTCACGACACTCAGGCACCCCGTTAACAGTCGCTATGATGGTATCAAACAAGTCCACGTCGTCCTTTTCCTCGGCCAGAGCCTTAATACCCATGGCCCGCGTGACTGCACATGAGGAGAACACTCTCGGATACGCATCCGCCAGGACGTCCCCCGCCCCAGACTCTGCTGGCACACAAGTCACATCTGCCTTCACGAGGACCCTACCCCCTGCCAGATCATTCCCGAGAATTAATGATACGCCCTCGACAGGAAAACAATTTTCCACCCCAATTACCACTGGCCCAGACACCAACTCAGATGTAAGATGGATAGTGTGAAGCGGAACTTCCATGACATGCATCCCAAAAGACCTGACAGTCATCCCAGCATCCACCTCTGAACCACTGTCAAAAGGCAGCACATCTCTCCGAATAAATGACTGGGACGCAGCCGTATCCCTTAATATGGTCACAGGAACCTTCACCCCTTCGCCGGACAAGGATACAAACCCCTCACTGATGAACGGTAAGTACGCTTTCATATCCTCACCCCTTTGGGCATCCCTACTCAGAGATGTGTGTGTGGGTGTGGGTGTCATTATCAACGATATTTGTTTACTGGGACGGGTAAGGGCAAAACAGTTCTCCTTTATGTGGCCTTTTTTACCACAGTGGTAACACTCACGCATTTCTCCCCTCATTCCCCGCTCAGCAACCTGGCCCACACTGCCACCGCCAGAGGCCACAGGCCTGTCACCCAAGTCCCACCTCGGTCTACTCTCCACCCTGCGCACGGGATAATTAGGTCTGTCAAAGAGCACTTTGTGCGTCAACACGAACTCATCCGCCAGGCTCGCAGCCACCGAGCACTCAGTCACCTTATGTTCATTAATGTACATCGCCACATTATCGGGCAAACAATATGACTTAAACTCCTCAAGAAGCATGAGTTCCCGCATCTTAACCAAAGTGTCCACCTTCTCCGACGCGCACCAACGATCAAACAACAGCTCCTTCTCGTAAGCAAACTCCACGTAGGTTTGCACATTGTTCTTTCTAAGAGCGCGAAACCTCTGCCTATACGCCTCCGGCACAAGCTCGTAAGCCCTAAGGATAGCAGCCTTCACCACGGCGTAATCCTGGGTGTTTGGGCAAAGTGACGCGTAAACGTGTTGTGCTTTCCCGGTGAGTGCGCTCTGGAGAAGTAATGTCCACTGGTCATTAGGCCATTTCAGAGTTGTGGCTATATTTTCGAACATAGAAAAATATTTGTCAACATCCTTCTCGGAAAATTGCGGGACCAGACGTAGGTGCCTAGTAGCATCGAACCCAGTTTCATGATGCACTGCCCGCGCCTCTACCCCAAGCCTTCCAAGCTCAAGCTCATGCACACGCCCACGTTCTGCGCTTCCCGAGCGCATAACCGCTCTGCATGTCTCAGCTGCTCGAATTTAAACTCTAGTTCCATCTTCCTCAGCAAAACCTGGTTCTCCGAAACCGGGTCACATGTGACTACCTCCTGCTCCTCAGGTTTGCCCACAGACTCCGTCACACCGGGGGAGGAAGAAACTAAAGAACCAATCCCGCTTCCACCAGCATATACGACCAACCAATTAACATATACACAAAAAACAAACAAAACCGGCTTCACCCTACACGTCTGTACAGTCTGTTCTTAATAACTCTGGCCACCGCTCCCCTACCGCTATCCACTAAATAGAGAAGAGCACCGGTATGACCTTCTGAAGCATCCACACTCAAAATTATTCGCAAGAGATTAACAACTGTCGTGTGTTCAAAACAGGAAAAAAAAAACTAAGGCCCATCCCTTAAACGTTTCCATCCCTCACTATCAGACCCCCTATATAACTAACTAGCTGACATACGCCGGCCTAGGAGGAGCCTGACAGGGTCTTCCTACTACCCCGACCAGCATAGACGGTATGTCTTCCAGGCGAAGGAAGGAACCATAGAAAATGGTCCAGCTGCCCTAGCTGGATGAAAACGCTCCTTATTGGAGAATTATTTACCAAGAGGGTATAAAACATGGGCCACACACACGACACTGTCAACCATAATTCAAAGTGTGGACTAAGCTCAGCGGCCACCACCAAATTCCTGCTCAAATCAGTTTGGCACGAGCCCCCATATTACGTAACCATTGACTGTTCAGGCTCAATGTCGAGTCAAGGCAACATAATAAAGGAGACGGTAGCCGAAGTAGTCAAAAGAAGAATTTAATTAATAATTACCACCATGGTTGGACAAAGGAAATATAAAGTAATGACAGACAAGAACACGTCAGGATCAGCCACAGACAAAGGGGAAAGCAGAATCCTTATACATGAGGTAATGACGAGACAAGACACACCTGGGTTAATTACAAATGGGTACACCTGGAGGAGAAACGATAAGGACTACAAAACCATAACAGGAAACTACAGCTAGACATGACACATCACACTAGGAGCGCCTGATCAGGGCACAAACACATAACAACACTACAGAGTTTCCGAAGACACGACACTACCCAGAATCCCCAGCTATCGTTTGGGACTACAACATCCGCCTTGCTTTACAAACCCCGTGATTAGCCCTCAAGCTCTGTGATTGGATATTGGAGTGGCAGTGCGACAAGGTTACGCTGAGCGTCACAGCTCTTTGAAATGGAATGGAACCACGCCAAACTATCCAAAACTGGACTTGGACGGGTCCAGCCCGGCCCTCCCCCCCAGAATTACACTTGCTGGCTATTGTGTGTTTCGCAACATGTTCTATGGCACGTCTCTACTGGGAAATGTAGTTTTAAAAGACGTTTTCGTATTTCCCACAATTAGAAGTTGCCAGTATTAAACTGTATACATCCCTGGAGGTTTAGGGGACACGAAACACATTGGTGTTATCAAATTTAAAACATATAATTAATACATGGGTGAAAATTGCTTGTGTCCATAATGGGCAGCATTAATATACCCACATGACAGCTGGTCTTATGTCTGTGACCCCTCCTGTTGTTAATTGATAAGCCTGAAACATGCACTTGTCAAGGTTCAGATGCACATTTAGCAAATATGGCAGGAGCCATCGATCATCTTAAGATAAGATACTTTATTGATCCCAAGTTGGGAAATGTTTGTGTTACAGCAGCATGTACTACTTTGTTCTACTCCACTACAATTCAGAGGTTAACCTGGTATTTTTACTCTACTACATTTATTTTTGTTACTTTGCAGATTCTGATTAATGATGTGAAATATAAACCCTTAAATCAGACTTTAGTTACACCTGAGTAAAATTCAGCCTTATCAGTTTGTCTGTTTTGCACATCCTCCTGTTAATATCTTTGGACGTCCTGCACTAAACTGTTTTATTGTAGAGATCACTACAGTATCTTATAGATATTTTCCATTCTATATTTCTATCATTGACCCCTATTTTGTATGTAGGCTACTCTTAATATTTAAATGTTTTCATCAAATATAACTTATTCAACAACTACATTCAATAACGTGCTTTAACCACTAGGAGGTGCGGTTTAGACCAGTGGTCTAGTTAATAAAACATAATAATATCGTACATAATATGACTATTCACTTTATTGTGAGTTTAAAACAGAACGGTAAAGGAAAATACAGTTTCAGTCTCTCGATGTGAAGCTTATGCATTGTACCATGAACCTGTATAGACCTGTAACAGCCAACTGCATGAGGAGTTGGAAAGGTAGTTCAGAAAATCAGTAATATCTTTAAAAACTACAAAAAAGTCCCTTTCTATCAGCTGTGCACCGTTATGGTGTAAATACAGACTATCTACTAATTGGATCAAATATAAAAGTCAGCCGAATTAGTGTTGATACTGCAAGGAGACGTATTGTGTGAAAAGAAATGGAAGATGTTGTTTAATTGTTGATATATTTATGGTCCACGTCACGTATTCAGTTTTGGCGGCATCTCTTCCAGTTTGTCAAAAGGTCTTCTGATCAGGGCTCTATAAATACATATCTAGGGCAGATATGTAATATTTAATGCAGCCGAACCGTGTATTACAATGCCATTATGTGATGACTTTCAAAGAGAAAAGCAAGAACACTCGGAATAAAGTATTATTTTTTTTAATGTTTTCCGATTTCACATCACATAAACACCATATCCCGACGTGCATTGCGGCGTGATTTTAGCCTATCAAAACCTTTGAAAAAAGAAATGTGTCTCTCAGAATCGAAAGAGAAAAACCTATGGGAAAAACACAAAAGCATTGTACACAATTTAAACCAATTAATGTCGTATAAGTAACTAGGATAAACTGATGTTTTTTAGTGGATGAGTAGTGCAGATATCACTGTTAAATCATTTGATCATTGGTTTTATTATGAAAACGGCGAGACCGGAAATACTGTTTTCAACCCGTAACTTTACATGGAAGCTTGCCGCATATACACGTTCTCCTGACGAAATCTCAAATCATCTTCGTAATATCTATCAAACTATAGATCCTACATATCGACTGGACGTGGATTCTAAAAGTACAATATATACTTCTCGCTAGAAATCTAATCATAAAGCGTTTTAATGGCCAAACTATCCTACAATTTAGGATTTTACAGAGAGGGTTATTTGTGAATAAACAACCCTCTGTAACGTTTGCATTCAACGGGAGCACTCGAGGCCGACCATTTTCAAACGTAATTATAGGTCGTATTAAGCGCTTGAACAAACGACATAATTGGTCGTAATAAGGGCTTAAACAATCGACCCATTTGGTCGTATGAGTTGGAGGACTTGTTGCGCGTGTCAGCCGGGGGTGCGCGGAGAACTGAGCGGAGAACTGCGCACAGCAGCTGAGGCCCTCTGGGCGGGGCCCTCTGCGCAAGGCGGGACCCCATGCAGCCTGCGTGATTGGCCGAGAGGGGTCTGCCTGCAAACCTCCACTCTCAGGACAGTTCCGGTGCAGACCTCCACTCTCAGGACACCTCCACTGTCAGTACAGGAAGTGCACGCTAAGAATTCCAAAATAAAATCACCACTATCAGTACAGTGCCACTTTCCAAACAGGAAATGCACGCAAATACAAAATAAAATCGGATCGTGACACTTATTATATACATATGTATATATCTATATATATATATATATATATATAGATATACGGACACCTTGTATTGTAGTTACTATCAGTACAGCCGCAGCGCCACTTTCCGAACAGGAAATGCACGCAAATACAAAATAAAATCGTACTGACACTTATTATATACATAAAGTATATATAGATATATATAAAAATAGGGACACCTTGTATTGTTTACTCTCAGTACAGCACCACTTTCCTAACAGGAAATGCACGCTAATACAACATAAAATAGCACTGACACTTATTATCTATATATATCTATATAGATATATATATTTATTTATATATAAATACGACATCTTGTATTTTAGTTACACCCGCTAGACAACAGTGGAAGGTTCGAGAAACAACCGTGTTTGCCGGGTGCACCGCGGCGGAGGTGGGGAGGTTCCAGCTGGGAACCTCCACCCCGCTGCGGGACCCGTGGGACCCCTGGACGGTGCGTCTTGGTCACGCTTCATATTGGCCGGCGCGGAGGCCCTCCGACAGTGGGTCGCGTACTTGCCATTCGATCAGTGAGAGGAGAGGAGAAAAATGCAACAAAAATGGTCAAAATCCGTTAATATAGGGATGAGTGTGGGGGGGGGGGGCTGGACACAGGCCGTGGGGGGACACCCGAGACCGGGCAATGTCCCCGGAAATAGCCAAAAAAATAATAAAACCGGGGAAATGTGAAAAAAAGTGTCCGAAAATAGGCACTCGTGAGGCGGGCAGAGTCCCCTGTCAACTCCCGTTACATTCCTCCATGGTGTTATTTGAGCGAAAAACTTTTACGAGAACCAGGCTGGGGGGGTCAAAAGGGCTTGAGCAAGGCCGACCCAAAGTGCACGGTGGTCGGACTTATCACCTCCGTGATGAGTCTGATTTGAAAACTTCCATCAAACGAGTCCTTCGGTGGGCGGGAAAAAAACGCGTCAGAATCGTCCCTTCCTGTACTGACAGTGGAGGTGTCCTGAGAGTGGAGGTCTGCACCGGAACTGTCCTGAGAGTGGAGGTCTGCAGGCAGGCTCCCATGGATTGGCCTGTCGGGAGGGGCGGCCCTGCGTGCAATAGATGCCGTGTGTAAATGGAAGAGATACTACATTTTACAGCGGAGATAGACCGAATGTTTGGAAATGCATGTGTTTATAAAAAGAAGAGGAATCCACGAGGATGTCAACAATCCTGTGGGAGCCATCAGGGAAGTAGTATGATGAGAGTCAGGCAGGACCGCAGAGACCGGTTCAGCCACGATTCGAAATCCAGGACTCTACGTACATGCACTCCCTTAGGATATAGGTTGAGGGAAAGGGGTAACCCTCGGTTATGTTTATCTTGATTCTTTGTACGTTTTTTTTTTGCTTGTGTTTCTTGTCTCTTTTCTTAGACATCTTGAAATGAAATAGACCACCTGACAAAATAAAGATTAAAGGTGGGGTAGCTAAGTTTCAGAAACCGGCTCAAGATACGCTTTTTGTTATATTCCATGGAATGCTCAACATCCCGATAGCAATGAATATCTTAAGTGCTTTGACAAAAAATCCATAAAAAAATGTCATCTGTAGAAGCCGTAATACTATAAAAAGCACGACCAATCCATTTAGCCGGCCAAACGGATTGGATTGCCGACCTGTCTGTCAGCCTTCCATCTCGTGCACGCACAAATGTATCTCGTGCCCTCATTGGGCGTGTCGTAATTGGGCGTGTATTGCGCGTTCATGTGTGTTGGAGGAGGTGCTCTGTAAGGAAGTCGGAAGGAAGGGGCGGATTCTTTTCGGCTGTGTCCTTTCAAATTTTAGTGCACTCGATCCGGTTTCTGAAACTTACCTACCCCACCTTTAAATAAACAAATAAAGTAAGATGTTAAATGTTTTCAGTTGAGCAATGTCAAGCAGTATATAACATGACATAAACCCCCATTTTTCAGATTGAAAATGAGAGACAAAAGGTTTTATCATTATTTACAATATTATCCGATGATAGTATACACATATAGAGTAGAGACAATCTTCTCCTAAAACTCTGGGTAGGATGTCGAATAAATGTATTTTACAAAATGAGGCCTTTAGAAGATGACTAATAGACTTGATTTGAAATACAACGAGGCGGCACCACCACAGTTAATAGCTGTTGTGAATAAGCGTGGAAATAATTCCTCCGCCTGTCACTGAGAGAATGAGTGTTATATTCAGCAGCTTCAGTATGGAGCCTGTCCTGGTGTGGTGTAACCCCGCCCCTGGCCCCCGGCTGACCCCGGCTGGAGGCCAGTCTGTCAGGGAGTGAGGGCCCATAGCTCTGGGTAAATAACAACCCCCCCCCTCTGTTTACCTGAGAACTTGAACTCAAGTCACAAACTGGCCGGTCCACTAGGTGTGTGTAACTGCAAGTGTGTACATGCAAGCAGGTATATAGCACCTCACTGTCTGTCACCATGTGTGTGTGTGCGTGTGTGTGTGTGTGTGTGTGCGTGTGTGTGTGTGTGTGTGGAAACAGTAGCTGCGTACAATGCTGTATCCTGAAAGTGTCAGCTGCAAAGCTTTGAACTCAAATGTTAGAATATGTCTCTCCCAGTCTTTATTTGCTCTGACTCAATATTTGCAGACCACCTCCCAACATACACACACCATACTTTCCATCTTCTTCATTACATTCATATTTACTCTCAGCATGAGTTGCAGCCATTGGTAACTAAAAATATGTTTATAAAAAGGCCTACAAATATAGAAGAGTTATATTTATTCTGTGTGATTTAAGTCACAGTTTTTTTCAATGGGGATCCCTCTTTGACATCGGTCCAATATCCTTTTAGGTAGAAAAGTGTAGACATAAGGATTGTGGTGAAGGTTGGAGAAATAACTATCATACTGCGGCCTTATGTATACTGTATACACTTTATTCCAACCTTGTTTATTGTCTCATTGGATAGACCAGAGAGGGTAAGGGTAAGAGCCAAATGTTGTCTATGTTGCACAAGGTTCTGTACTTTAACCCATCTTCTTTTCACCTTATATGCTTTCTTTAGGCAGAATTATAGGTAATCACTCCATACACTTTTAGTTTATACCCAATTATATATATTGATCAAGTCTAAAACTAAACTTCAACATGTCTTAAGGACATACAAAGTTAGATGACCTGCTTAAACACAGGATAAAATATCATTATAATTGGCCCCAAACACCTACAAAACCCATTATGTGTGTCTATCCTGGATGGCAGGCCTCCAACACAATGGTAAGGAATCTTGGTATTATTGTTTAGGATATTTTATGAACTGCTAAAATCCTTTCTCAAAATAACGCATGAATAGAGCTCATAGTACTATTGGTGATCGGACAAGGATTCTACGTGCACATTGCATTTCTGATTTTCTTAAAGGTCCCCTATTATACTGTTTTTCATCAATATATTATAGGTCTCAGATATATAATAAACATGTCTCTGAAGTGTTTGGCTCGAAATACCAAACAGATCATGCATTGTAGCATCCCATAATCCCCTCTGTTTCAGCCATTTTTCAAAAGTGCTGATTCTGCGGTTGCGGTCGAATAATCCAAAAATCAGCTCCTATCGTCTATTCCTTGACCTCTGAGTGAAACGTCACGGGGTTAAGGGATAGTGGATAGGAGAATTCAAAAGGACTTAGGAGAAGAGTCTGCGGTACTTTAGAGAATCTGACTGCACTTTCACTATCCGACGTGTTTATGATGCGCCAGCGGACGTCATTTTGTGCGTCTGCTGCTGTGGGGAAACTATGGAAACTACAGTTTTCTATAGCGGACTACAACATGGATGTATAATAAGAACGAGGGACTACTGTAAACTCATCTAGAGACTCTGCACCGTGTTCTGACGCTGTTGTTTTATGATAACTTTCATGATATAATTTCTCGGTCATAATCGGTTGTTTCCGTGAACGGCCGAATGTTGTGTGACGGCAAATGCTGCGGCTGCAAGGCATTGTGGGGCAGCATTTTCTCCTCTCCTTTCTTAAAGGGAGGTCCAGTGGTTATTAAGCTAAAGAAGGTTATAAAGGAAGTTTGAAACCTCCTTTCCTATCATCTAGAGCAGGGGTGTCAAACTCAAGGCCCGGGGGCCAAATCCGGCCCGCAACATAATGTTATGTGGCAGGCAAGAGCTTGTAAGGAATATAATACGTTTATTATACGGTTTCATGCCACTTTACAGAAGCATTGTCCCACAATGCATCTCGTTTTGTGACCTGCGCACTGAAGAGATTTGCAATTATTTGCAATTAATTGCCCTAGACTTCTGCTTTCAGACGTAGTTCATTATGAAGTTATTACCCTATTCGATAATAACCCAATGCATAGGCAATAATGTAATATAATACATCATTTTATATGTATATATATATATATATACTAGGGCTCAAGTTAACGCGTTAATAACGCATTAATGCAAAAAAGAATTAACGCCACTAATTATTTTAACGCGATTAACGCATGTGTATTTTTTTCCTCGGCCGCCCCGTAGTTTCAGAGCGCATCGACTTTAAAATACCATCTACAAGCTGATGCTGACAGCCCCGCTCCTGCCGCCCGCTTGTGGCAGACCACACTTCCACGCTCACCGGCAGGCATCGACTGGCCATCGGGAGGACCGGGAGGGTGTGTGTATGTGTGGCCCGAGCGAGCGAGACCTTACGTGCATTGTTGTTGTTAGCATCTGGTGCTAGCTATCTGCGCTAACGGATATAAGGAGCTGTTTAAATTAAAACAGAGGAGCGCTCTATCCACACAACTGCGCCGAGCACTTGACTTCATGCAGGCAGCCAGACAGGGGACATTGTACGAAAAGTCAGCACACTCAGCACGGATAGTGCAACATGATTGCAGCATCCAGGCAGCTCCCGTTCGAGCACATGCCTTGAGTTGCACATAGCTCCAACGATCCATCACACACACACACACACACACACACACACACACACACACACACACACACACACACACACACACACACACACACACACACACACACACACACGCGTTGGAGTTGGCCTTTGATGTGAGGGTTTGAGATAAGCCTGGGATGTTAATCTATATGTTGATTAGGACACTCTCTGTGAGGTGAGAAGCGAGGGGATGGAGTTAATTTTTAAAAAATAAATACACTCAAATTAAATAAAACAGCCATTATTTTTCACTCACTAAGACACCTAAAAACGTTATTGTCCTCTCTAGATTTGATTCAGGGTTTGTTTTAAATGATTTGTGCTTGCTAAGGATGTTTCTTTTTAAGTTTGTGTGAAACTGTTAACTACAAGGAAGAATCTGTTCTGCAAAGAGGGTATTCATATTCATTTAAAAAATATCTTATTTAGGTTTTAATTGTGATAACTAAGGATGTTCTCTTTAGTTGTAGGCATTGGGAACGAATGTGTAATTACTTTATTAACTATAAGAAAGTCTCTCTGAAGAGGGAAATAATAAAATATCCTATTGCCCCATGATCTTTTGTCTTTTTTATAATTACTTTACACCACTATAAGGAAACCCAATATGAAGTTGTGTGAGGTTGTATTGGGGTAATATTAGAATTTGCTGTATGCAACAAAAAAGGTTTGACTGGTGAAAAAGACTCTGACTTTTACAGAGGGCTCCGCCTCCCACTCAACATAACAAGTCCCACCCTCCTCACCAGATAATTTAAAAGTAAGGGGGTGGAATTAGATGAAAAAAAGAAATACGCTGAAACTAAATAACAAGCCAGTCATTTTCACTCGCCAAGTCACCTTTCAAAAAAAAGAAAAATGGCCAAGAGACGCCTCGATATGGGTTTAATCAGCGAGAAGCCTGTGACAACTTACCGCCATCCGTCCGGAGCGCCAATCAAGAAACAAATGCAGTATCTGTGCCGGGTTCAGATGCCTCCAGCCGAAGAACTTCATGAAGAATGGACTCTGAAAAATGGCGATGTTTGGGGTTATGTATTCAACTACATGGCGAATGAACTGCATTTCTACAATCTGAAGAATGGAGAAACTTATGGACCCTGTAGTGTTAAAGCGACACTGACCTCAACAGACTGGGCTGTGTTAACTCTGGTGTCTTCCAGAGATCTCCACGCAACCACTGTATCAGAAGAAGTAGTGCATCAAGAAACCATAGTGGAACCATCGGTGTACAAGATATTGGCAAAGAAAAGCAAAGAAACACAGAAAGCATGCGAGTTTTCACCGCTGCCCCTCAATGTGGAGGAAGAAGAAGGATATATTCCCCCGCTGCCAGAAGTGAGAAGAGTCCTGACAAGCACCGTCTGGGAAACTAAAAGCGGACCATCGGGGCGATGGTATTACCGCGCAAGCCGTTTGGTGACGCTGGGGAAGGACCCCTCTGATGATTTTGTTTTGGAGTATTTCAACTCTACATGCGGGGTTTTTCAGACATCCTTGACTGCTTGGCTGAAAATGATTGATGGAAAAGCTACAAAGCTTAGAGAACTTTTTAAACAGAGTCAGACATCGCTGGACATTATACTGGTGAAAAATACTCTCACTTTTGCAGAGGACTCCGCCTCCCACTCAACATAACAAGTTACACCATCCTCACCAGATCATTTAAAACTAAGGACCCCTCAAAGAAAAGCATTTGTGTTTTCTACCTATGTAAAAAGAGCGTTGGGGTTGTCTTACGAAAATGTGTTATCTCTGTATCAAGATGATGTGTTTAAAAATGAATTTTGTGTAAAATACCAATGGTGTGAGAGACGTCATAAAGACACTCATTTTAACCACAGTGTTTGTTCTCTACAAATGTTTAAAGATTGTTACAAAATGTAAAAAAAATTAAAATAAAAAGGTATGGAGACAAAATCAATTCAGGTGACTCTGTCTTTATTAGGAATTAAAAATATAATACAAATGGTTTAGGGGGTAAAATGTAACCATCTTGGACTTAATATTCTAACAAAATACTTTATCTGAATACATTTTCTTTTAAACGCACTTTTTGAAATTATTTATTTATTATTTCAGTGGAACAATCCAGTTTTTGTTAACATCAATGCTTTGTTCTCTTTTCTTGTGTTACTAAGATACTTTTAGACACACTTTGGCGTATGCAACACTTAACAACTGGTGGAATATTAAGTACTTTGTAAGGAATTTGCTTTCTTTTAATGGCAGGGTTTTTTTTTTTTAAAAACACTTGTTCAGTTAAACAAGGTTTTTTTTTTTTTCTGATAACCTTACATATTTGAGTTATTTACTAAGATACTTTAAGATACACCTTGATGTACGCAACACTTAACAAAGGGTATAATATGAAGTACTTGGTAAGGAATGGGGTTTTCTTTAAGGGGTGCAAAACTTTAGAAATGGGTAAAATATACATTAATTTGTAATGAATTGAGTTTTCTTTCTTTTGATTTTCAACATAATATTTGTACACAATGAATTTTCCATATTTCTGACAAACTATACTTTTTGACTTTTTCCGTAAAATATTGACAAACTATTACTTATTCTTAAATTTGACCTATTGCTGCTTGGTTGGAGAAGATAGATGAAAAAGCTACAACGCTTAAAGAACTTTTTTTAAAACTCTCAATTCTATAAATGACTCCCCCCATTCAATGCAATAACTCCCACCCTCCACTCAGCAAATCATCTAAAACGAAGGACCCCACTAAGACGACCGTTGTAAACTAGCCATGGATCTGAGAAAAACCAAGACTCCCCCCGCGAGTTGCAGCCTGGAACAGACTCCTGGGCTGCAGTCGGATAGTTTAAAAATCAGCTCCTAAGTTCTAACCCTATCGTCTATTCCTTGACCTCTGAGTGAAACGTCACGGGGTTAAGGGATAGTGGATAGGAGAATTCAAAAGGACTTAGGAGAAGAGACTGCGGTACTTTAGAGAATCCGAATGCACTTTCACTATCCGACGTGTTTATGATGCGCCAGCGGACGTCATTGTGTGCGTCTGCTGCTGTGGGGAAACCATGGAAACCACAGTTTTCTATACAGCGGACTACAACATGGATGTTTAATAAGAACGAGGGACTACTGTGAACTCATCTAGAGATTCTGCACCGTGCTCTGATGCTGCTGCTTTGCTTTATGAACGTGGACAACAGAGAAACATATCCTTCAGGACCAAAGTTGGAATTGAAATACAAAAGGAAAGTGAAACTTCTGCTCGTCCCCCTCTCCCTCCGGTCCACATTAATACAAATGATCCCAATAGGCATACGTATGATTGTATGAACTAAAGATCTTAAAATCAATACAAATGTATTTATTATAAACGTTAGTCCTTACCATCTATCACTGTGTATATCACCATTCAAACATCTTTTAAAAGTTGAACAAACCCCATACAGCTCAGTAAAGACTGAAATGTTGATTTTATTTGATAATTTCAGTGAAAACTAACGTTCATATTTCTCTTTTTGATTATAATACTGATGAACGTTCAAAACAAAGCACTTTGGCAACTTACCACCTATGTTTTAAAATGCTTAATAAGCACCGTAACTTTCATGATATAATTTCTCGGTCATAATCGGTTGTTTCCGTGAACGGCCGACTGTTGAGTGACGGCAAATGCTGCGGCTGCAAGGCATTGTGGGGCAGAATTTTCGCTTCTCCTGTCGGTTAGGGAGGTCCAGTGGTGCCTAAGCTAAAGGAGGTTATAAAGGAAGTTTGAAACCTCCTTTCCTATCATTCTCATCATTCTAGAGAATTCGAACGGCACTTATCATGGCTGCCACTGAGGGACTTCCGGGTCATTTCACTCCTTTAGGAAGGTTCCTAAGCTAAATGGACTATTCGACTTCAGCCCTGGACTACCATCATCACCACCATTTTGGACACCCGAATCTTGTAGTACTTCTGCTGCTGATGTTACTCCAGGGGCCAAGACGTCTCTGTTTATGTACACAGTGAAATCTGTGTTGGTTGATATTGTGGAGAGGGTGATACATCGGTATAGAGAAGAAATCTGCAACGGGTGCCGAGTCAGTCACCCCGGCCAGAGGCAACACGATTTTCTGAATGACATGCCCGATTTTTTCTTCAGAAACAATTACAACGCGTTAATGAAAAGACTCTGGCTCACCGCCTTCATTACTGAGATCGACCAGACTCTTATTGATAAGGACATTTTCACGGATGATTGGAGGATCCAAGGCGCTTCGGAGGCTTTCCTTCACAATCTCAAAAATTGCAGACGCCTCAAGGAGAGACTTGAAAAGATCCATGCCGAGTTAGATGGAGAAGAAGAAGACTAATAACCAGCAGTTGACTTAAGCCAGGGATTTGTTCGATACATTGACTTTTTTTTTCTTTAAAGTAAAATAAAAATGGGAAACTACTATAAAAAACGCTCTGTATATATTGATCATAATGTAGTCAATACCCTCTTAATAAGTGTGGTGATGAGGACGATTGAAAACAGAACGAGTAGTGACCCCTGTGTAAAAAGAATGGCTGAAGTTTGTAAACTGGAAGACATTTTGGATATCGTTCGTTCTGGCAGTACTATTCCGGGTCATTGGGAAACGATTGTAAACTAAACATTTAAAGTGGCAGTTGACATAGTTTTACTTGAATATTTCCTTTTTATGCTACTTTATACTGTTACTTTTCATGGTTACTAGTTACTTTATACATAAGAAAACACATGATATGCTTATGCAGTGCTGTACATGTCAACATGTATTTCTGAAGTCTCTGAAATTGGCTCCACATTGAAAAACTACAGCATTAATATGTTTTGTAGTATAAGTATATTTTGATGATAATACTGTTGTACATTTAGCAAAGTCAAATTGTGGCTCAATTACAAGTCAGGACCTTAACTTGTAATGGATTATTTTAAGACCATGATTTTTCTACTTTTGTTTAAGTAAAGGACCTGCTACCACCCATGGAAGAAAAGCATGGTTAGCATGAGCATAAATGGCTTCTATGGTAGCATAGTGAAGTACAATTCCCCCTTAAGGAAATCTTAATCAGATCTCAATGTAATGCAAACACAGCTTGAATGACAAATGCTCTCCGGGGAGCAGAGGTCAAAAACAGCAACAGCAAAGAGCACTAAAGATACAATCAAGTAAAACACAGATCTTCCAAATTACCACTTGTAAACCACAGACACAGAATCTTCCAAAATAGTTGGACGCAGCCCCAACTACTGTCTGCAGAAGATGAATCCTCTGGGTGGCTGAGCATCGCTGACACATAGAGGCCTCGTCTGGTCCGGGCAGCGAGGGGTTAACTGGCGGCGGCTGGTGTGTTCGCAGCAGAAAGGCAGTGGCCGGGTCTGGGCTGGCCTCCAAACAGATGTTGGTTTGTTTCAGGGCTGTGGTTAAATAGTTGGATGGCAGTGAAGCACACAGGGAGAGAGGAGGAGATTAGAACTGTGAGGAGTGCAGCTGCACAGACAGAGGAGAGAAGGAGGGGGAGGGAGGGAAGGAGGGAGAGAAGGAGGCATATAAAGAGAGAGCGACTGCAAACTAATGATGAGGCGCTGAATTAAAGGCAAGGCAAGGCAAGTTTATTTATATAGCACTTTTCAACACAAGGCAATTCAAAGTGCTTTACAAAAAACGAAAGACATTAAGAAGATGGCATTTAAAATCAGTCATTAAAAAGAAAAGCTAATACAATTAATTACATTTAAAACATTAAAAGAAGAAATGCATGGACATCGGACCCTCAGGAGGGTGTACTAGCCCCATACTCTGCTTTGCGTTCCATAACAAAGTCTTTAAGTGTTACCTGAACACCCCGTGTTACCAAAACACTATTTTTCACCCGTCGGTGCTGTGATACTTGTTCCTCAGTACAACTCACCTAAAAACTGATCGTAAACCCTGGCTACGATGGATATCCCAAATATCCTACTTTCGAGCAGTCCCTCTCATAAATGTCATGGAGAAATTAATTACGTTTACATTTAAAACATTAAAAGAAAAAATACATGGATAAAAGTTACAGTGCAGTCTAAAATATGAACAGTTCAATTAAAAGCAGCGACAAAAAGAAAAGTCTTCAGAGTTGCAGTGGACTTGCAGGTTTCTGGGAGTTTGTTCCAGATATTTGGAGCATAATAATTGAATGCTGCTTTACCATGTTTAGTTCTGACTCTGGGGACAGAAAGCTGACCAGTCCCTGAAGACCTGAGAGATCTGGATGGTTCATTATTTAGCAGGAGGTCATAAATGTATTTTGGGCCTAAACCATTCAGTGCTTTATAAACCAGCAGCAGTATTTTTGAAATATATTCTTTGACACACAGGAAGCCAGTGTAAAGACTTCAGAACAGGAGTGATGTGATCCACTTTCTTAGTGTTAGTGAGGACTCGAGCAGCAGCGTTCTGAATCAGCTGCAGCTTTCTAATATATTTTTTAGTGAGACCTGTGAAGACACCATTGCAGTAGTCCAGTCTACTGAAGATAAAAGCATGGACATGTTTTTCCAAATCCTGCTGTGACATTAGTCTTTTAATCCTAGATATGTTCTTTAGGAGATAGTAGGCTGTTTTAGTAACTGTTTTAATGTGACTGTTGAAACTCAGGTCAGAGTCCATGACTACACCTAGATTTCTGGCTTTATCTGTTGTTTTGAACATTGCAGGCTGAAGCTCAGTGCTAACTTTTATACGTTCTGCCTTGGCTCCAAAAACCATTACCTCAGTTTTATTTTTGTTTAATTGGAGAAAGTTCTGACACATCCAGTCATTGATTTGTTCAATGCACTTACTCAGTGTTTGAATTGGAGCATAGTCTCCTGGTGAAAGAGAAGAGGCCCCAAGATGGAGCCTTGAGGTACCCCACATGTCATATTTGTCAACTCAGATGTGTATTTACCTATAGAAACAAAGTTGTTTCTGTCCTTTAAGTAGGATTCAAAGCAATTTAGAACTGTTTCCGAAAGTCCCACCCAGTTTTCCAGTCGGTCTAGTAATATGCTGTGGTCAACAGTGTCAAACGCAGCACTGAGATCTAATAATACTAACACTGAAGTTCTGCCACTGTCTGTGTTTAAGTGGATGTCATTAAAGACCTTTACAAGAGCAGTCTCAGTGCTGTGGTTTGGACGAAAGCCTGACTGGAAAACATCAAAACAGTCATTTAAATGCAAGAAATTACTCAACTGTTGAAAAACAACTTTTTCAATGATTTTACCTAGAAATGGAAAGTTTGATATGGGCCTGTAATTGTTCATTACTGAAGCATCTAGATTATTCTTTTTTAAGAGCGGTTTAATGACTGCAGTTTTCAGGGCCAGTGGAAAAATACCTGAGTGAAGAGATTTGTTTACTATATTAAGTAGATCTGAGGCCATGCAAGGCAAAACATCTTTGAAAAATCCTGTTGGAATAATATCAAGGCAGCAGGAGGAGGACTTCAGAAGTTGTATAATGTCCTCTAGGTTTTTATCATTAATCTGATGGAATTGTGTCATGGTGTTTGACTTGATGTTAAGTGGACACAGAGACAACACATTTGCTGTACCTGATGCAGAGGCACTGACTGCTTGTCTGATTTTCTTAAAAAAGGAGGCAAAATCATTGCACGCCCGAGTGGATAACAATTCAGAGGCTACTGACACTGGGGGGTTAGTTAGTCTGTCGACGGTAGCAAACAAGGCACGTGTGTTGTTTTTGTTTTTGGTAATGATGTCAGAGAAGAACGATTGTCGTGCGTTTTTCAATTCCAAATTATAAAGGCCAAGTCTCTCTTTATAGATTTCAAAGTGAACCTGGAGATTTGTTTTTAGCCACCTGCGTTCCGCTTTTCGACATTCTCTTTTTTCTGTTTTCACGGTCATGGTGTTACGGTGTGTGCAGCAGGCAGGACCCAAATGCAGAATAAAGTGAAAATTCCTTTATTTCAAGGCTAGGTGATAAACAAGGCTAGGTGATTGCAAGGCAAAGTTCAAAAAGGGGGACTCGGGCGGACGGCCTGGGGGCAAGGCAGAGTTCAAGGAGGGGTTCTCGGGCGGACGGCCCGGGGGCAAGGCAGAGTTCAAGGAGGGGCGAAGGCCACAGCTCTCAGGGGACCGGGCAGGAGCCAGTGTTGACCGGACAGTAACCAGAGCCGGTGGGACAGGTGTCGGCAAGACTCCCCACGGAAGAGGACAAGGAGTTGGCAGGACCCCCGGCGAGACATGTAATGTCGAGGCCTCCAACGAAACAGGACATGGGGTTGGCAGGACCCCCGGTAGAAGAGTAGTAGGCGGGGCCTCCAACGGCACAGAACATAGGATTGGTAGGACCCCCGGCAGGAGAGTTGTCGGCGGGGCCTCCAACGGCACAGGACATAGGATTGGCAGGACCCCCGGCAGGACAGTAGACGGCGGGTCCTCCAATGAGACAGGACAAAGGGTTGGCAGGACCCCCGGCAGGAGAGTAGTTGGCGGGACCCCCAACGGGACAGGACAAGGAGCTGGCAGGGTCCCCAGCGGAACCTCCAACGGGACAGGAGTAGGGACTTGAGAGGGAACTCGAGAGAGAGAGGGCTTGAGAGGGAACTCGAGAGGAAACTTGAGAGGTAACTCAAAAGGTGACTTGAGAGGGAACTCGAGAGGGAACTCGAGAGGAGACTCGAGAGGGGACTCGAGAAGGAACTTGAGAAGAGACTCGATAGGGAACTCGAGAGGGGACTTGAGAAGTGTCTTGAACAGGGACTCGAGAGGTAACTCGAGAGGAGATTTGAGAGATGAATTGAAAGGGAACTCGAGAGGGAACTTGAGAGGGAACTGGAGAGAAGACTTGAGAGTGGACTCGAGAGGGAACTCGAGAGGGAACTGGAGGGGTGACTCGAAAGGAGACTCGAGAGGGGACTCGAGAGGAGACTTGAGAGGGAACTGGAGAGGAAACTTGAGAGATGACTCGAGAGGAGACTTGAGAGGTGACTCGAGAGGTAGCTCGAGAGGGAACTCGAGAGGAGACTTGAGAGGGAACTCGAGAGGAGACTTGAGAGATGACTCGAGAGGGGACTCGAGAGGAGACTCGAGAGGGAACTGGAGAGAAGACTTGAGAGTGGACTCGAGAGGGAACTCGAGGGGTGACTTGAGAGGGGACACGAGAGGAGACTCGAGAGGGAACTGGAGAGGAAACTTGAGAGATGACTCGAGAGGGGACTTGAGAGGTGACTCGAGAGGGAACTGGAGGGGTGACTTGAGAGAGTTGGTTCGCCAACAGAACACGGGGGGCTGGAGTCGGCCGGTATGCTGACTGGACTCGGGGAGCTGGCGTCGGCTGGAGAGCCAGCAGGAGACGAGGTGCTGGAGTCGGCCGGCATGCTGACAGGACTCGGGGAGCTGGCGTCGGCTGGAGAGCCAGCAGGAGACGAGGTGCTGGAGTTGGCCGGTATGCTGACAGGACTCGGGGAGCTGGCGTCGGCTGGAGAGCCAGCAGGAGACGAGGTGCTGGAGTCGGCCGGTACCCCGACAGGACACGGGGAGCTGGCATCGGCCTGAGACAAGGGGCTGGAATAGAAACCATGGCTGTTGGGGCCAGGACTGAGGCTGGAACCATGGCTGCTGGGGCCAGAACTGGGGCTGGAACCATGGCTGCTGGGGCCAGAACTGGGGCTGGAACCATGGCTGCTGGGGCCTGTACTGGAGCCGGAACCATGGCTGATGGGGCCGGCACTGGAGCCGGAACCATGGCTGTTGGGGCTCGGGCTGCTAGCCTGGCCTTGCGACGACTCCTCTTAGCAGCCGCCTGAATACACCGTGGACCTCCATAAGCCAGACGAGTTCCGGAATACGACTCCTGGACAGGAGCAGGAACTGGGGCAGAAGCACGGGTTGACCTCTGGCGGAACCCACCAAGGCGTATGGTGCCAGATTGGGAATTGGGAGACATGGAGCTAGCATGCCTGGAGCTAGCATGCCTAGGGCTAGCAGGCCGGGAATCACATGCTTGAAGGAGGTCCAAAATCAAGTCAGGTAAGAACTCAACAAAACATGGTTTCTCTGCTGCCAACCGGAGCGCCTCTACCAGAGCGGCCCTCTTCTGCCGAACACTGGACGCTCCCTTCCACCAATCGAAGCAGCAAGCCAGATAGAAGGTTAAATGCTGTAATTCAACCTCCCATGGATCATCTGCTGGGTCCATTTGTGGTCGGTTCGTAATGTTACGGTGTGTGAAGCAGACAGGACCCAAATGCAGAATAAAGTGAACATTCCTTTATTTCAAGGCTAGGTGATAAACAAAGACAAAACAGAACACTCACCGACAAACTAGTCATGACACAAGACGAACCGACAAAGACAGACAAAAAAACCAGAACTGAAATACACACAAGACTAATCATACAAACAAGACACAGGTGAGGAGGGAGGAGAAAACACGGGGACACCAGGTGAACACAATCGGGTAAATTAGACGCACCAGGGAAACTAACGACAGGGAACCACAGACAGATTTAAACAAGACAAAACGCAGACAGAAAACCAAAAATAGATCTAGACAAGACACCATAAAAAAAAAATGCCAGACACTTCCTTTACCTTAGTTGGAGCAATGGCATCGATAACATTTGACATTTTTGAATTAAAATGATCTACTAGCTCATTTACTGAGATGTTAGCAGGGGCAAGTGTGGAAGAAAAATTCTGAGTAAACATTTCCCTAGTATTTTCAGTTAAATATCGCTTTGTGGTTATCTCTTTGTGAACATTTTTGTGAACAGAAATAGAGCTCTCAGAGAAAACACAAGAATGGTCAGAGAGCGCAACATCAGTCACCACAACCTTAGAGATATTCAGACCCTTTGAGATAATTAAGTCCAGAGTGTGCCCCTTATTGTGCGTGGGCTCCGTCACATGCTGAGTCAGTCCATAGTTATCAAGAACACAAACCAGTTATTTCGCCCCTCTGTCCTGGGGGTTGTCAACATGGATGTTAAAATCACCAACAATGACTAGACGGTCAAAGTCAATACACACTATAGACAGCAGTTTGGTCAAATCATCAAAAAAGCTTGCACAGTATTTGGGTGGTCTATAGATATTTAGGAACAGAGCTCGAGAGGAGCATTTCAGCTTAAGGGCCACATATTCAAAGGAATACAATGTCTTCCTGCATTGAAGGGAATCATTGAACAGAATAGCAACTCCACCCCCTTTCTTGTGCATTCTTTCCTGACTCATAAAACTAAAGTTGGGAGGGGTTGATTCGATAAGAACAGCTACACTGTTATTTTGTTCAATCCAAGTTTCTGTTAAAAACATAAAATCGAGATTGTGCTCAGTGATAAAATCATTGATTAAAAATGTTTTTCCTGCCAAAGACCTGACATTTAATAAAGCTAGTTTAAGTTCGTTAAACACACTATCAGTCAGGTTTTTTGTAACAAGCTGTGGCTGACATGGAATCACTGCTAAATTAGATAAACTCACACAAATGTTTGAGCGCTTCCTGTATCTAAGATGATTCACCGCTCTTAATCTATACCTATCAACACAGATATCGCCAAAGCTACAGGCAGGCAGGGCCCCGGCATGTCCTGGAAAGAGTTGAGAGTGCCATACGCCCTTGAGCCTGGACCCAGCAGATATCAGTTTGCAGCGTTTTGTACACACACATCCCTATCAGGCTTTGAAGGGGAGGGAGGACCCACCACCCTGCTCCTCTCATAGGAGGGCAGGGTGAGGGCTACACTGTAAGCCGGGGGAGATGGTGCGCATCTCTGCTTCGGTGATTTTAATGGGCGTCGTTGAGGAGCAGGGGTAAAGGACATGCTGCCAACCCTGCGTGTCGCCTTCATGCGGTCATCGAACTCCAGGGGGGTGGGTGAGGGTGAAAGGGTGAGCGGAGAGTAGAGAGAGCTGGGGGATGAATGAAGAGTATCCTCGAAGGCGTTGACAGGGGGGGTGACGGGCAGTGGAGACTCCTCCATTTGTGTCATAGGTCTCCCATAATCAGAACATTCCTCAGGCGGGTGCAGTGATACTTCTTCAGGGTTTTCTGCGCGATGTGCAGTGATGTACCTGAACGCGTTCAATGAACGATCGTTCATGAACGCGTTCATATTTTGGGCGAACGTGAACTGAACGTACTGTATTTCCGCTAGATGAACGTAATTGAGAACGCGTTCATTCTCAGCGCTGTATAACGGCGTTCAAAAGTGTGTTCATTCACACTACTGTATTATAACGGCGTTCAAAAGTGTGCCAGATTTCATATGCCTTTCAGCCGAAAACCCAGTTAAAACACACCGTAAACAGGCTTCAAAATAATGCCGAAAACCACCCAATCTGGCAACAGCAAGCTGCCTGTGACGCGTACGCGCCTGTCACCCCTGGCTGTCGCACTAAAATATAAATATACTAAATATATCAGACTCCTCACAACAAACAATGTGGAACCGCGGAACCGGCGAGCATTGAATTAATTAATTAATTAGTATGGACGAAGCCGAGAGCAGCTGCAGCAGCACTCGCTCAGAGTGAGACTCTACGGTGTCGGCGTATGAGCATTTAAAATAGTTGTACGTTAAAGTCAGTACTGACTCAGACGGAAAAAATCAAACGTTTGCCTGTAAACTGTGTCCGCCCGGTTTGAAAAAGCAAGTCCATACATCGACGACGTCGACAACAAACCTTAAACGGCACATTGAGAATAAGCACATGACTAGCCTTTCACGGCATGTGCGAGTGGCAAATAAAAAAGAGAGCCAAAACAGATCCACTACCACCCAAATCCCATTAACATCGTACAGGAGACAAATAATAGCTCGCAGCAACGTATTGAAAAAATAACTATAAACTATAAATTAGTTCATTTTTGAAACCATGAACTTTAGTTCAACATTTTGAATTATGAACTATGAACTGAACTAGTTCATTTTAAAATGTGTGAACTGTGAACTGAACTAGTTCATGTAGAAAGTGAACTTTCCCAACACTGGCGATGTGTTGTGTCTTTCTCCTGTTTTGATTCCTCTTGCCGCTTGTCCTTGGCAGAGGGAACATATTGATGGCAGTTGAATATGTTAGAGATAAACAATTTCACTCCTGACTTGTTCAGGCAAACTCCATTTGCCTTGAAAAGATGTCTGCGGTCCCAGAAAAAGTTAAAATTGTCAATAAAATGGACAGAATGGTCAATACATGCAGTTGAAAGCCAGGTGTTCAGTGCAAACAATCTGCTGAATCTCTCCACTCCTCTTCTGACTGGCGGTAGAGGGCCACTGATGAACACCTCTGCATTTAGAGAGCTGACCGTTTCCAACAAACATTTAAAGTCTTCTTTCAGCACTTCTGACTCTTGTTTCACAACATCATTTGTTCCAATGTGTAGTACCACATTCTTCACAATCAGATGTTCAGCCCCAATATGCAGGATCTTCTCAGCCAAGTCAGAGACCGTATCCTTGGGAAAACAGAGTACTTTGGTGTTGTTCTTACTACACAGACCTTTTACATCTCTTACAGCAGAGTCACCCACAATCAGAGTTTCAGGCCCAGTCGTTAGCTTTCCCTCTAGCCTTTTACTTTTGGAGTAGCTATTGGTCCTTACCCTGCTGTGTGAAGAGGACGGGTTATCCAGGTCATCAGAAAGAGATCTCCGGCTCTCGGTCAGCGGAGCGTATCTGTTCTGGATTGGCACACTTGGTGGTTTAGGAGGATTGTTTGTAGTTCTCCCTTTAGCAGCTGTCCACAGCTGTTTAGGGGTTGAAGAGGCGCTCTTCCTGGATGATAACAATGCAGGCCAGCCGGTCGCATCACAGATTTCTGAGCGCTGGGCCTGTTATCCGTCCTCCCAAATCCCATGAAAATGATTTACTCTTAGGCTTTGCACCCAGAGAGTTCCAGGGAGGACTACCACTTGTAGATGTATTACCCGGTATACAGCCCTCCTGTTCCTTGGAATCCTTGTAGCTCCTAACTAGCTGTGAGTTAGCATACCCTTTTTCATTATTTTGCAACACTGGTAAAGTGGTGTCATTCCCACGACATAGTCCATTCACTTCCACGTTAACTTCCAACCGTTGCATTTTCATTTCCAAAACAGCCATTTCTGTAGAAGTTTGTCGAAGTCATCTGTAGTGAACGGAGGCATTTTGCTACCAACTAGCTTAAGCTAAATAGCATGCAGTAGCCTACCAGGCTTTAGCTGTTGCTAGGCCACGCTACTGTAAGACTGAGGTCGTCGTAAAAATGTTGAAATATGGCTGAAATCCTCCGTCTATTTACGAAGATGAACTGTCCCAGTGATAAGTTAATGTCCAGGAGCCGCTGCTCGAAGTTTTCAGAGAATAAGAATAGGAAAATCAGCATAAAAAGTAAGCAGAGGCAAGAGGCAAGCAGAAAAGCGTCTGCACTGTATCAGCAGTCACAGTAGTAGGAAAGTTAGCTGCACAGAGGTGGAAGAAGTACTTCGATTTTTCACTGAAAGGGGCCCTATTATGCTAATTCAGGTTCATATTAGCATTTAGTGTGATTGGTCAACCGCTTAGCGGTCCCGCCCCTTAGCCTATCACCTACAATGTGTTGGAGAGCTAGGCAATAGAAGTGTGAGTGTTACATAGTGATGTCATGTTAATGAAGTAAACAAAGGAGTCCAATGGAGGCGTTTTTCTGGTCTTGCTGTTTTTGATGGTGATTGGTTATAATTTGGCGCATTACCAAATATTCACCTGCATTTGATGGGTGGCGGGTGCTTTTATCAGAACCATTTCTGATCTCAAAGTTGTTGTGCTTCATACAATGTTAGTAGCTCCAACAACATTTCTTGTTCAAATTGTAATATGTGCAGTATTCTTCAAAAGCATAATGTGGAAAAAACTTGGTGCAAAAATAAAAAAGGCTTTAGGAAACAATTAGAAAGAAATCTTAAGGAGCAACAAATCAACACATTTTACCAGACACATGGAGCTGATATGAGAAGAGCAACTTTATTCTTATCAACTTATTTTATGACAAAATTAAGTTGTAGATAAGAACATTTGCCTCCAGGGAGGAGAAGAAAACTCCTTTGAAGTCTGGGCTGGGAAGATGGGGCAGTCGGAGGAGAGGAGGGAGGAGAGGAGTAAAAAGAGGAGCTGTGGATATGAAAGAAGTACAGTGTCAAAACTTTTTGCAGCTCTTGTTAAATATGCCTTCTCAGCCCTCAGGGCCTGTACTCGTTGCTCACTGTTTCACCTCTTTCCTCCTCACCTTCCTCTGCAGCCAGCCCTCCATTAAAACGGACTGGCTTTGCCCTTAGCGTTAGCTCACATGTTGACCTTGATCTCTTTAGAAAGCGAGTGTGAGAGCTGAATTTCAAGAGGATTAGTCCCGACAGTGTCTCTAAACTTCTTTTTAAGTCCAGGCTGTCCACCATTAAAGCCAAGCAGCTCTCAGATCTACAGTCTTTCGACTGTTGGGTGATAATATCTGAGATGCTGTGGATTGGTTATACTTCATAGGGATTGAGAAGAATATTCAAATATCTTACAGAAACATGAGTATTTTTACTTAATACAGTCCTGACTTTTTCTGCCTCAAAAATGTTTGTAGGTTCTAATTTAAAACCATTTTACGATGGAATGACACCAACCGTAACGGCAAATTGAGCCACTTTATTCCCCTGGCATCCTTGCCTGGACCACACCCATCTTCAATGTAGCCCTCATTTGTGATGGTAAATCCAGCCAAGGGCATACAATGGGGGCATAAAGTGGGCGTGTATCTCCCCCTCCCCTTGCTCCTGCCACTTGGAACTTGACCTTCATTTTGTTGTAAACTGTACAACTCTTAAGTTTCATAACCGGATCATTACAATATCGTGGTAACAATATGTGCATACCTCACACATCACACTCACACATCGTCCCTATTACTTTCCTTTTATCCTTCATACTCTTTGAGTTAAGTGTATCTTCTTTTTAAAGACAAATATATCAGTCTTGCCTGTTTACGTAGGTACAGGTAGACAATGATGTAAAAAAACAAAATAAGCAACTTAACTTTATACCCATCAGTTACATGTCGGTAAAGAGATACAGATGGGAGTTGGTGTGTCGACCATAGCTTCTGTGTAAGAACATTCCTTGGCATGGGGGTGTGTGTACATGTACTGTAACTATTTGCCTGTCTGGCAGCTGGCAGACATGATGTTGCCGGTATGAGTGGGTAAGCTGTTTGATGAAGGGATGGGGGATTTAGAGAGTGTGTGCATGCGTGTGTGTGGGGGTTTGTGTTTTTGTGTTTAGTGAAGGTTTAAAGCCTGAGCCCCCATCCAGCTGCACAGTCTGGGATACACCTGGGCCTCCTTTCTAAACAGCTCCATGCTGTTATGCATGGCTGCCCCTGCAAAAAAGTGGTAACTGTGTGTGTGTGTGTGTGTGTGTGTGTGTGTGTGTGTGTGTGAGTGTGTGTGTGTGTGTGTGTGTGTCCACATCATTGCACATCTGTCTATCTTGTAAGAGGCTCTGTGGTTTCGATTAGTTTCCTGTTAATTCTGAGTTTTTTCGGGGAGTTTACCTTGTCTACAGCAAGGCTCTTAAGACAGAGGGCTTTGTAAACAAATCTGTAATTGAAATTATTTGGTATAATGTGATTGATTGATATCGACAGAGACCTGGACCCATCATGCCATCTCAGGTCAAATTGTATTATTATTATTTCCACTGCAGAGCCTCACACGGCTTATATGGTATAGTTAGGCCTTGGTAGGCCAGGCTCACTTTATGCTGCGTTTCCATTACAGTTTAGGAACTGGGGTAGTAACTATAGTAACGCAGTGTAGGCGGAGCCGTGACGTCATATTCAATGCGAAACACAAAACCAACATCAGCCTTTAGCTGTTAGCCCTCAGAGCTCACTGCTCCTCATATCTGTTCAGAAACTAGACAGAAGTTAAACAAGTACAAACCACAGACTGTCTGTGTCATGGCGAATACAGTCGCTGCTTTATTTATGTCTGTAGGCCGTTGTTGTGAGTGTGGACGGTTGGAGCATATACAGCGTTAGCTTAGCCGATCTCCATTCAGAAAACACGCATTTTAAAAGGTTGTTTTCACCTGCCGTCTGTTTGCAGACTTGTCAAGGCATGAATTCATGGTTTTTACTAACCGGTATCAGTATGTTGTTACTTTGGCATCATTTTGAAACGTGTATTACAATTAAATCACGGTAAAATAGGTTCATTTTGTTGTAGTTGCCAGCGATTCTCTCACTAGTTTAGCATACTCAGCCCGGTTGTTGGCCCGGAAAGAACCTCGATTTTGGAGAGCCAGAAAACTGTGAAAAAGTACCTGCTAGCCGGAACTACGCCTAGTGGAAACGCAACCAAAAACCGTCCGGGCATGGCACGCTTAAACCGCGCTCCGTGCTGTAGTGGAAATGCGCCATTAGATTCAACTTTATTATCATTGCACATTGTCCAGAAAGTGCAAAGAGTAGATAAAGTGCATGAAGATATAAACTATATGTACACAGAGAACCAAGGTTCAAAAGTTCTTGTTGGCTATACAATGTATTCACACAGCTGTAACAGGTGAAAAAAGATGAAACTGGTAACAGATTACTAGTAAGAGTCGGGTCAGATCCTGGCTGTTTGTGCTCCAGCATACATCAGTTCTAAACCATCTGTGTTTTGCAGAATATTCTCACCTTGTGTCTAGTTTTACTTCCTGTCTTTGTGTGTTTTTCCGTTTGTGTTTCTGTGCATCTCTGCATCAGACTCATTGGTCCTTCCCGGTTTCCAGCTTTCTGCCACCTACACATCGACACTTTCAGGCCATCTGTGTTTGGAAGACACGCCAACAAAGTGAGCAGTCTCCCCCCAACAGCCATAAAGTCAAAATCAGGATATTGATGTGGCATGACACTAATGTGCTTTCTCAGTGCCTGCCCTCGTTTTATTTAAACATGTAGTCACTGCATGTACTGAGCCAAAAGCTTTAACGCTCATAAAATCACCTGCCGGACCAGACATTGAGTCACACTTCAAACATATTGTCTCATGTGGCAAAAAGTGCTTCTATTACAGTCCGGGCTCAGTGAGCTAGACAAGGAGGGCGACCGCACAAGATCCAAGTTATTTAAACTCTAATTTTTGGAAACTAAGAAAAAGGTCCAGGTGCAACACATCATGGATCCATTCATCTACAGCTGCAACTTCATTAAAAAGGGGGAATACTGAGAGAGTTTAGGGCTGCCTGTCACCCCTATAAGAGTTGTTGAGATTAATGTTCATAAAGGTATGCTGAACAGAGAGTTTACCTTACCATGCCCTGTTCATTGTTTTGGCAATCATGTCCATCTGTCACACATTGGTGTAACCACTGACATGTGGGAACATCATGAAATCACTGAGAAGAAGACTGACAGGTTAAGTGAAACACATTTCATTAACCTGACTTTTGGCTTATCTGTTCCCTGTTTAGTTGGAATGTATTTGCATGTTTGCCCTGTTTTGATTGTCTGCCCTGGCCCTATTAGTTTCACCTGTAGCCACCTGACCTCATGCACATCTACGCCTCACCTCCTTAGGCGGTATGTATTTTAGTGCTGTACTGTATCACTTTGCAAAACTTTGTTCTTACTTTTGCTGTTTTGAGTGCATAATTGTGTCCCGATATGAAGTATGGCAAAATGGTGTATCTTGTAAATTGTGTAATTTTTTTTTAATCTTTAATACAGTTTTTATGCATTTTTTCTTGACTGATATATTAAGATATTAAACTACCTTTGGTTCTTTGTGGAACCGTCGTAAATGTCCCCTCAGTGGTACGAATAAAGGTATTCTGATTCTGATGGTGTATGGAGCTATAACAGGGTCATAACAAGTTTTGATCATTCAAAAAAATACAATTTATTTGAAAGTTCAAGTGTTGATCCTGAACAGTGGCGGGCGGCCCATAGGGGCGCTGGGGCACCGCCCCCCCCCTCTTCCCAAATGTTTGATTGTCATTACAAATTAAAAAATGGAAAAAATATATATTTAAAAAAAAAAAAAAATGTTTTATTTTTATTTTTAATGAACAAGGTAAATATTATATAGTTGGTATCAGTAAAATGTATAATCTACAATAAAATCTCGTTTAAAATTGTTTTATGATGTCTAAAGTTACTGATAAGTCACATGTTTCCTGCCTGGCCGCAGCGTGTATCATAACTCTCTCGTCCGAGCGGTAGAAAGGAGCCCTCAGCCAGAGCAGCAGCAGCCAACAAGCTGACTGTTGCTATCTGTAAACTATGCCTTCATGTTAGGTAGCGCGAGAAATATAACTCGACACTTTCTATACACAATAGCCTACTCCCATTTGGTGGTAAACAAAACTTCCGTCAAAGTTCCGTTAAGCGAACTTTTGAGCATCGTAGTTTGCAACAATCGCGGTATAAGAGCAATACACCATGCTAGAATGTGAAATTACGTATCCGCAACAAGCCAGCAGGTTGTTCTGGTGGACCTGACGCCATCCCCCGCTGTCTCACAGAGAAATACCGCAGGTCCTTCCTTCCTGCAGTGGTCAGACTATACAACCACCCTAGTAGACCCCACCCCACACACACAACAACACAGACTATAAATATCAAAATATGTATAAAAGTGAAATATGAAAATAAATATTTTATTCAAAAATAATTGCTCAACTGAATCAAAAATAATATTCAACCTGAAAAATTATTTCAAATACTTATTTTTATTTTGAATACATCATTGTATTTTCAAACTTGAACTTTCAAATAAATTGTATTTTTTTAAATGATCAAAACGTATGACCCTGATATAGCTCCAAAATGGTGCACGCATAACCAAAAAGTTGAGTGTGGAACGCTGGAACCTACTCACCCTCAACAACTGCCCCCCCTAGCTACTTAAAGGAGACCTATCATGCTATATTTAAATGATATAGTGTATGACCATACCTATATAAGGTATATTTATACATTTTATTTTTCAAAATACCAAACAGATCATTTTTTAGACATGCCTCGTTTCGCTCATTTTCGCTCTATTCCAAACCTGTCTTTGAAAATTCTGAGCAGCAGCTGACCACGCCCCCCTGCAGAAGAGCAGGCATGAGCCGGCGAGAGTCACGTTACCGTGCTTGCTGTGATTACGAGTGTGGAATAAACATGTCATCTCAGAGCAATGCATGTGTTCAAGCATATTATCAATTTGATCCAGAAACTGACCCTGAAGCAGCGGAGGTTTTGGTGGAGGTGCAAAAATCTCGGTTGCAGCAGGACGTTTCTGAATGGTTAGCTGACAAGCTGTTGTCCCTATTTACTTTACTCTGTTACGATGCTTGCTCCTTATTCCGTTCATATTTTGGCTAATTAGCAAGAATGCAATGTGTACAGTTTGTAACGCAAAAACAGCGATATATATATTTATAAAGGGAGACATTCATATTTTCAGCATATATACAATGGCCTCATTGCGTTTATTAATAGTTTACAGTCCTTTTCTTCCAACATCCTGCAACAACCGTTGGAAAGTTGAATAACTTAGGATGATAAAAAGTATAACTCCAACAACACCTCAGTTGTCAGCAATGTGTGTAGTTTCATGTGTTTTTAAAAGCTCAGTTATTGACTTCTTTGTGCAAATTGCGCCACGATGCCTTCTGAACGGAGAATGTGTGCTGCATGGAGATACCACAGGTAACATTTTTGACAGCTTTACTAAGTTGTCTGTTTAAATACATTTCACATGTCATTCAATATATGTTTATCACAATGTGTCAAGACGGATGCAGTAACTTGAGGACTCTGTAACCTGTATGGTGGACCATCCTGGATTGGAGCCTGTGTGCCTAAATGTGTTCTCCCTGCAGAATGCATTGAATATTTACAGAGCTGAACATGGTGGACTACAGTTGAGGCAAATAGAGCAGTGAGTGGTTTGTTTGTTTTGACTGAAATTGTAAAACGAATGCTAATATTGTTCATGGAAATACATACTGGTGTATATGGCTTTATGCAATCTTTCATTCTGTCATTGTACATGTACTATTATATTATATACTACACAGCAATGGCATAACACACCCATGTGTACGACAAAAAGGTCCACACACACAACCTTATGCTTTTGAAATCAGAATATTCTTTACCCATCCAAACATGAATAATCACGACACATTTTGATATCAACTCGGAACTTTATTGTCAAAATCAACAGTTAAAAAAACCCATAAAAAAAACTAAATGTAGCCTACTTGTATTTTGTATAAATGACACTAAATATTTTTACAGAAGCTTTGTGAGCTAGTGCTGGGGCTTCCTTGGACGCAGGATCAGAGTGGTGATTCCGGCCTGCATTGTCCTCAGGATACGCAGGGAGTTTCCTGATCCGTGAAATGTCGATGTTGGGTTCAGACAGCAGCCAAATTGAACCGTGTAGCGATGACCTCCTCCCTGTCAGGTCGCTCATAATGGTGCAGGGTCCACAAAGACTTGGTCGAAGATGAGGTCCATCAAGTTGGCCACGTAGGGCTGTGCAATGGTAAAAAAAAGCACAACAAAAAATGTGGTTTAGATTAGTATATGCATGTAAAAAACTGAAACTTCTTTCTAATTTTTTTATGTTATATTTGTAAATAGTTGTATAATAAATATTTTAAACACTTACAGAATGTGGGGTCAGTCTTTACTGGTTTTTCTCTGCATTCTCCCTTCCTGGCCTTTGGGAACTGCAGTTTATACAGAGGGTTTCCAGTGGATGTAGTGGCTTGTGCACGCTCAGCGTTTTCATTGTAGTGCAGGGCTGCCAGGTACAGTCTTTCATTTCCGCCATGATACAAAAAAATGTAAATAATAGCAAAGGATGTACAAATTGTCACTAATTAGTAAGTATGTGAGGTGCTGGCCTGTAAAGAAGAACACATAGTTAGAACAAAATCATCTCAACTTAGTATTCAGGATGAGAAAATACTATTTGGATAAATATAGTCTGAAATCCCAAAAGATGGGGCTAAAACTCTCTATTTAGCAAAGCTCTTTGCTTAGCCTTTTCCAATCCGAGTTAGTTTTGAACCGTAACGTGCATGCTGTGTTTCTGACTCAATACAGGTGATGTGTTGGAGAGGGGCTGAGCTCAGTAGACTGACTGTAATGAGTGCTAGCCACTAATTAGCCTGTTGCTAGAGGTAAGGCCTTGTCAACAACAACAGACCAACGGGGCTTTAGCTCAGTTTTACTCGTGGTGTGTCCCCCCCCTCGCATACATACACAGTGTTGTATCCTAACACCCCCCCATTTATATTCATGTGCGCAAACAAGTAAACACACAAAAGCTTTTACATATAACGATGCAAAAAACGGCATGTCTCATTAGCGTAGCGTAGCTTAGCTTACAGATCGATGATATCTGATCGTTCTTACAGACTACAATCACAAAAGCTTTTAAATATAACGCTGGAAAAAACGGCATGTCTCATTAGCGTAGCGTAGCTTAGCTTACAGATCGATGATATCTGATCATTCTTACAGACTACAATCACAAAAGCTTTTACATATAACGCTGGAAAAAACGGCATGTCTCATTAGCGTAGCGTAGCTTAGCTTACAGATCGATGATATCTGATCGTTCTTACAGACTACAATCACAAAAGCTTTTACATATAACGCTGGAAAAAACGGCACTTGCCTACAGAAGATTACGTTTGTTATTATAACTTACTCAATATGATTTTAGAGGATACAAAATACTAATAAATAGGAGAATAAATACTTGTGTTATCGCCTAGGGCGTGGCTTTACAACCTTCACACAGATCGCCATTACGGCAGTATGTCTGAACATGTTAGCAAATGCCTGATAATTCAAATAAAAGACAAAGCAAAGACTGCGGAGCGTACAAAATAAAATGCTACAAAAATATATAAACACCTAACCGATTACTATTTGGGTTTGAGGCGACATTGATACGGCGAAGCTACATGCTACAAGCTAGAGATAGCTTTATCAGGAAAAACACCGCTAAATAAAAACTTACAGCTTCAAAAGTGGATGTGTCCTCACTGGCCTGGTCCCGGATGATTGGTATTGATCCCGGGTTTAGCATTACTTTGGAGGCATATCCGTGTTGGACTTGAGACAAGTTCATAAACATGTCCGTCGTAAAATGTTTGGAACACACAAACAGAAATCTTCCGTGGTCTTCTGGCACATGTCCCTTGTAAATGAAGTCTAGCCACAGATTCATTTCTTTTTCCACTGATGGCATTGCATGCAGTCCCCTGTCCCGAGTCTTGCAGCCAACAACAGCACAACGTTTAACTAGCTTAGACATCCTGGCAAGAGCAGGCAAAAACACAGATGTGGGTTGATTTAGCCTGCCGATAGCCTATATGCGAATGAGAGGTTTGGCAATGCACGTGGCCGTGGCTCATTCTCCTGATAGGTGGAGAGTTGACCAATAAGCCGAGGACTTCTCTGTGACGTAGAAAAGTGTTGAAATCTGGATCCGTTTTTTCAGATCCGTTGCAGCCCCTTTTTTAGAGATTTGGCGAAGGAGGAAAATAGAGCGGGTTGTGTTTTATGACACTTGGTGAGTTCCCTGGAACACCGGGGACACATATTCATGTATAAAAGACATACAAAGGTGCATTTTGCATGATAGGTCCCCTTTAACTTAAGTGGCAGGCCCAGGAACTTGTCTGCACTGCACTTAAAGGTAGGGTAGGTAATTTACTTCAGAAATACTTTTTGTTATTTTCCATGGAATGCTCTTAACATCCCGATAGCAATGAATACATTAAATGCTTTGACAATAAATATATACAAATATTTCATCTGTGGAAGCCGTGGCGCTGTAAAAAGCAAGTCCAATTGGATGGCCTGTCAGCCTTCCATCTTGTGCACAAACTTATCTCGTGCCCTCATTGGTCATGTGCGCGTTTGTGTGTGTTGGAGGAGGGGCTCTGTAAGGAAGTCTGAAGGAAGGGGCAGAACCATAGACTGTAAATGGACGTAGGGTCCGTGACGTCACCCATAGGATTCTGCAGAGTTGCAGAGAAGCCCTTAGTAGGCGGAGTCGGCCACTAACGGCTCGACAGTGACGTCAGAGTTCAACTCCCGCCTGCTCCAAATAAGGGCAAAGAGGCGGAGCCGAGGCGGGACCTCCTCCCACCGAGCTGGAAGTTCCAGAGCTAGCTGAAGCTACCAAGCTAAGCTAACATGCTCCCCATCTGCACACTGCCGTCGCATTTTACGTTTATAAGGTAAGCGGACATTAAACTATTCAGCGAAACTATAAATAATAATCTAAGTTATTGAGTTTTTAGCATAATACTTCAGATTCTTAAAATCCCTTGACGTTTGTATGCAATTGTCCTAAATTCAACATTGGAATCAAGAAAATGTTAATTTGTTTGCATGACATTAGTTATTTGTATTTTGACATCACTTAATTATATGTTTAATACATTTAAGTCAAGCTAAGGTACATGTGATGGTAGCTACGTAGTTAGTGCTCTTACCTGTGATGCCTCCTCCAAACAGCATAATAACCAGACTGTATCATTAAAACTAAGTACCAGTTCTAGATCCTTGACTTTAGACAAACAATTCAAAAGACAAAATGTATTTAAAGACGAATCTTTATTTGAAGGTGCCTCTTAACCTGAGATATTGACAATATAAAAAAACTGAGCAACTCAACAGTCAACTTATATTTCTTATTATCTAAAGCGTTTATTATTTTCATTTTGCCCCTCTCATATTCAGTGTGGACGGATTGAGACAGCATGGTGTCCAGGTGCCTCTGAGATTACAGGGGGCGCAGCAGTAGCAGGTTTACATGAGCAATAGTGGCCGGCAACAGCAATGAAAAATAGCATTGATGGTCCCCAATAAACAGATTATGACATTTGTTATGTTTTGAAACCAAGCAAGTGAGAACATTTCAAGTGAGTTAAAAGTGCAATCCTGAAATATTTCATATAGTCCAAAGTGGACTGTGGCAAAGAAAAGCACAACAGCTTCAAAGCTGTACTGATAAAACAAATGAGAAGATATTGTAAATTAAGGGTTTGAAATGGCAAACATTGAAAAGCAAAAGTATTATTAAAACCATGTAGCCTACTAAATCATCACTTTGGTTCCATCATATACTCTGGGAAGAGAATATTTACTGTGCTTGAAAACTGGTATTTGTGACCTGGAGAATATTTCAGCTGCAACATTAGCTCGTTGATGAGCTTGGGATATGAGATAGTTTTGTAGCCATTCGTGGTGAAGGCATCTGTACTATTGTATGCATTATTTTTGACCCAACATTTCTACAGGCATGGCAGAATATGGCACTATTTTCACATGAATATTCTAGCCCTTGTCTATTTGTATACCACGAGCTGCAAAATGACCACCTAACCCCACTGTACAGGCGGGTACTTGTTTAGATATACCTGGGCAGGCTCTGTTTTGCCGTGGTATCCTGGCTGGCACCTGCGGGCCGCAGAGGGGCGGCGTAGTTTCGGGCAACGAAGAGTGCTGCTCCGGGGTTGAGGGCGGCGAGTCAGGCGGGAGTAAGCTAGTGTCCACAACGGAGGGTAACGTGATGTCCCCATCTGACCCGTTGCTACTGTCTGCAGTAGATGCAGTGTTGCTGGCGTTTAGTGATGGTTGCTTTAACCATTTTCGTATAAATGATTATCCACAGATGTGTGTCACTGCTGTGGAAGCACTTTGGAAATGATGCACGCGCAGCGGTGCAGGTCACGCGCACCTGACACAATTTGTTGTTAGTATTTTTCGCTCCGTTCTCTTTTTTTAATAGAGGGTGCATAACATTCAACTTCCCCGAAGATCCCGACGCGAAGCCTGAAGGGTAAACACACCAGGTTTACTAATGTCTAATGTCTCGCTATGTTAGTTAATACATTGTTAAAAATTAATTTCGGGTTAAAATGTGTTGTAACTGCGTTACTGATCATTGTAACGGATAATATATTACCAGGGTTGGGAGGGTTACTTTGTACATGTAATCAGTTACTGATTACTGATTACATGGCTCTGAAAGTAATCCGAATACAGTTACAGTTACGTGTAATCAGATTACTTTTAGATTACTTTTGGATTACTTTCTTTTTCCATCTAAGATGGGTATGTTTTGGTGAACAGGAGACACAAAAAAGCAAAAGGAAACTGAACGTGTTTTTACTGTTTTAATGGCTTATCAAGAGCACAACTGAAACATCACATCTGAAACGATTTAACAACATAATACACTTGTTGGGGATGCAGCTTGGGATGTGAGGAGTGAGTGAGGGACACGGCTTAGAACGGGCGTGTCGCCGTCATGAATTAAAATGTCGAACTCTGACTTAATTTTAAGGACATTTCGGCCAGGGCTGTAGAGCTATAGTTTAAGCACCGGATTGGCAAAACAGGAGAGTGTGTGCACCCGTCTGCCTTGATCTATGAATTCATGTCCGTGACACTCACAGTATTTGCTGCCCACAGCTGTTTTTTAGAAGGAAAACCTCCTTCACTTCATGAAATCTCTGCAGCGCCAGGAGGCAGCGGGAGGGTTAACTCAGCCTCTGATGCCCCTTTCACACCAGCGCCTTTTCAGCTCCGGCTCGGAGCTAGAGCCTGAAAAGCGCCGGGTTTTCCAGTTCACACCGGAGCTGCGCCGCTGCGCCGGCTCTTAGCTCCGGAATCCGCTTCATTTCCAGCTCCAAAAAATTGTCGGTCCAGAGGCAAGAGCTTTGGAGCTAAGAGGTGACGTCGCTTACGTCTCTCTTACGTCGAGGCGTGCAGGAAACTAAACCCACCTCCCCTGAACATGGCTCGACTGTTATGCCTGCCTACAAGCAGTAGTGCTTATAAACACACTTTATAAAGTCAGGCAACACTAACCAGGCTTCGTGTGATTCTGTTTATTTGTGCCTTACTTTGACCATCCGTTCACTGTTATCGATCATTGTGGAGAGAGGCAGACGTGTTGTTTTGTATTATTGCAGCTATCGGATGCAAGTAGTCAGTTTAGCTTCGGTTGCTATGCTAACATCACCCGTTTTATACCAGAGAAAAGTTCATAACTGCGTTGTGATACCAAACAGTGTCAATTCAGACTGACACACATTCACTTAGGCTAAGGGAACTGGGGATATGCATCAGCTGCTTGTGTGAGTCGGACAGTGAATACTTTAGAGCGGCCGCTGCAGTGTGAGCTAACCGGGAGCTAACAGGAGAATACACTCCCGTGGAAGAGCAGCCAGCACTGCAGCGGTCGGTAAATGCTGCAGAAACACATGAATAAAGAATTAACCACGGCACTCTGGAGAAAAGTATAAGGTTGGAGAAGTCGTTATTCAATTTATTCTGGCTTCGTGTGATTAAAAGCAACACGATCATCGACCCGACGCAGTTGTTGTTGTTGTTGTGAGCTGCCGTTGGGGGGCAAATCAGCGATGTAAACGGTGACGTCATGACGCAGCTCTGGGGCGCCAGTGGGCGGTGTGCACAGAGCGGGAGCTGAAAAGGGAAACCGGAGCTGAACCAGAAAAGCTCCCGCTCGGAGCTAGAAACTGAAAAGCGCTGGTGTGAAAGCCGCATGAGAAGACGAGCGAGCCGCGCAGTGCCTTTCGCACCGCCTTTCGCACCGCCTTTCGCACCGCCTTCACTGTGTATACCTTCAGAAATAATCATTAGTAAGGCTAAAGACTAAAGAGCGACCGCAGGCTGATGTGTTTTAACCACACACACCTATATATACACACACACAATTTAAACGCAGACTTTTGTTCCTCCATGTTTCATTGTTATTGTTTCACTGAGCGAGCGGACCCGCGATTTTTTTTTCAAACGCTTTTTTGGTCCATCTGCGGTGGTTTTGTGGGCTGTGATGATTCGGCTGTAACTACTTGAATATTAAATGTTGAGAGGAAATCTTTCCACCAATAATTCCAATAAGTAATCCAAAATGTATTCACTTCAGGTTACGAAAGTAACTGTAATCAGATTACTCGTGTTTCAAATGTAACGCGAGCTGAATACAGTTACTTGATTTTTGTATTCTGATTACGTAACGCCGTTACATGTATTCCGTTACAACCCAACCCTGTATATTACCCACATTTCATTAGTAATGCGTTGCATTACTTCGTTACAGCAAAAAGTAATATATCACTGTAACTCTGTTACTTTTGTAACGCGTTACACCCAACACTGCCTGTTGATATTCCCGATATAGTTGGGAGATGGTTGTGCCTGGGTGAAGGAACTTCTTGTCTTTGTAGGCAGTAGTGTGAATCAATAGTGGGTAGATCCTTCAACCAGTCCTTAAGGAAATCTGCAACAGCCATTTCCAGCTTTGCATTTTTGCCACTCTTAGGTGGAGATGTAGTTGGCGGTTCTGCCACTTGTTCGTGATGGTCGATGGTATCTTTGTTCAGCCAGTGTAAGGGTTCTTTCAAGGATATATATTAGGGCTGTCAGTCGATTAAAATATTTAATCGTGATTAATCGCATGATTGTCCATAGTTAATCGCGATTAATCGCAAATTAATCGCACATTTTGTATCTGTTCTAAATGTACCTTAGAGGAATATTTTTCAAGTTTCAAGTCCACTCAACATATGAGTGGACAAATATGATTTATGCAAATGTTTATTATCATTTGAACAATGACTAATATTCTCATGAATATTAAACACAACAACCTCTGAACATTACAAATATTCGCCTCAATTCAACCTGGAACCTCTCATACAATAATACAATACAAAGTGTGTGTGTGTGTGTGGGTGTGTGTGTGTGTGTGTGTGTGTGTGTGTGTGTGTGTGTGTGTGTGTGTGTGTGTGTGTGTGTGTGTGTGTGTGTGTGTGTGTGTGTGTGTGTGTGTGTGTGTGTTCGTTGGAGCTATGTGCAACTCAAGGCATATGCTCGAACGGGAGCTGACTGGACGCTGCAATCATGTTGCGCGCACTATCCGTGCTGAGTGTGCTGACAACAACAACAACAATACACGTAAGGGCTCTCTCTCGCTCGAGCCACACATACACACACCATCCCGGTCCTCCCGATGGCCAGTCGGTGCCTGCCGGTGAGCGTGGAAGTGTGGTCTGCCGCAAGCAGGCAGCAGGAGCGGGGCTGTCAGCATCAGCTTGTAGATGGTATTTTAAACTCGATATGCTCTGAAACTACGGGGCGGCAGAGGAAAAAAATACACATGCGCTAATCGCGTTAAAATAATTAGTTGCGTTAAAAAAAAATGCGTTACACGTTATTAACGCGTTAACTTGACAGCCCTAATATATATATATATATATATATATATATATATATATATCAATAAAGGCGAAATTGCCATATTCATATACTATATTTATACTTTTGAATTGCACTGTTAAAATGCGGAAATATATACAATCTCAGCCTGTGCTCCTGCCATGGCGTTCACTCACAGTCACGAACGCAAACGGCACGCTTCACCTTGCTTCACCTCGTTTCACACACCTGAACACAAAATGCCGAAGACTTCAGCTGTGTGGGACCATTTTAAATTGGACGACGGTAAGTAGAAGGCAGTGTGCCAAATATGCAACAAGAAACTGGCCTACCACGGTGGCACAACAACTCTGAAAAGTCACCTGGATGCTGTAAGTAGTAGCCTAGCTTAGCTTAGCTGTTGTCAACTTGCCATGATGAAGCTGCTTTATCCGCCGTTTAAACAGTAACGTTGCATGATAAAACGTGCACTTACTTTGCTTGGAAAATAGTTGCAAGCAAGCAACTGAATTGTTTTTTTATATTAGTTTTTCAATTTTATCTGAATAGTGAAAATAATAGGAGCAATGTGGGAACATCTGGGGCTAAGGCAATTATTGGCATACAGTTTGTTAATTTATTTTTCGTTCTGCATTTATTTAAATACTGTGTACTGTATCGGTAACAAGTGTTACACTGTTAGGCCTATTGTTACGGCTATGTTATTAAAAGTATTGTTGTTATAACAGAAATATGTGTTTTGTATCTTCAGGTTGTAAAACGTTATAGACGGAATTTGGAACCAGATTTGGTCCCCGGGCGCTCCACTGCGGCTGAGTTAAATGCAGAGGACACATTTAGTTTTAATGTGTGCGAGTACAGAGACAATAAATACATATAAATCATAATAGTATGCTCTTTCTGCGCTTCTGCTTAACAGCGTGTTGTCAGGTGTTTCGGATTCAGAGCGTGTTATGAAACCTTTTGGAAAAAAAAAATTTAGAAAAAAAAAAAAAATCTCTCCGCACCGAATATTCGAATATTCTCTGCTGATTACTACCGAATATCCGGAGCCCGAAAAATGGTATTCGGGACAGCTCTACTAGCCTATAGTATAGTAAACATCACTTACCAATAGGGCACAAGCCCTGAACCATGAAAATAACTTAATGTATCTGTTAGTTTATCTTTCTTCTTGAAGCAGCCATTTTGTAAAGCTTGTCAAATTGCCTACAAGACAATGTGACTTAAGCAATTCTCTTTTAAAAATATATATTGCCTAAGTCACACTCTTGACATAGGCAATTATACTATCAGGGTAGGAACAGCACTTTATTTTCAATAAGGATGTAGGCAATTTTACCAGAGGTGGCCAGCATCAAGAAAAGATGATTTAGGCAAAAAAAACATTTTCTCCAAAATATGACTTAGGTCATTAGTTTAAGAAGGTGACGATATAATTATTTTGTAATTGTAATTTATTTTTGTTATTTCAACAGTGAGCTACAAAGACAATCAGATTATGAATGAACAGTATGAAGTTCATCAAGATTGAAATATATTTTATTATCAAAATAATATTTAACTGTTATCAAAACGTAGTGCAACTGTAGAAGCTTGCTCTGTTGTCTCACTGAAAGAATAACTTTTACCACGTTTTTTCAGACAATATTGAGAGAAAAATAGTAGCAGTTCTCACTATGTGTTAAATATCTTTGCCTTCAATACATTAAATTAGAAAGCTGACAAAGTCATATTGCTTGTTAACAACTTAACTGATGTGTAGGTTATCTAGTATTTAGTATTGTTTAATGGAATGTATATCAGTGTATTCAAGTCAATACTTCATTTATTTAAACCAATATATTTCTTGATTCTTTGTACAGTATGAAAAAAGAGTCTTTGTACCTGTGCTGAAGTTCACTGCTGTGAGGAGTCCAGTTCTGTCTCTCACTCTCTGGTCCAGTCAGTCTGCATCACCTGGACACCTTAAACAAACATATATACAGTATATATATATATATATATATATATATATAAATATATATGTGTAAAGTACCATGTGTACAAACAATATAACTGATTCTCTTCTGTTGAACATGTTGGATTGTGTATTGTCCGAGTCAGGGTCCTTTTTATTTTACTGTAACTTTGGAAGTTGTGTTACCAATGCTTACTGTTTATTTGATACCCATTTGGTAATGCAATTAATAAAAACAACAAGGTTTGGGTTCGTTCTTCAGATGACTGTGACGTTAACGTGTAAGCTCAATAATGAACTCCAGCTCAACCAACCATATTGTAATATCTAAGTAATCATCTTGAAATATGACATTAATAATTGTAATATACACATCTTATTTTGAGGTTGATTTCACATACACTACTTTGACGTTAGCTTGTCTACATACTTGAGCATAGCCAATTTAAATTAACCTGAGCGATGCATACAGTTCCTACCTACATAATAAAAGATCTCTCTAAGTTACAAGGATGACCTTATTTTATCAACCTCAAACAGAAGCCGTTTGTTCTACAGTATTATCCCACTTAACGCTTAACACTTGTCTATTTCATTTTAACCTTTATATATACAGTCTATGGTTTTAACTTGGAGACTACGATTAGCATCGTTAGCACCGATGTAGCTACCACTCGCTTACACGCTAACCCAAGCCTTAACATTCATTACGTAGCTGATTAAAATCATTAACACATAAATAAAGTACTCGAATTTCACTTACCGCATTCATGCACCGTCTGTTTTAACCGCAGAGCGAGTCACAATAGTCCAATATATAACCATGAAGAACAAACATTAAGCGATCTATGGATACATCTCTCAACATCCATATGAAACAGAACTGTAAACAGATTTTCTATTTCTTTATGGATATTTTACAAATCACTCCCCTTTTAAACTTTAGTCTTTTTTTACTGTCATATAGTATTTCATACCTGTTTTTCATTTATTCTCTTATTTTTGTATAACTATAATGATGATGATGATGATAATGTGTGCCTCGGAAATAATTGTTTACATTAATCGTGACCAAAACAATTGAGACCCAGCCACTTGCTCGCTAGCACCAGAAGCTAACAACAACGATCTCCGGTACCGGTGCGCTCTCTCTCGCGCGCGCACGCACACAAAATGTCTCGTTCCACACACACACAGAGCCGAGCTTGAATGAAACACAGAGACCCAGACGTACTTGTACTGTACTGTATCATATTATTTTCGATATGTTTTCGATATGTCTTTTTTTTAAACAATTTTTCCTCCTGGTCCCCCCTGTCATGCCTCTGCGCCGCCCCCCACTTTGAGAAACACTGTGTTAAGGTTACCTAGCAACATTACTATGGTCCAATACTGAAGCAGCCAGCTCACTTGTGCCACGATTTTCATCATTCCTCAGGAAAGGGTGTACTCTCCCATATTGTACATTTTGTTCTCACCACATCTTCAACTTATAGAACCACATGATGATCCAATTCTTCCATTTTGTATTCATCTGGGAGGAATTTATGGCAGCACCCCACCATGTCCTAACACCACGGTCAAACACACACCCACTTCATGTCTTCTTATAAAAACGTCCATTTGTAAAGCAGGAGCAGAGTCTGTTCTGTTTTTGGCTTGAAATCACAGTGTTTTTTTTTTCCAGCAGGACATTTTTGGCCAAGTGGGCATCATATTTAAGTCTAAATGTGGCACAGTGGGGGAGAGGCGGATACACAGTACAGGAAAATATGTGATCAGTTTCTTCCCTTTGTACGTGCTGGGTTGTGTTTCAGCTGCTGGCAGCACACTGCAGAGGTGAAGTCACCGGGCAGGGAGAAGAACGCACACACGCACACGCACGCACGCACGCACACACACACACACACACACACACACACACACACACACACACACACACACACACACACACACACACACACACACACACACACACACACACACACACACACACACACTCACACACAGAGGAGTGTGTGCAGCCATGCATTGCAGAATTTTCTAAGCAGCACCCTCCAACAATGTCAAACTCTGATTTCAGTTGATAAATAACTATAATATAATGATTGCTTTAATGGTACACATGAACAATATACCATTCACTATTGTTGTCACTCTAAATGACTTAGTGACAGAAATATAACCGACTTTCTCCCTTTACTGAGCTTTTTATTCTGCTTGACTTTATTTTATGACTCATAACTAAAGCCTTCAGTCTCACAGCTCTCATCGGCCTCATATCCAGCAGCATGCAGCTATTTTCAGTTTAAAAAATATGTTTGTACCGCACCTTCAGCGATCAGCAGAAAAACACAGTGAGGCATTATTCAGAGTCACATTATTATGTTTTTTATATTTTTTTAGATTAGCCTTTAATTAGTGACATTACTTTTGAATTGGTCTTTTACTTTTTACTATTCTTCTCATTATTTTGTATATTGTTTTATTGAATTTATAATATGTATTAATATTACATATATATATATATTTTTTTATTATTAGTAAGTAATGCAAAAAAAAAGATTAATACATCTTCGACATCAATCAGATTCCCTGCTTTACACTTTATGTACATTAAAATGTAAGATATATTGTATGTATATAGTCTGTGCTCCTTATTCTGTTATTGCTGTTGGAGCCTTTCCCAGACAATTTCACATACATGTAAATTGAGGGCGGTTATGAATAAAGAACTGTAAAGCTTTTTTAATTGAGTTTTCGTAAAACAATGTAAATAGATTGGCAAGCACAATTATCACATACTGTATATCTCTGTCTAGTTTCCTGTGTGTCTCTCAGGCTGTGCTCTCAGCAGCTGCTGTTACACATACGCTGTATTACATGACATATATGGTGAATCATTGTCTGAGACTGTGGTGAGAGGAAGTGGCCGGAGCAGATTACACAATGGAAACCTAAAACCAGGGCATTGTAATCCAGCACCAGTGAACTGTAAGTGACTCACAATAAAAAAAGATGGAGGACAAAGCTGTTTGATAACGGTTGGGATGGTGAAATCTGAGTGTTTTCATCCACCCCCTTCACGTGTGGATTTCAGGGAGTCACTTATTGTGCTGTCATTCTTTTACAGAGGTGCAGACACACTAATTCTGAAAGTTTCAAAAGGTCAATTTATCTACAAATTCATATCAGTATTTAGTCCCTCTACTGGGACATGTCTCCATGCTTTAATGTTCAAAAAGCTCTTTATTTGTCTCATACTGCCTGTGCTGCAGCACCTCTGTTCACCCTCTGTCTGAAACCAGAGCCCAGTCTGCCCTGATTGGCTGGCCAGCTCTGTTGTGATTGGTCAAACGCTTAGAGATCTCCCGCCCGGGAAGTGTGCGGGAGAACATTTCACTCTGGGGGGAACACAGGGATTTTAGCCTTTGCAGACCATTTACATGCACCTATTTTTTAAAGAGGATTCCTATGTAAAAAACACAAGAGCTCCCAAGAAATGACTGGGGAACATTGTCTTTATGTTGAACTAAAACAAGATATTATTTCAGACAAAAGCATGATCCTTCTTTAACCTATCCCTTACCTTTAAGGGGAACACTTTCACTTTGTGAGGCATGTGTCATTCATTTTGAATATTCAACATTTTAGTGTTTTTTTTTGTGATGCCCATCTAGCATTTTGAAGCATCTACAGAGCCATATAAAACCACAAGACAAGAAACATAAAAATAAAATGCTATACTAGTTAAGGTATAATAACAAGTAAACAAATAAGATTACACTGTGATTAATGTCTGCAGAGAATCACATAACATACAATATGGCTCACTATCATTCAGTTGATACAGTATCAACACTATCAGATCTAAGAAAAGCATCTCAAGAGAGAACACAAACTTTTACTTGTAACTCAAACTTACATATCAATTATGTATCAATGGATTCACGCCAAGAGATTGAAGAAGGCAGAACTCTCAAGTGATGATTCCCAAATTCCCACTCGCAATTCCCCAGAGAGAGCTACTGAAACAAAACACGGAGAGTGAAGCATGGCATGCTTCAGCGAGAGACTCGTCTCCTTTATCATCACTCATCCTCCACTTGATGGACACAAACAACATTGCTTCTGCGTCTGAGGTCGACTTGAATTAGCGTGGAGAAGGGTTAGTCGGAGAGGGATCTATCAAAGGCTTTCAGGACTTGGCCTCCTGTCTGCTCCCGTTTTCTCCCCCCTCAGATCATCTTCCTGCTGAGGGCCGATCCAGTGAGTGAACGCTGCTGGCACTAATTACTCTGGTGAGATGGTCCAGGCCTCGTCACAGGCAGAAAGCCAGGGATGAAAGCTTCATTAATGGATCACAAATACGGGACAACGCTGATAATTACCTCCATGGGCAGGAAGATAAAAAGACGAGGTCCCATAGGGAGTCCTATGGGAGCTTTCGCTCAAGAATACCCAAGTGAGGTTCAGGCTCACTGAACCTTCCTGCCCTACAACCAACGGACATGAACTGTTCTCTGGTGTGCGCTCAAATACAAGCCTCAATGAGCGAATAATATCAAATAAGTCACTGAGGATAACATTCCACTAAATGAACGGATTTCTAAAATGTGATTATTATCTATGCTTATTATATTATATATTATTTCCTATGTGTTTATTCAATATTTAGGTAGGCTCATGATCCCTAGTTTGCAGGCTTGGGGACTAATGGATTACATGTGACAGGATTATGTAATCAGAATATTACGAGATCCTTTTTAAAAAATGCGTCATCAGATTATTGGTAAAAAAATAAATAAATAGGGATTACTAGCAGAAATACATGTTATAATATATTTTGTAATACAAATATATATATATTATAGTTGTACATTCTGCGTGAATTCTTTTCAGTTTTTAATTTAGGCTACTTTCATTTTTCTTTATTTTAAATGCTGTTTAAATGCAATGGGTGAACACCTGAATTATAAAACTGAAATAATGTGTTTGCTTCTAATTAACCTAAAAGAGCATTTGTAAACTGTACTATTCTGAAGCCTATAACTTAATAGGACACATTTTTGACAATAAATATCTTGGTTAATGATTACACTTTTTTTTACACTGTAGATAGCCGTTATAACTGTTTACATTTTTAATGTAACCCTACCAACCCTGACAGTTTTTATACCGCTTGTGTTTAATCATTTGTCGTTTAATAGTTGTGAGGTTGATCAGGTTTGATATGTCAGGTGATTAAATACACCATTAATCATATATTATTAATCAATGAATACAATCTTAGAATATCAATGAATGCAGATGCAAATAAGGAATAAATACAGTATGTCTGATTCCTGTTTCCACACAAAGTAAATTAACACCTACAACATGTCAATAAGATGACTTTGAAGTTCTTGGAAAGCAACTCTGACAGAGAAAGGCTGTTCTCCGTTCTGAACTGATCAATAGCAAACGGAAAAGCCCGGGGCTTGTTGTGTTGTTCCATAAACCCATGACCTAGTGAGATTCATTGAAATGTTTTATAATGAAGACTAAAGCAGACGTCCCGAAATCTGTTATTAAAATGTGTCTATGCATTGCATCAATGGACCTGCTTCTGGCCAATTCCAAGTATAATACAAAACTTACAGTAAAACAAGTATAAATACTCCTCAAACTTTTGTTCTTGTATCATTTTATGTGAGCTTTGAAATGTCCTTTTAGAATCCTTTAATTTCACAGTTGATTTCTCCATGATTTGCTGCAGTCTCTTGACTTAACGGCCTTCATTTTATGCATCCAGAGTATAAAGGCATAGCACTTTGTCACATCATTTAAACATCATTTCTAACTTCCTTGTCATTGTCAATTGTAATATATTGTTATCATCTCAAATCACAAACAACCTTAAAGGGGCCCTGTTTTCCCCTCCCGTAGTGTGTTCTATAGGTTTTGTTAAATGTAAATGGTCTGCAAAGGCTAAATTCCATGTGTTCCCTCCAGAGGGAGTTTCTCTCCCACACACTCCCCCCCTGCCTGAAACGCCTTCATTGGACTACTTTGTTTACTTAAGGAACATAGTGACATTACTATGTACCATTCGCACTGCAACACATTGTAAATTATAGGCTAAGGGGTTGGACTAACCAATCAGAGCAGACTGGGCTCTGGTTTCAGACAGAGGGTGAAAAGAGGTGCTGCAGCACAGGCAGTATGAGAAAAATAAAGAGCTTTTTGAACATTAAAGCATGGAGGCATGTCACAGTAGAGACACTACATGCTGATATGAAGCTGGAAATGAGCAGAATATGTCAATTTCAGGTTATGCAGTATCATTTTATTCTTAATGAAGCATTTGCATCACTGCGTGTGCTACAACCTGACTCCAGAAATATAGTTTCACTGCCACAGTTTCCCACCATATGCAGGCCCGTATAGCATTACATTTTCAGTTGAGGAATAGCTGAGATTATGAAATCAGACTGTGTTGGGTAGACATAACATGTAAGCCTGTTTACATTCTTGCTGTACAGGCAGGATGTGCTGGTGTCTCGGGGCCAATCTTGCTATCTATTCAGGGAGAGGAGGCAACAGAAACCTCCACCCGGCAGGGAGCAGGACAGGATGTGCCAAATACAGCCTGCATCGCTTGGTTATTCAGCTGCCGCTAACAATGGGATCCTCGTTCAGGGATTTGATTCATAAAGAGAGAGTGGGGGGTGTTTGGGCATTGTTCAGAGACATGGATTTCTCAATGCAGGGTCAAGATTTCCTCCACTGTAGCTATTGTTGGGATAGACCTGGTAAACAACTTAGCATTAGGCTATTTTTGCCCTGCTGTCGGTAAGTTCTAAAGTTCATGACTCATCGAGGTGACAGTTGGCCACAACACGACGCAGCATTATCATCAAGCAGCTGTTGTTGAGGCTAGTTAGATGTTTTTCCAAGGCAATTTGCAAGTGGAGGTGGTGTACAGAGAACAAATGTAAATGTGTAGCTCCCTATTTGTATATCCAGTCTTATAACAGCCAATAAGGTCATCAGGGCTCATCCTTCTCCCATCTGAAGGATTTATTTGTTTGTCTCTCCAACAGCTTCGAAAGCCTGCCACTGAACTGGCTTCTCTGGCTGCCCAATGTGCTTTGCAGAGAGTGGTGGGCTTGCTGCAGATGTTGGAAAACCGGAACTTCCACAGGAAATAAAACCTAACAGGAGGGGGGGGGGGGGGCCCCGTTCATTCCTATAACAGTTTCTCAGTGTCACATGAAGCAAAAATGGCCTGACTCTCAAAAACAAAACACCTGGATCATCCAGGATTTTCGGGCAATCTTCAGCATCCACTGGGCACATTGCTTTTTCCTTAAACACCACCTCCAATTGGTTACGTCACGGCTGGTCTCGGCTCAGTCAAATGACATGAGGGGAAATTAATACATGTTTGGCTTTTTGCTCATTCAGGACCTAATGATTGAAATCAGGGCAATTCAAGTGTTTGAACTGTGACGTTTATTTTAGTAAAAGTGAAACACCAAGTAATTCAGGAACTCAATTGAAAAAAGTTCAATCAATAATTGAAAATGTGAGCTCGCCTCTCTTAAACCCACAAAACAGAAAATATGTCTCAAACTACATCAGGTTTTGTGTCTGGAGCTGCTCCTAGACAATGAACTGGTTCAATGGATCCACAGAATATTTCTCAGGACCAAATTACCTTTAGACCAACAGTCTAGAGTCGAGACCAGTGGTTCTCAAATGGGGGTACACAAGATTTATTTTATGTTAATGAAAAAAAAAACATAAGTAATGCATTTAAACAAACTACTAATAGTAGATTAACTACTTTATTCAAAAGTTTACAGTAATTCTGGATAATAAAATGGGGAAAATAAATGGGGTGCTCTCTTTTCCTCTCCCTCTCCTGACAGCCCGTCAGTCTCGTGCAGCTCGCTGAACCTGTAATAAGTGACCCGACAGTAAAGAATAAATAAATGTATAACTAGTTTAGCTAGTTCCAGAGTAGATAAACTAGCTAAGTGTGTTAGGTCTAACTCTTATTGTATTTAACTTTGCTCCACTCAACAGTCCGTCACAGCGGCGGAGCTGTGATCCGGAAGAGCTGCGTGTTCTCCGTCAGCAGCAGCTGATCTGATCTCTGATCTCGCTCTCCAACACACTCTCACTCCCTAAGCGTCCAATAGCGACGTTTGGTCAGTGTCCGTGGCGTCCAATTGTGACGCTCCTAGGCTCCTTCAGTGTCATAAAGGGACGCAAATAGCTTTCAACTGATTGCAATGTATTCCCATCTGCGTCGGGATTTGACGCTCATGGAAGCACGGCATTCGTTTATGTCGGCTGCCCTTAAAGGTAATGTGAGCGTCCATTCCCAGGAGTAAAGGATGGCAGAAGACACTACACTACCCAGAATCCCCAGCTATCGTTTGGACTACACCATGTGCTCTTGACAAACCCCGTGATAGTCCTCAAGCTCTGTGATTGGAGAGTGTGCTCCGAGGGTTAAGCCGATTCTCGAACAGCACTTGAAATGGGATGGAACCACGGCAGACTGTCCAAAACTGGATTTGAACGGGTCCACCGCGTCCCCCCTCCCCCACCCCGTCCCCAGAACTACACATGCTGGCTATTCTGTTTCGCAACATGTTCTCTATGGCACGTCTCTACTGGGAGTTGTAGTTTTAAAAGACGTTTTCGTATTTCCCATAATAAGAAGTTGCCAGTATTAAACTGTGTACATCCCTGGAGGTTTAGGGGATAGGAAACACTCACATTTAAAACATATAATTAATAAATGGGTGAAAATTGCTTGTGCCCATTATGGGCAGTATTACTATATATACCCACATGCCAGCTAAGGTCAGAAGAGCTTTATTTAACAGCTGGTCTTATGTGTGTGACCCCTGTGATAACATTACATTACATTAATTGATAAGCCTGAAACATGCACTTGTCAAGGTTCAGAGGCACATTTTGCAAATATGGCAGTAGCCATCGATCAGCTTAAGATAAGATATACTTTATTGATCCCAAGTTGGAACATTTGCGTTACATCAGCATGTGTAACAGTTAAATATGCAGTTGTGTTTATTTGAAAATCATTTAGTATAATCACATAAATTCTGTGTTTTATATTCAACAATTCTGTGTTCTTTATTTATTGATTGTTCAATACCCGACAAGGCCGGAGATGAAATATCTACATACATCTTATAAGAGTATAATACATTATGTATAATATCAGTTAAAATAAGTGCTTCAACATAGTTAACATTGCTGGAGGTATGCACAAATATTGATAGATGTCTTGTAATGCACTATTGAGGAACCTGCAACCCAAGTCTTTCATTCAGTGCAGAACTACACCATAGTTGTGTAGGCCTATATGATATGTCAATAAACCTTAGAAAATCTTGAAGTCTTGAACGGGATGTGCAAAATAGTCATTACATACAGTCTTTAATTAACAATTAGTAGAGAATAACGAGTAATGAATATACTTTATAGGGATCGTATTAATATCTAATAATAAAAATATTGAAATTCAATAACATGCTTTAACCACCAGGTGTCCCTTTATATCAGCTGTGCACCTTTATGGTTTAAATACAGCCTATCTACCAATTGGATCAAATATAAAAGTGAGCCGAATTAGTGTTGATACTGCAAGGAGACGTATTGTGTGAAAATAAATGTAAGATGTTGTTTAATGGCTGATATATTTATGATCCACGTCACGTTTTCAGTTCCTCATGTTTGTCTTCTCATCAGGGCTCTATAAATACAGAACTACGGCAGATATGTAATATGTAATGCAGCCGAACCGTGTATTACAATGCCGTTATGTGATGACTTTCAAAGAGAAAAGCAAGCACACTCGGAATAAGGTATTATTATTATTTTGGTCTGTTTCCGGTATTTGTTAATGACGGTGTGCTCTGAGATGTGAGACTGGAATTGCACAGGGGGAAATAACGTAGGCTATCTTTAGATGCAGATTTTGTTAAACTAATATGTTTAGGCTGTGGACCAACACTATACATTGACGGGGAAGGGGGTAGCAATAAAGATAACACCATTAAACAGTTACACAACATAACAGAAATAATATCGATAGCAGCGTCCCTAGCAACCACCTTGGTAACAATGAAAACGTCGCGATTTCCTGAAGTAATCTTCGTAATAACTAGCAAACTAAAGATCATGTACATCCACTGCACACATAATCTGAAATAACAACTCATATTTCTCGCATCAAATGACATCAAAACGCATTTTAATGGCCAAACTAACTTTAAAATAGGCATTTTCTACCGAGAATAAAACGAATTTCGGCCATATTTTCTTTTTCTGCAGGGAGAAATTTGAAGATCACGTGACATAGATGCCAGCCATCGGAATGAATGGTGAAAAAAACGGGGTTTGTCAAACAGAGCACATGGTGTAGGCCAAACGATAGCTGGGGATTCTGGGTAGTGTAGTGTCTTCTGCCATCCTTTACTCAGAAAACATATTTGTTTCTCGGAATCGAAGGGGAAAAATACAAAAGCATTGCACACAATTTAAACCAATCAATGTTGTGTAATTAACAAGGATAATCTGGTGTTTTTTAGTCGATGAGTAGTGCAGATATCACTGTAAAATCAATCGACAGTAAGAGGAGTACTTTCTTCCGGGTGTAAAATTCTCCGTTATCCAATGGGAATGGATGCTCACATTGCCTTTAAGGGCAGCCGGTATAAACGAATGCCGTGCTTCCATGAGCGTCAAATCCCGACGCAGATGGGAATACATTGCAATCAGTTGAAAGCTATTTGCGTCCCTTTATGACGCTGAAGGAGCCTAGGAGCGTCACAATTGGACGCCACGGACACTGACCAAACGTCGCTATTGGACGCTTAGGGAGTGAGAGTGTGTTGCTCTCTCGCGTCCGGTTAGACTTCACTCGCGTTTTTGTCCAAATCTGTCAGATCTAGCTAGTTCTAGTTAATTATATGACTGCCTGCTTATCAAAGGACACCTAAACAATAAGCGTTGCTTGGCAACGGCGTGTGGCCGCAAAGTATAGCGCAGCATTATGCATATGTTTACATGAGGGGTCAAAATCCCATGCTCATAAAATGCTCATATATTTTTTTATCTTCATTATAAAATAAATAAATATACCAATTTTAGGAAAAGTAAGGAAGTTTGAGCAGTGTGGGTTTTATATTAACAGAGTTACACATATTTCAAAATGCGAAGTGTAATAACTGCAGTGTCCCTCCCTGTCAGAATGACAAAGGTCCTCAGTGAAGCACAAGCCCAGGTTCTCACTAAATTGTAAGTACAACTTATTAAAAATATCAGTTCAATGCAACTAATGTCGTCTCAGTGTTATTGCATGATGTTAAAATTGGTTTGCCATGAATTTAGTGATGGATTTTAAACATTTGAAATGTAGCATTTAAGTGTTTCTCAGTTACAATGTTGTTGTTTTAATAAATCAGACACTGATGGTGCAGCGCTGTATTGTATCTCTTTATATAGACATTTTTTTCCTTAACAAATAGTTTTTGCGCTGATCAGGGGATACTTGGCTGAATTTTTTTTCAAAGGGGGTACATCATTGAAAAAAGTTTGAGAACCACTGGTCGAGACCATACTTGCCAACCCTCCGGATTTCTGCGGGAGACTCCCGATTTCATAGCCCTTTCCCGGTGTCATATTTCTCCCGCATTTCTGACAAAATCAGATTTACTCACGGCTGTTTCCACTCGGACTTTAATACAGCTATACCTATTGTTTGGTTTCCATGGTAGCGCGTCTCTTTAGTAGAGCGCGCAACTGAAAGTCTGAGAGGGTGAGGAAGATAGTCACAGAAAACTGAACAAGAATCGACCCCTCTGCTCACTCCTTTCCTGTAGGCAGGGCCGGCCCTTGGCATAGGCAGTATAGGCGAATGATAAGGGCGCAAAAATTGAGGAGAAACAAAAAAAAGTTCGAAAAAAAAAAAAAAAGATGTTTTTTAATTTCATAACAACACAATTTCCCGATTTTGGATCAACAAAGTACATCTTATTATCTTATACTAACATAACTACGCCTATATTGCGTACAGCGCCCATAGACTATGGCACACCCCCCCCCAAAATCAAGTTGAACTGCCCCAGCCCCAGTAAAAACCAGGTATATGTGAAATAGTTCTTTTTTTTTTAAATAATGGTTACAATTATAGGTTTTAATTATGTATTAGTGTTCATTTAAAATACATCAAACTCCCAAAAAACGTATACAGCTTCTGTGTGCTTTTATTAACATTGGAATTTACTGTGTAAGCGGCCATGGGGGGGGAGAGCTTTAGAGAGCTCTCTCCTGAAATACTGAGAGGCTCTGATAACCTGTAACCTCAGCTCAGTGATCATTATAGTTATAAAAAAACAAGAGAATAGATGAAAAACAGGTATAAAATACTATATGACAGTAAAAAAAAGTGATTTGGAAAATATCCATAAAGAAAAAGAAAATCTGTTTACAGTTCTGTTTCATATTGTGTTGAGAGATGTATCCATAGATCTCTTAATGTTGCTCTCAAAGTGTACCAGATGGATGCTTTTAACTTCAATATTAAGAAAAAAAAATAGCCAAGAGGATGTTAGGTCCCCCCCACTTAAATCATGTTCAAATGGATAGGATACTAAATAAATGTATACACATCCTGTGTCCATATCTTTCGGTTTTGGTGGTCATGCCACAACCGCGAGTCATAATGAGTGTCTGCATTCTGGGGGGGGGGGGTGCGCACGCTAAAATCTTACCTAGGGCGGCAAATTGGACAGCAAACACAGACGCTCCATCAAGGATGGTGCTACAGGCCGCAAGGCATTGCCACTTATAACTACAATAAGGTTGCTACAAGGCAGCGAGGTGAACAGGCTCTTGTCATTTACTTTGAACATAACACATTACCTAATGCATTGTCTATGAAACAGTTACATACCTGATACTTGATAACATCCCACATTTAAGTTTTAGTAGTTTATTTTTTGGGAGACATTTTAGATCACAGGAATAACATGTATGCATTTTGAAGAGTGGTTGTACCTCAAGAGAAGTATCTGTTCTCCCCCAAGTGGACTTAATACTTTAGAAATTAACCGTACCAAATGGTGTGGAAATATCAACCTTTCCAGTCATCAGATCCATAGCATGGAAATCCAGGATGAGCAGTTACTAATTTGGACTAATTTGGATGCATTAATAAATCCACTGCTGTATATAAATAAACATGTAGAATGGAACATGACTCACTGTCAGGATTACACACTCACACACAGTGTGTTGTCATTTATATTCTTAGAAAGATGGTAGGATTAGCCTATAGGGTAAATACGAGTGATTCATTTGAAATCTGGCGCACAAAGATGATGTCGCCTACACTTTATTGATGAAACTAGAAACACTAATTTCACTATCTTCCCTAAATGATATTAGCACATGAGTAGAAACAGAAGTTCTGCACCATCCACTTTCAGACAACTGGGATGTCTTTTTGCTGCCCCATTAAAATGTTTGATGTCAAACAGTTAATTACTGAAATTCTGGTTTATTTTTAAACATCAATTCATGGTGGAAATGCTCTGTAAAGGAAAACACAAAATGCAGTCACCAGGTGAGTTAATGGAATATGATCTAAAAATGTAAGTATTTAAAAAGATATGCGGCATATTTTTTGCTTGAAACGATTAATTAGAAATCTAAATAACCTTGCAAGAATACAACATGTCTTAGTCATAACAGCTAAAAAACAGATCAATTGAGCAAGTCTATTAGAGTATAAGACCTTGTTTAAGCCTCTAAATAATTCTGAAAATAATTCTTAAATCGACAAAAGATGTAATTAACAAATACATTAGGTTTACATTGAAACCATAACAACCTCATGCTTGACTTTGGATTTTAAGAGAGAAATAAGAACTTTTGGTAACGCTTTATAAGGTACACAAATTAACCATCAACTAGTTGTTAATTAACATGCATATTAGCAGTATATCATTTCATTTAATTTGAAACCTTTATTTATACAGATAAATCCCATTGAGATCATTGATCTCTTTTTCAAGGGAGACCTGCTCAAGTAGTTCCACCTGAAACATAAAAACATAAATAGAACAACAAAAGGACATCATACAGCATAATTTACAAAAGTATCCACATAAGCAGGTACCAACAGCTTCCGATTGACTAGCATCCAATCGAGCTTTAAAAACATTTAGTGGCACCAGATTGCTCAGTTTCCATTTCAATTGCAGACTATTCCAAGACAGAGGAGCTGCGCATGTAAAAGCTGTCTTCCCTAAGACAGTCCTAGCAGTTGGCACATTTAATAAAACCAAAGCATTCGATCTCAGGCAGTAGCCACTTACAATTCTCCGTGAGATCAGGGAGCAGATATAAGATGGAAGTTTCCCTAGCATGGCTTTGTATATAAAAATGTACCAGTGACTGAGCCTCCGTACAGTTAGTGAAAGCAAACCAGCCCTTGCATACAGGGTACAGTGATGGGTTAATGCTTTACAGTTTGTCACAAATCTCAGTGCACTGTGATACGCAGCATCTAACTTGACCAGGCAATGGGCAGGTGCATTCATATAGACCAGATCCCCATAGTCCAGCACAGGTCAAAGGTCACAGAGCCTTTTCCTGGCCTCAAGCGAGAAACAGGACTTGTTTCTGAAAAAGAACCCTAGCCTAACCCTCAGCTTTTTTAGCAGGTTATTGACATGAAGTTTAAAAGTGAGACAATCATCAAGCCAGATACCAAGGTATTTGTAACAGGCAACCACTTCAAGTTTTATTCCTTGCGTAGTTACAATATCTAAAACAGGCTCTGGTGTCTTTTTAGCTTTAGAAAAGAGCATTACCTTGGTTTTTTATATTGGCTCTTTATTAGTCATTATAATCAGGGGTGCACATAACTTTGTTGCCCTGGTTCTCAAAGGAGCACCTGGAGATGTTGCTTGGTGCTCATCCTTAAAATGAAAATAAACCGTAACTTTTGAGGGGGTCTTGACTTTATTTGCCAGACACACGGCACTGAACACACATGCAGAGGTGAACACAGAACACACATGCAAAGGTGAACATAAGACAACATTAGCACGACCAGTAATCCTACAAGCTCTCATCACTACCCTCCTGACTGTTCTCCTCACTGTATTCCTCTCTGTCAGACATGGTAGCTGATGATGTAGGCCTACTACTTTCTCTCTGGTTGAGTCTGCGATTAGCTGCTGGTTTTGGGTCGAAAGTCTCTGTTATCATCTTAGAAAAGTGGATATAATCAAATAAGTATGTGAACATAACCAATAACCTACCATAGCCAATAACAAATGAATGTAACTTATTTTATTTATGTTGTTCATTCATATTTCAGTTTTAAAGGATATTTTTAGTTACTGTCCTATAGTAGGCTATACATTGGAATGATTTCAAACCTGTTTATCCCAATAATTATAAAGGAGTGCCTTGGAAATATGTGTTTACATAAATTGTGACCAAACCGTTTTTAACTTAGACTAAAGTTAACTATCTAAACACTCAGACTCCTTACCTCACTGAGCTGTAGCTATCAGCCTCAGTCTGACTGGAGAGGACTCTCCCTCCACGTTATTGTAGACACATCTTCTTCTTATATCCGTTAGAGCAGCTAGCACCAGATTCTAATAACAACATCGCCGGTACCGGTGCACCCTCCCTCTCTCCCTCGCTCACTCGCATTTTGGCTGTGAGCTGCGGGCGCCAGATAAGCCAACATCCCCCATTTTCATCACTTACAGCGCCCATCGTACAGGGCAAATGAAACGTGTAACCGGGGTGAAAAGGGTGTTACATTTACTTAATTATGAATATCGTTACATCAAGGCCGAAAATTAGGATGAGCCCCAACAGTCAAAACAATTTTTCCCTCCCAGAACTGCCAGCGCAGAGCCTCCCCAGATCTGGCGCCCTAGGCGAACATCTATTACGCCAGTGCTACGGGCCGGCCCTGAGTTCATATCATAGGTTCATATGCAACTCGCAAATATATTTCTCTCTCTCTTCTCCCTTCTCTCTCTCCCTCTCTCTCTCTCTCAATGTTGGTAATGGTACCTATGGTTGGTACGCAAATGCGCCTTTTTTCAAATGACACGGTGCTCTTTTTTTGGCGGAGGTGCGCATGCGCACCTGCGCACCAGTTATGTGCAGCCCTGATTATAACACACTTATTAATGCCTTATTCTACATGACCATATTCTACAAGTAATAAGCCATTAGTTGAGAGTTTTTCCTCAATAACCCTCTAATTAGTGCTTATTTATTGCAAGTAAGGAAGTTGTTGAACATGAGTTTTGGTCTTAATATGCGCTGCTCAATATGGACCTAATCAGGCAGTAGTACCACAAGAATAGTAATTCTCCCATAATAACACTTAACAAATATGATCTATTATTATGTAACAAGACATGAAACTATAAGTGTTAATTGTGTTAAAACTATAGGTTACTTACGTAACCACCCTCTCAGAGTAACATGAAGTGAGATGTCTCACTATGGGATGCGCCTCATCGCGGAGCAAACAGAAGCATCACTCTCATTACGCCAATCCTGATTGGCCGGTGATTCTTGACGTCAACGTCAGGGGAAATCACCCCCTATAAGAAGCCTGCGCCACGACGCATGCGTCATTCAAAATAAGCACCTCTTCTCGCTTCACCATAGCAAGGAGGGCCGTCTGGTGAGACATCTCACTTCATGTTACTTCCTCGGGCTTGTGAATACAAAATGCCCGAGAAACGAGGGGGGGTGACAGCGAATTGGAGTCTGTAACCCCGTGTTACTGTCTTGAAAACCCAAGCAGATGTTGTGAGCATCTTCCACTGTGTGCTCCTTAGAGCCAGCGGAGATGTCACATCTCCTGCCCTCTGAGACTCTGTTTGTTGTGTCATGGGTCCCTCTAGTGTCTGAACACGGTGGTACCCCATTTCAACAGTCCCCACCGTTACTGCGCACGCACGTGGCGGTGGCTTCACGGACCCGTCAATAATCCGTCCTTTGAGAGATGCCGTAGCTGCTCTCGAAAGGGAAAGGATTGACGGGCCGTTCTTTACAGCTCTAGCCGGCACTGCGTGCGCACGTGGCGGTAGTGCCCTTAAAGCCCCAACCGGCACTGCGCATGCGCGTGGCGGTGGTGCCTTCACAGACCCGTTTATTATCCGCCTTTTGAGAGAGGCCGTAGCTGCTCTCAGAAGGGGATTTATGGTTAACGGACTGTTTATTGTTTTTCTTTTCATTTTTTTGAGCTGCGCCCTTGGCCGAAGCCTGGATGCGTCAGCGAAAAATGGTTTATTCAAACAATAATGATGTGACATGTGTTTTGTGCGGACATGTGTTTTGAGGATGGCGTTGAGGCATCTCTCGAGGCTGCGGGAACACAATTCGAGCCGGAGAAGGAACTTCCAGCTCTGTCACAGAGAGGAGAAGGAGGGGCTGTCATGCCGCTCGCTTCTTCCTCCTTGATTGCTGGCCGAAATTCTGGGTTGGCTGCGCCTGGGCTGCAGCCGGGACCGGAGATTTTCTAGACCAACTCGCCCTCATCTCCTGCCTGGGCTGGGGACTCGGGGCGGGCTGCGACCTCTGCTGATCTGGTACTCTAGATCCAGCAGGGTTCGGAGCAGCTTGGGCGAAGGGTCGCTGTTGCGGAGGCAGCGGCTGGACCCTTCGAGGGAGACAGAGGTGGAGGGCCTCGTCTTCCTTCTTTTTCGACTCGCACCTCCTCTGCATGGAAGCGAGAGCGGAGCCGAAAATTCCCTCGGGAACGATGGGCATATCCAGCACATCTTCTTTATCCCCGTCCGGGAGGTTGGTGAGGTTGAGCCATCTAGCTCTTTCCTGCACCACCATGATCCCCATCACTTTGCCCGTGGCCTGGACGGCGCAGCGTTGGACACGGAGACAAATGTCTGTGACCGCGGCTATCTCGTCCAGAGTGGCCGGTCCAGAATCGCTCGACAGTGTAAGGATTTGCAGTACTCCATTCCTTCTGCTTCCCTTTTTGTTTGTTGTCTGTCTGTCTGTGTTTGTCTCCCGGGCTGGGCGTGGTTGACCTACTTCTGGTTCCTGCCAATTCATCTCCGCAGCTGCTTCTCATTCATCCTGATCATCTACTCATCCACACCTGCTTATTAACCCGGTCTCCTCATCCAGTCTCCACCAGTTCGTCGTCAAGATTACACTGAAACCCATCATCACCTCCTCCGCTAGCCACGTCCAGCCACTTCCTCGTCGGATTCATCCGCTCTCCACGCTACCCGCTCCAGCCTACTCGCTCCCCTCGCTCTGAAACCCCTGCTCGCCACACTCCTGTCTGGTAGGACAAACACTAACCCTTACTCCAACCTACTCGCTCTCGGGAGCGTACAGACTCAGGCTCAAGCCACCTCTCATCTGCCTGGCGATATCCCCAGCTCACTCCGGAGCCTCGGCTGAGGATCTCCATTCCCTAGTTTTTGAATCCCCTTTCCTGGACTATATTACTCAGTTAATATCCCCTGTCACGATACAAGAATAAACCTTTTGCTACAAACTCCTGTTTTTCTGTCCGTGTTTGTATTGTGGGTTCAGTCCTGAAAAGCGATCACGGAGCTTAACAGAACGAACTGGTCATAAAATGAACCCCACAAACACCGGACCGGACTCTTCCACTGTCCAGCACGCCCTGTCTCATCAAGGCAATCTGTTGGGTCAACATGAACAGTTAATCCGTGCATTGGTGGAAAGTAACCAATCCATGGCTCTGCACATCTCCAACCTGGCTGCTCAGATCTCCAACCTGACGACAGCAGCTATAACTCCTGCCCCCTCTAATCCCCCTCCAGTACCCACTCCATGCCGGGATTTCCCCATCACCGACCCTGAGCCGTTTCATGGTGAAGTGGAGAAATGCAGGGGATTTATCTTTCAGTGCAGCAAGGTGTTTCGCCAGCGCCCCCAGTCTTTTTCTTCTGATGTTACCAAGATAAACTATGTGTTGAGTTTGCTTCGTGGTAAAGCCTTAATTTGGGCTGAGGCACTAAGTTCATCAGTGGATTATGACAGCCTTTCTTTTGGAGTTTTTTCTGAACAACTGTCTTTAGTTTTTGATCACACTGACTATTCTGGCTCGGCTGACAATCGTCTGCTTAGGATACAGCAGGGGAATCGGACCGTGGCAGATTACTCCATTGAGTTTCGTACACTGGCGGCAGAAGCCCGATGGGACGAGGCGGCTCTATGGGCAGTGTTCGTTAAAGGATTAAAGGAGCAACTGAAGGACGAGCTGGCCGCTCGAGATGTGCCAGCAGACCTTCAATCCCTGATTGATTTGGTTTCTCGTCTCGACAGCCGGCTAAGGGAACGTCGTGCGGAGCGAGGACAGCGTCCACCAAGTGCCTTTTTCAGTAAGCCGAGCTATCCTCCCAGAAGTGCTCCCTTTGATTCCACACCATCTGCGTTTTCCTCGCCATCTCACATGCCCACCTTGGATAAGGAGGAAGCGATGCAGGTGGGAGGTGCAGGATTATCACCTGAGGAACGCCTTCGCCGCATGAGGGCAGGAGGGTGCCTGTATTGTGGCAAACTGGGGCATCTCCTGGCCGGTTGCCCTGTCCGCCCAAACGCAGGTGCTCGTCGGTGAATGTGGGGGTCCTGACGAGTACACTTCCTACCTCAATTATTGCCCCTACTTTGCGCCGTTTCCTCATACCTGCCAGACTCTGTTCCAACTCTCAGACCTTGCCCCTTTCCGCCCTCATAGACTCTGGTGCTGAGGACAGTTTTGTGGACCTGGAGCTTGCCAACCAGCTGGGAATTAAATTGGAATCCTTATCGGACCCCATGACTGCTTATGCCTTAAATGGCCAACGCATCTCTAGGGTGACCCAGCAGACCTTACCGGTAACTCTGTTTATTTCGGGGAATCACAGAGAACAGATCCAACTAAAGGTCATTTCCGCTCCATCTACCCCGTTGGTTCTTGGTTACCCCTGGCTTCGCGCTCACAACCCTCATATTGATTGGGCTGGAGGAAGGATAATTGCTTGGAATCAGAAGTGTCACCTTAACTGTTTGCAATCAGCTGTACCTCCATTTCCTGCTAAGCCAGTGTCTGCTCCTTGTGATTCTTCTGATGTGGATTTATCTGGCGTACCTGAGGTTTACCACAAGCTGGGGGAAGTTTTCTGCAAGGATAAGGCTCTTTCTCTCCCTCCTCACCGTCCATATGACTGCCCCGTCAATTTGCTTCCTGGAGCGCAGTTACCAACAAGCAAGCTCTATAATCTGTCCCGGCCTGAGAGAGAGGCCATGGAGAAATATATCGGTGATTCTCTGGCTTCTGGAATAATCCGTCCTTCTTCCTCCCCTCTGGGTGCGGGGTTTTTCTTCGTGGAAAAGAAGGATAAATCACTACGTCCCTGTATTGACTTCCGGGGATTGAATAACATCACTGTGAAAAACAAGTACCCACTTCCCCTGATTAACTCTGCTTTTGAGCCTCTCCAAGGTGCCACCATCTTCTCAAAGCTGGATCTCAGAAACGCTTACCACTTGGTTCGGATCCGCCAAGGTGATGAATGGAAGACCGCCTTTAACACTCCCCTTGGCCACTTTGAGTACCTTGTCATGCCCTTCGGACTCTCTAATGCCCCAGCAGTTTTTCAGTCCCTGGTGAATGATGTTTTGCGGGATTTCCTCAACCGGTTTGTTTTCGTTTACATTGACGATATCTTGATCTTTTCCAAGAGCCTGGAGGAACACCAGAATCACGTCAGCCAGGTTCTACAGAGACTGCTAGAGAACAAGCTGTACGTCAAGGCTGAGAAGTGTGAGTTTAACCAGGAACGTGTCAGCTTCCTTGGATTTATCATCAGACAAGGCAGGCTGGAGGCGGATCCTGGAAAGATTCTTGCTGTCTCCGAGTGGCCAGTCCCCACGACGCGGAAGGAATTGCAGAGGTTCCTGGGTTTCGCCAATTTTTATCGCCGGTTCATTAAAGACTTCAGCAGGATCGCAGCTCCACTCTCCAGTCTCACTTCCATCAAGGTCAGGTTCTCCTGGACCTCTGAGGCTAACGAGGCCTTTCTCAGACTCAAGTCTCTGTTCACTTCGGCCCCCATCCTCATCCAGCCGGACTCTAGCAAACAATTTGTTGTTGAGGTTGACGCATCAGACATCGGAGTCGGCGCTGTCCTGTCTCAGACAGCAGGGCCAAACAACAGGCTTCACCCGTGTGCGTTTTTCTCTCGCCGTCTCTCCCCTGCGGAGAGAAACTATGATGTGGGCAACAAGGAACTGCTGGCAGTGAAGATGGCTTTGGAGGAGTGGAGACACTGGCTTGAGGGCAGTGAGCAGCCATTTCTGGTTTGGACAGACCATAAAAATTTGGAATACATCCAGTCAGCCAAGCGGCTGAACTCCCGACAGGCTAGGTGGGCTCTCTTCTTCGGCCGCTTCAACTTCTCCCTCACCTATCGCCCTGGTTCCAAGAATACCAAGCCCGATGCTCTGTCCAGATCGTTCTCGTCTGTGAGTCCAGTAACCTCTGTTGACTCAATACTCCCCCTGAGTTGTGTTGTGGGAGCCATCACCTGGGAGATTAGTAATTCCATTCAAGAGGCCCTTTTGGAACAACCCGACCCAGGAAGCGGGCCGCCTAACCGTCAGTTTGTTCCCGACTCTGTTCGTTCCCAAGTCCTGCAGTGGGTCCACAGTTCCCGTTTCTCGAATCACCCCGGTGCCAATCGAACACTTTCTCTCCTCCGAAGACACTTCTGGTGGCCTACAGTCGACAGAGACACAAAGGAGTTTGTGTCAGCTTGCACAACCTGTGCTAGGAACAAGGCCTCCCATCAGAAACCCGCTGGGCTGCTCCAACCCCTTCCAATCCCTAGTCGACCCTGGTCACATATAGCCCTGGACTTTGTCACCGGTCTGCCTCCCTCTCAAGGGAACACAACCATTCTAACAGTCGTTGATCGTTTCTCCAAGTGTGCACACTTTGTTGCTCTACCCAAGCTCCCTTCAGCCCTGGAGACCTCCAAACATCTAACACAGCATGTTTTCCGTCTACACGGTATCCCAGCTGACATTGTCTCCGACCGGGGTCCACAATTCACATCTCAGGTTTGGAAGGCTTTTTGTCAGTCTCTTGGAGCTTCAGTTAGTCTAACATCTGGCTTTCATCCCCAGTCCAACGGCCAAACTGAGAGGGCAAATCAGGACCTGGAGTCTGCTCTCCGCTGTGTGGCTAACAGTAATCAGAGGACCTGGAGCTCCCACCTACCGTGGGTGGAGTACTCACATAATTCCCTCACCTCATCTGCCACGGGACTCTCACCCTTTGAAGCCTCTCTGGGATACCAGCCACCCCTGTTCCCCGAAGAGGAGAGTGAGTTGGCTGTTCCTTCTGTCCAGCAACATGTCCAACGTTGCCGTAAGATCTGGAGGGACACCCGCTTGGCTCTCCTCCAAGCATCCGCCAGGAGTCAACAGTCAGCCAACCGCCGTCGACATGTTGCTCCCCCTTACGCCCTTGGACAATCGGTATGGTTGTCCTCCAAGAACATCCCCCTCCTCACTGAGTCCAAGAAACTGTCCCCTCGGTTTATTGGTCCCTTCCCCATTGTGCGACTCATCAATCCCTCTGCTGTCCGTTTAAGGCTCCCCAGAAATATGAGAATCCATCCCACTTTCCATGTCTCTCAAATCAAGCCAGCTCTCACCAGCGACCTGTGCCCTCCGGCCGTTCCCCCTCCTCCCCCCCGTGTCATCGATAACCATCCAGCCTACTCCGTGCGGCGTCTCCTGGATGTTAGACGCCGGGGTAGGGGTCTACAATACTTGGTGGACTGGGAGGGCTACAACTTGGAGGAACGTTGTTGGGTTCCTCGTTCTCGAATCATGGACCCAGTCATGGTCAGGGAATTCCACAGGGCCCATCCTGACAGGCCTGGTGGTCGCCAGGAGGCTCCCGTTGAGGGGGGGGTACTGTAAGGATTTGCAGTACTCCATTCCTTCTGCTTCCCTTTTTGTTTGTTGTCTGTCTGTCTGTGTTTGTCTCCCGGGCTGGGCGTGGTTGACCTACTTCTGGTTCCTGCCAATTCATCTCCGCAGCTGCTTCTCATTCATCCTGATCATCTACTCATCCACACCTGCTTATTAACCCGGTCTCCTCATCCAGTCTCCACCAGTTCGTCGTCAAGATTACACTGAAACCCATCATCACCTCCTCCGCTAGCCACGTCCAGCCACTTCCTCGTCGGATTCATCCGCTCTCCACGCTACCCGCTCCAGCCTACTCGCTCCCCTCGCTCTGAAACCCCTGCTCGCCACACTCCTGTCTGGTAGGACAAACACTAACCCTTACTCCAACCTACTCGCTCTCGGGAGCGTACAGACTCAGGCTCAAGCCACCTCTCATCTGCCTGGCGATATCCCCAGCTCACTCCGGAGCCTCGGCTGAGGATCTCCATTCCCTAGTTTTTGAATCCCCTTTCCTGGACTATATTACTCAGTTAATATCCCCTGTCACGATACAAGAATAAACCTTTTGCTACAAACTCCTGTTTTTCTGTCCGTGTTTGTATTGTGGGTTCAGTCCTGAAAAGCGATCACGGAGCTTAACAGACAGATCCTCACAGAGCTCCGCTTGGTACGCGGTTAGCATCGAGGAAACGTTCAGAGCTCTGGCGGACAACGCTGCAGCTTTGTAGGCCCGTTCCGTCATGGTCGACTGGAATCGGTCTGTTTTTGCTGGCAGTGTGGGGTTCCTGCTCGGTGACGGGCCCATCCTCGGTAGGAGGTGGGCTGCCACCAGCGGTTCCATAGGCAGTATGTGGAGCAGGCCGAGCCTCTCCATACCGTCACAGTCAAGGGAGGAGGCACCCTGGATTGGGGCCTTGTTGCTAAAGGGCCGGTCTCTCCACGAGACCGACACCTCATCCAACATCTCCGGGAAGACCGGGAGGAGTTGTCTCTTTGTCCTCGTTGTTTGGAAAAACAGTTTTCCCTCGTAACGGGACCTGGAGGTCTCCTTGGCCACTTCGGGCGATGGGATGTCTAGTCTGGCCGCAGCACGTTGACACACGGCTTGTAGGTCCATACTGAGACAGGGCGAAGCTGGTGTGCTATCGCCCGAGAGAGCAGCCTTTCGCTCCAGGCTTTGCAGCCTGAGCTGGTGACATGAAGACGTCGTCTTCCTGCTCGTCCGAATCAGACAGGAGGAATTGAGAGGCATCCTCTTCGTCCTCCATGTAATTTAATTCCAGGACATCCTCCGCGGGTGAAACCATGGTGAGGTCCAGTCGGGAGCCCCAGCTTGGTATAGCGTGGGGTCCCGTTCCCGCGTCCTTTGCCGCCACCGGGACCCGGCCTGATATGGCGCGGGAAACCGGTTCCGCGGCTGCCGCGGTTGATGAGCCCCAGGCCGTGAAGGCGAGGGACTCAGTCTCTGCGGCGGACGCCCCCGTGTCTTGGTTGCCAGCCAGCCAACCAGTGGACATGAGGGGATCCTGTCCCGACAGGCTAGCTTGTCGTGCTAACCGTCGGCGAAGGCTCTTTATGGTGAGGTGGGCACAATGCCCGCACGAGCCGGGGTCGTCGATAGCCTCCTGGGCGTGTTCCAGCCCGAGGCAGGACGAGCAGACCTGGTGTGAGTCTGTGCCTGCTATCTTCAACCCGCAGTTGCAGAACCGAGCCTTCGAGTCCCTGACTCCTCTGGTGTGAGGGAGAGAGGCATCCATGGAGAGGACCCGCTCTTAACAGGTATGTCGAAAAAAAAGTGTCCCAGACTGTCCTTTATCCGGAGAAAAAAAGGTAGTGTGGGTCTTTTCCTCTCAAAGAATATTACCTGGTGTGGCAATATTCTTTAAATCCTTTTATCCTCCGGGGAAGAAAAAAGAATAAAAAATGTCCTCGTTACCGTGGTGTCGGCAGTGAGGGAAAAAAGCACAAGCTAGCAACTGGTGTGTTGCTAACTTGCAAGTCAAAATCTTACCTTACTTCCAGAGGAAGAATTCGGCGAAGTTGACTATGGTACTTCTTCTGAGAGAGAATAGGGTAGCCGGCTAACGCCCGTCGACCGAAATTAGCTTTGGGTTCAGTCTGTGGACTGTTAAGCTAGCCCGGCTACCGTTCGAGATGTGCTCTGAAGCGAGAAGAGGTGTTTGAATGACGCATGCGTCGTGGCGCAGGCTACTTATAGGGGGTGATTTCCCCTGACGTTGACGTCAAGAATCACCGGCCAATCAGGATTGGCGTAATGAGATTGATGCTTCTGTTTGCTCCGCGATGAGGCGCATCCCATAGTGAGACATCGAACGGAGTGTTATGAATGAGAACTCAAAATTAGGTATTTATATCTAAGAATGTGTTTTGGGGTATTGACAGCTCAGCTACCATTAGCAAGGTGATATTGACCTGTATGTTTCATATTTGCACATTTATATATTTGCAAAATGTGTACTGAAGGTTAAACAGGAAACTGGTTAACGGAAGTAGGAGAAAGTGAACTGAATAGCATGGCAGTAGACATCCTAGACTTTTACTAATTTTCCTTATGCAACCTGAAAAGTAAAAGGGTAAAGTCCGTCAGAAAGCAATGACTGTAAATGTAAGTGTACACTTACACTTTACGGATTAGTAAGATGTATTGTGTTTGTCATGACATTTGGAGATGTTTAAACTAGGGATGTCAAGTTAATAATGCATTAACGCAAAACAAAATTAATGCCACTGATTATTTTAATGCGATTAACGCATGTGTATTTTTTTTCCTCGGCCACCCCGTAGTTCTCATTCATAACACTCCGTTCGATGTCTCACTCTGGTATGCGCCTCATCGCGGAGCAAATAGAAGCATCAATCTCATTACGCCAATCCTGATTGGCTGGTGATCTTGACGTCGCATGCGTCATTCAAACACCTCTTCTCGCTTCAGAGCACATCTCTAATGGTAGCCGGGCTAGCTTAACAGTCCACAGACTGAACCAAAAGCTAATTTCGGTTGACGGGCGTTAGCCGGCTACCCTATTCTGCCTCGCAGAAGAGTATAGTACTAACACACCAGTTAGTATTTTAATCAACCTCGCCATTCTTCCTCAGGAATTAAGGTAAGGTTTTGATTGTTCAAGCTAGCAACACACCTGCTGCTAGCTTGTTTTCCCTCACTGCCGACACCACGGTAGCGAGGACGGACTTTTTTTCTTTTCTCTTCCACAAAGGAGAAAAGGGATTAAAAGGATATTACCACACCAGGTAATATTCTTTGAGAAAAAAGACCCACACCGTCCTTTTTCTACGGATTAAAGACAGGTTGGGAACAATTTTTCTCTCGACGTACCTCTTCACTTCATTGTTCAAATGATAATAAACATTAGCATAAAGCATATGTGTCCACTGATATGTTGATAAGAGTATTAAAAACTTGAAAAATATTCCTCTAAGGTACATTTAGAACAGATCAAACATGTGCGATTAATTTGCGATTATTCGCGATTAACTATGGACAATCATGCGATTAATCGCGATTACATATTTTAATCGACTGACAGCCCTAGCTTAAACACAATGAGAAAATGCGTTAGCATTCGCGCCTGGATTCGCGCTAGCATACACGGTAGCTTTAGCATACATGCTAGCGTTAGCCATGCATACTAGCCTGTGTACATGCTTATTGCAGCTAGCATTAGCTATATTTACCTTGTTTACATTTAGCGGTCCTATGTGTTAATCTGTGTATGTTACACTTGCATGTATGAGATCATTAACCTGTTACAACCCAGTCTCACGGCATTTCGTGTTATAGTCACGAAATGTAATCTATTGATTCGTGTTCACCAACACGATTTCCCCCTTTTTTTTCATGTCTAACAGAACGATTTTAAAAGCAATGTATTTCTATTGGTAGTGTGATTCGTGCCTGCACCAAGTATTGTTGTCCGGTCGGGTCTTGGAAGACCGGAAGCTGTGGGGTTCATAAAAACATGTTCTTACTCAATATCAAGCCACGATTATTGCTTTTATTTTAAATCGTATAATGCCGATTTTTTTTTGCCGTCCGTGAGGAAAATAAATTGGGCTCAGAGCCTCAGAATACTGAAATCTGTATTTAAGGCATCAGCTCGAAATGTCTCCAGTTAATTACTTACAATAAGGCAATTGTTTTTTGTATTACACATTTTCTGAAATAGCATGTTTAAATATGCAAATTATTCATTATCTCATTAAATATGGACATATTTTAACACATTTCCGGAATCGAAATCTGAACTTTGGATAAAGCCAGGTTCAAAATTCTTGTTTCATTTTGTAGTCATATTAGTATCTAAGGCTTTTACAGAAGGGATATTGGATATCTCTTTTTATCACTCCATAAATCAGAAAATAATGTCAACAGCCCTAAAATATCAATTTCCGCCATGTTTTTAGGTAATGTTGTATAATTCAGGCTATGAATCATATATGAGCAAACCATTCTCTAAAAGCCTTCATAATATTGATAGGAATATAACTGGAAGGTTTGGTGTATCTACATGCTACTGAAGTTGACATTTCGAACTCAGAGTAGGAGAAATAACTCATTTTGAGAAAACGACCTTTACATATTGCAGTGGGGCGCTACCTAAACCCTCCTGTTCTTTGGATGATAGCTTGCGCATCGACGCACTCCTTGAAGGTATTTCATGTTCGGGGTCATTTGTTTTTTGTATAATCTTGCTTCATGCAAGTGACAATTGTTGTTGTCTTCTCTGTGAACGTTTTTTTCGCCGTCCTTTTGCCATTTTGAGATTTAAATTTCTAGCGGAAAGCTAACCAGGAAGTGTTTTAGCACAACACGTGACGCATCTGAACGAATCACGTTGTCAGAAATTGACACCAGCCAATGAGATTTCGTATCTTGGTTTAAGACCCCTTTGTGCTTTCACGATTGGTTTCCTGATACAAAGGAAATGACCATATTTGGATCCGATGACATTGTGCAGGAGAGACAGCTTTCCAACGATATCTCTGTTGACATGGAGCACACAGCGGTCGCGGTACTTTACAGTATGTTACGTTAGAATGCTAATAATAACTGAACGCTGCTTTACCATGTTTAGTTCTGACTCTGGGGACAGAAAGCTGACCAGTCCCTGAAGACCTGAGAGATCTGGATGGTTCATAGTTTAGCAGGAGGTCAGTAATGTATTTTGGGCCTAAACCATTCAGTGCTTTATAAACCAGCAGCAGTATTTTGAAATATATTCTTTGACACACAGGAAGCCAGTGTAAAGACTTCAGAACAGGAGTGATGTGATCCACTTTCTTAGTGTTAGTGAGGACTCGAGCAGCAGCGTTCTGAATCAGCTGCAGCTTTCTAATAGATTTTTTAGTGAGACCTGTGAAGACACCATTGCAGTAGTCGAGTCTACTGAAGATAAAGGCATGGACACGTTTTTCCAAATCCTGCTGTGACATTAGTCTTTTAATCCTAGATATATTCTTTAGGTGATAGTAGGCTGATTTAGTAACTGTTTTAATGTGACTGTTGAAACTCAGGTCAGAGTCCATGACTACACCTATATTTCTGGCTTTATCTGTTGGTTTGAACATTGCAGACTGAAGCTCAGCGCTAACTTTTAAACGATCTGCCTTGGCTCCAAAAACCATTACCTCAGTTTTATCTTTGTTTAATTGGAGAAAGTTCTGACACATCCAGTCATTGATTTGTTCAATGCACTTACTCAGTGTTTGAATTGGAGCATAGTCTCCTGGTGAAATTGTTACGTAAATGCCATGTCATCTGCATAGCTATGGTAACTTATTTTGTTGTTCTTCATTATCTGAGCCAGTGGTAGCATGTAGATGTTAAAGAGAAGAGGCCCCAAGATGGAGCCTTGAGGAACCCCACATGTCATATTTGTCAACTCAGATGTGTATTTACCTATATAAACAAAGTTGTTTATGTCCTTTAAGTAGGATTTAAACCAATTTAGAACTGTTTCCGAAAGTCCCACCCAGTTTTCCAGTCGGTCTAGTAATATGCTGTGGTCAACAGTGTCAAACGCAGCAGTGAGATCTAATAATACTAACACTGAAGTTCTGCCACTGTCTGTGTTTAAGTGGATGTCGTTAAAGACCTTTACAAGAGCAGTCTCAGTGCTGTGGTTTGGACGAAAGCCTGACTGGAACACATCGACACAACTATTTAAATGCAAGAAATTACTCAAAAAACGATGTTTTTGCCTGCCCTGTCTCCCCTTAAAAAAAAAAAAGTCCTTCTAATTTGTTATTTTTTTCTAAATAACACACTGTTATTCACTCAGCAATAACACACAATTATCCTTGTTTTTATTTATTTGTTTGATTCTATAATCTCTGGCTTTTTTTGCCGTCCGTCAGGAAACAGACGTAGGCCGATATGGGACATTTCGAGCATAATTGCGATACACAGCCACTGAACTGATTACCCAAGATCCTCAGCTATGGTTTAAGCTCTGTGATTGGATGTTTTAGCCGCAATGCATGTTGGAATATGGTGTTAATGCGATATGAAATCCTATTTTTTTTTTCTGAGTTTAGGATGGCTGAAGACACTATAATCCCATAATCCTCAGATATCGTTTGGGACTACAGTCCCTTCACTTGACAAACCCTGTGATTAATCTTCAAACTCTGGGATTGGATGTTGGAGTGGCAGTGCGCCAAGGTTACGCCATTTGAAATGGAATGAAACCCACGGCAGACTATCCAAAACTGAATTTGAACGGCACACGGTTTTCTCTGTGTGTGGTTTGATGTGATTATGCTTGTTGAGTATGGTAGCACCGTATGTACACTTCACGTAGTCTGCCACCCATTTACTGGCCTCCACCCAATTCAGTGTATATTATATATCATACAACTTTTGTAATAAAGATCATTTTAAATGAATACTTGTGGTTTATGTTTGCTCATTAACTATTTTCCTTTCAATGACCATGCTCCTTTTTTTTTACTTTTGATTTAAATCGAATAAAAACACATATTACCCTAAGTTAATAAAGCTAACAAAAAAACATATTTTTGAGGTAAAAACATGTGGCCAGTGACCCTTTTACACTGTGCTTGGACCCCCCTGTGGCCCCCCTCCAAAAGAATATATCTATGATAATTGCAATTTGTGATAGTGTTGGAGGCAATACTGTGCTGTAACCTGGGCCTAAGATAACAGGAATGGGTTTTTTCAATAATGTATTTAATTACATTATTGAAAACACTTTTCTGTTACTGAAACATTTATGTATTTATTACCCCAAACTGTATTTAGGTTAATGGTAAAGTAAAATAAGCTAAAATTGTATCAAGTCATTGACATACATTCTGTTAATAAAACAAAAACCAGTAATGGTATTTTATAGCTTCATACTGAACTGAAAAGTTTAAATCTTGAACACTGTCTTTGTCTCCCTTGTCCAGCTTTAAATGTGCCCCTTCTCATTGGCCCGGCACAGCCCCCCACAACCCACACCCTCCAGTAAAATTGTTCTTGCACCTCCATTCTTCAGCTTTCCTGGATCTCAGCTGCAGTGTAAAGATGTCTGCCTGTTGCACAGCAGAGCAGGCTCTCAGTTAAACAATGTTAGTGAGTGGTGATGCTTGTGGTGACAGTACACACAGCCCTTCTGCCTGCAGGCTCACTGATCTGAAATCAGTCTCCTTCTTTGTCCTGATACGCCTCTCACACAAATTGGTTCCCTCTGTGCACATGCATCCGGCCACAGGACACAAATAACTAGATGCAGCTCCCTATAATGACATGTAGTGGACAAAACAGGCTAGAATTATGTAGGGAGGAATAAAATCACTACTTTCATCTCGCCTGCTGGGGCTGTCGCGCTCTTGAAAAGCTTCTGTTGTGAATTGCAGCTATGCCCGGGGGGGGAGGGAACATACAAGTGCAAAAGAACATACACATTAGGCCTGTGATGCCCTGCAGACACTCACAGGGGGTCGGTCGCCTTTCAAAGACTACAATTTGGAGTGTTTTCAACCTCAAGACCCTGAACTTTTTCATAACGTTAATATTAGGTGACTCAAGGTCGGTAAATAAAGGGGAATGTGTAGTGAGCCACTAGTGGAAAAACCATCTGTACTCCCTTTGATTTGTTAGTATATTGCTAGTACCGTACACACAATGACAGACGTTTGTTTTGGTCGCCAACCCTCACTCTATAACCCTGCACATTTAGTTTGCGATAAAATACCGGTAGAAGATCTATAACATCTTCTTGCAAACATTTATTATTATTTTTACTACAAACTGTGAAGACCACTGTGACAAATATAACATTCGTGATATTGGGCTATATAAATAAACATTGATTGATTGATTGATTGATTGATTGATTGATTGATTTTTCTATAAATTCAATTATGGTTTCAGTTATTTATAGGTTTTAATATTTTTTTGTTTTTATTCATATTGTCTTATTTTACCGAGAGGGATCATTATTTATTGTATTGTCTTTTTATTATCACACCTTGTGCCCATTGCACTTTATATTATGTTGTTATGCTGCATTTGCGCAAAAAGTGAATTTCCTGTTCTCTGTTTTCATTTGTGATGTGTTGCCATGTTGTCAAAGCAGTTTGGCCTGTACCTGGTTTATGAAAAGTGCTATATAAATAAAGATGTATTAATATGATTTAATATTAAAGGACACATGTTTTATCTGTTTATATAGTGCGCTCCTTTATTTCCGAAACATTTCCGATCCAGTTTGTTATCAAGTCAGCTCCAATTTGTCCACATCCTGCACCTGCTTTCCAAAAATGTTAATGAGAACAACACCAGTCCTTCTTCTGCTGAAGTCTATGACCTTCTCCTTGTTCAGGGTCACGTTCAGGGGTAGATGGCCATCAGGTCCCTGTAATCCGACTCCTGTCCATCTGAGTGGACAGGAGAAATCCTCTATTTGTGCCGCAGCTTTTTCAAAAGTGATTTAAAAAGAGTTTAGAAAATGAATAAAGACACATATGCATAACATTTCAGGCAATGGCATCCCTTATATCTCCCCCTGTCAACTCTGTATTTCTGATAAAGGCACTCTCTCACCCTCCACAACATTTGAATAAATAAGTAGCAGCATTTCAAAGCTAAGTGAACATAAAGGAGATGGTATATACAGTGGGGCAAAAAAGTATTTAATCAGCCACCAATTGTGCAAGTTCTCCCACATAAAAATATGAGAGGCCTGTCATTTTTATCCTAGGTATACCTCAACTATGAGAGACAGAATGGGGGGAAAGAATCCAGGAAATCACCTTGAAATGCTTCTTACGAAGCCACTCCTCCGTTGCCCGGGCGGTGTGTTTGGGATCATTGTCATGCTGAAAGACCCAGCCACGTTTCATCTCCAATGCCCTTACTGATGGAAGGAGGTTGTCACTCAAAATCTCACGATACATGGCCCCATTCATTCTTTCCTTTACACGGATCAGTCGTCCTGGTCCCTTTGCAGAAAAACAGCCCCAAAGCATGATGTTTCCACCCCCATGTTTCACAGTAGGTATGGTGTTCTTTGGATGCAACTCAGCATTCTTTCTCCTCCAAACACGTCTAGTTGAGTTTTTACCAAAAAGTTATATTTTGGTTTCATCTGACCATATGACATTCTCCCAATCCTCTTCTGGATCATCTAAATGCTCTCTAGCAAACTTCAGACGGGCCTGGACATGTACTGGCTTAAGCAGGGGGACACGTCTGACACTTCAGGATTTGAGTCCCTGGCGGCGTAGTGTGTTACTTATGGTAGCCTTTGTTACTTTGGTCCCAGCTCTCTACAGGTCATTGACTCGGTCCCCCCGTGTGGTTCTGGGATCTTTGCTCACCGTTCTTGTGATCATTTTGACCCCACGGGGTGAGATCTTGCGTGAAGCCCCAGATCAAGAGAGATGATCAGTGGTCTTGTATGTCTTCCATTTTCTAATAATTGCTCCCACAGTTGATTTCTTCACACCAAGCTGCTTACCTATTGCAGATTCAGTCTTCCCAGCCTGGTGCAGGTCTACCATTTTGTTTCTGGTGTCCTTTGACAGCTCTTTGGTCTTGGCCATAGTGGAGTTTGGAGTGTGACTGTTTGAGGTTGTGGACAGGTGTCTTTTATACTGATAACGAGTTCAAACAGGTGCCATTAATACAGTTAACGAGTGGAGGACAGAGGAGGCTCTTAAAGAAGAAGTTATAGGTCCGTGAGAGCCAGAACTCTTGTTTGTTTGTAGGTGACCAAATACTTATTTTACCGAGGAATTTACCAATGAATTCATTAAAAATCCTACAATGTGATTTCCTGGATTCTTTCCCCCCATTCTGTCTCTCATAGTTGAAGTGTACCTAGGATGAAAATTAGATGCCTCTCTCATATTTTTAAGTGGGAGAACTTGCACAATTGGTGGCTGACTAAATACTTGTTTGCCCCACTGTATATGATTTGCACACAACAGTGAATGTAGCATTATTGCGTGAAGTAGCAGCAGAATAACACAAGTAGAATGCAAGAAGTGTATATTGCACAAGATTGTTACAGTCTCCCCCCCGGGTGAAGCAGCTCGTCACTGAAGGAGCTGAACAGTGTAGGTATAGGGCAGGGGTCGGCAACAGGCGGACCACGGTCCGGATCCGGACCCAGATGCCGACCTATACGGACCCGAGCTATAATCAATAAATTAATAGGGGATTTTTCGGCGCCTCCCGCTTTTTTAACGCTGATTTGGGTGACTTGTGTAATTCGTGGAGAACCGAAGAGTTTTCGACTGACGGACAACTTCTCACTTCACAAAAGAAGAAGAAATCTAGACCGCAAAAATAATTAAACAAGCGAGTACCTGTTTTTCCTGGCCAAGGACAGGTTCCTTGAACACAACATGAGCGTAACCTGTCTTCCGTGTCTTCACGTGGTATTTGTCTCGTCTGAAAGGAGTGCTGAACACCGGAACGCCGCTCCAGCCCTTAAAATATTGCATATAAGGATAATAATTCATAAGGAGCCGTACACATGCCGCAGTGTTTACGTGGCTGTGTCTTTAGTTGTAAGCACAGTGGCGATCTGTTGTTATTAGCATCTGGTTAGCTAGCTATGCTAACGAATTTCAAGAGCTTTTCTACAACCAGGTGGAAGAGAGCTATCTCCTGAGAGGCTCAAATATCCTCAGCTCAGTGAGGTTAAGGCACACCTTGATATGGTCATTATAGTTATTAATGAGACTAAATGAAAAACTGGTATAAAATACTATAGACAGTAACAAAAAAGTTGTTAAAAATAACAAGAATAGAGTTTAAAATGGGAGTGATTTGTAAAATATCCAAAAAGAAAAATATGCTTACAGTTCTGTTTCATATGGATGTTGAGAGATGTATCCATAGATCTCTTAATGTTGCTCTCAAAGTGTACCAGATTGATGCTTTTAACTTCAATATTTTAAGCAAAGGTTGAGTTCAATAATGTGTACGACCCTCGGAGGATGTTGTAAAAATTGAAAGGAAAAAGGTTCCCCATCCCTGCTGTAAATAATAATAAAAACCCTTGATTTTTAACTTAAAGGTGGGGTAGGTAAGTTTCAGAAACCGGCTCGAGATACACTTGTTGTTATATTCCATGGAATGCTCTTAACATCCCGATAGCAATGAATAGCTTAAGTGCTTTGACAAAAAATCCATAAAAAAATGTCATCTGTAGAAGCCGTAATACTGTAAAAAGTACAACTTGACTCCATGTCAGCCCAGATTTACAAACTCCTGGCAGGACAAGCTCAATTCTCACACTGAATTTAAAAAAAGTGAGTGGGGGACTGCAATATAAGAGGGAAAGAAAGAGAAACTTTGAAACTGTTCAATTGTTATGATGTGTAAAGACTGATATTGTTCTATAATCGGCTGAAACTGTTAAGTCATGATGTGAAACGGTTAACAAAGAAAAAGGGACACTCAAGCTGCTGCTACACTTTATTTTATTTATCTAAAATGAAGCACTTTTAAGATGCACATATTTTCAAAAGCTATTTTATTTATGTTCTCTATTTTATTTGTAAATGCAGCCCGAGAGGAACGTTACACATATCCACAGTATTTAATGTTAATTGACAATAAATATTGTTGTTTTTTAATTGTACTTTCTTTATTTGATTGGCAGTCAGTTGTTGATTATGCAGACGTTGATAAAGCTACAGGTCACTTCAATATATCACACTAATTCATGAAGCAAGTTAGACATTTTGATGTTCCGGACCTTTGCATGGGGACATTTTCTCTAACTGGACCTAGTTGAATTTTAGTTGAAGACCCCTGGTATAGGGTGTCCTGCATGCTGACTGGACGAACAGAGGCCTTTTCTGTCTTATGGCGCTTTTCCACAGCACGGCTTAGTACGGTATGGTTAGGCCTTGGTAGGCCAGGCTCACTTTACGCTGCGTTTCCATTACAGTTTAGTTACTGGGGTAGTAACTATAGTAACGCAGTGTAGGCGGGGCGATCGACTGTTCGGCGGGCGGAGCGACGCTGCATAAAACTGCCGTGACGTCATATTCAATGCGAACCACAAAACCAAAACATCAGCCACTAGCTGTTAGCACTCACAGCTCACAGCTCCTCATATCTGTTCAGAAACTAGACAAAAGTTAAACAAGTACAAACTACAGACTGTCTGTGTCATGGTGAATACAGTCGCTGCTTTATTTATGTCTGTAGGCCGTTGTTGTGAGTGTGGACGGAGCATATACAACGGTAGCTTAGCCTGGTCGATCCGATCTCCATTCAGAAAAACACGCATTTTAAAAGGTTTTTCGCCTGCCGTCTGTCTGCAGACTTGTCAATGCATTAATTCATGGTTTTTACTAAACGGTATCAGTATGTTGTTACTTCGGCATCATTTTGAAACGTGTACAATTAAATCACGGTAAAATATGTTCATTTTGTTGTAGTTGTAGCTCCCTTGCCAGCGATTCTCTCTGACCATTCAGCAGTCGAGAGTGTTTTGCCTTATCTTTCTTACAGTGCAGACGCTTTTCTGCTTGCTCCTGCCTCTGCTTACTTTTTATGATGATTTTCCTACTCTTATTCATTAACTTATCACTGGGACAGTTCATCTTCGTAAATAGACGGAGGGTTTCAGCCATATTTCAACATTTTTACTACGACCTCAGTCTTACAGTAGCGTGGCCTAGCAACATCTAAAGCCTGGTAGGCTACTGCATGCTATTTAGCTTAAGCTAGTTGGTAGCAAAATGCCTCCGTTCACTACAGATGACTTCCAGAAAATGTATACAGAAGATAGCTGTGTTGGAAATGAAAATGCAACGGTTGGAAGTTAACGTGGAAGTGAATGGACTATGTCGTGGGAATGACACCACTTTACCAGTGTTGCAAAATAATGGAGAAGGGTATGTTCGGATTTCCAAAGGGAGGTTCTGTGAATAAATTAAAAATCAAGAACCGAAATAATTGAACTATTCATATCTTAGACTGCACTGTAACTTTTATCTTTTAATGTTTATTTTATTAGCTTTTCTTTTTAATGACTGATTTTAAATGCCATTTTCTTAATGTCTTTCATTTTTTGTTTTTCTTTTAATGTTTCTTTTATTATCTTTTACTGTTTTTAAATGCCTTTGCCTGAATGTCTTTCATTTTTGTAAAGCACCTTGAATTGTCTGGTGCTGAAAGGTGCTATATAAATAAACTTGCCTTGGCTTACGTCACTAGTTTAGCATATTCAGCCCGGTTGTTGGCCCGGTAAGAACCTCGATTTTGGAGGGCCAGAAAAAAGGTGAAAAAGTAGCCCTGAGCCGGAACTACCCCTAGTGGAAAAGCAAAAGAAAGCGGGCCGGGTTTAGAAAGCTAAAGGGCCACAGTTTGGGCCCCCAGCCAGGACAGGTGATGCAGGGTTCAACAGGATATGCAGTTCAGGGATGTGGAACGGCCTATTGGTCTGTGGAGGCGTCACTCTGTTTAGCCTTGGTAAACACCTTGTGTAAAACCATGTCCTATATGATTGTGCTGAGACTGTGTGTGTTTGAACTGTGAGACAACACTGCACTCATTTGCATTATCTCTTTACATAAAAATATTTCTAATTTCTAAGGTGAAGGATTAAATAGTGGGTGCACTATTAGACGGACATGAATGCCAGTCCCTTTTTAAACGCTATGGGATACCCTCTAACATGCTATATAGTCAGGCAAAAATCATCCTGATTTGTTGTTCTCTATCAACACTAGACAGTAAAACATGTTACTTTTATTACATATTTACAGTAAAGTACTCATTCACGCAGTCCTCTTTTATATCTTAAATAACAACTTCCCTGCTTTTCAAATCCAAATATACTAGGTTGTTGGCTAATACATTTCTAAAGCCCTGTTCAGGAACACCTAGCATTGTTGGAGTCATACACAGGTTAAAGTGACAGTGTTCTGTAATGGCTTCAGGATGACATCACACAGACAGGGCCACAATGCTTGCACAATATTTGGCACCTGGTGTGCAGGAGTGGTGTCACTGATAAAGAACTGCACTGAGTTGAAAAGCTGCATCAGTGATGGATTCAAGAAAGTATTTTACTGTGAAAGTCACCGGTGTTTGTCTCTGCTTCTCTCAGTAACCTCTTAAAAATGTTGGATGTTGGATAAGATTGTGCCTGGTTATGGACATGAAACTGTATCATATTGCAAAAACACTTTATATGTTGTTGTTTTTTTATTTAATTAACCTGCAATGTAATTGTATTATTTATTCTGTGAAGGTACCGCTAAGACTGATAATATTGTTTTTATCTTAGTTTTTACAGGTTTAATATCAAGCCTGTAATGTCATACGTGCGTCATCTGCTAGCTGAACTGGACTATTGCCAGTATTGTAACCACCTTTGGGGGGCATTGGAATCAGCAATTGTATGCACATGTACAACAGGTGCACCTTATATGTCCCCAAGGCAAAAGCAATCACCCTGTTACATTGTGTTTCTGTATGTCAGAAATGGTCTTCCTATATAGTCTTAAACTCAATGGTGAGCTGTAATATCTAAGATGAGTGTAATTCATGAGGGGAAACATGCAAATAAAGCACAGGAGCCTGTATGCTGGGATAAAACTCTCCTGCAGTGCATTTATTAACTTTCACATCATCATATCAGCCCCACTGTGTTCATCAAGGCTCTGTGAAAAGAGCAGCTCCTATATACTCATGTGCATGTGACAGCCGTCAGGTCTGATATTGGGAATATAAAAAGCACAAAGGGGCTAGTGGCCTGAGAGGATCTGTTTCCATCACATCCAGGTGTGGTGCCGCTGTATTGTTCATGCCAGTGAGATCATACACACATGCACATAATTTACATTATCAGCACTAATAGCAAACTCAGTCACAGTGACATTTTTTACTTCTTTGGAAAGTTGTTGGTAACTAAATTACATTCATGATATACATATATTTGTTGTGGTGGAACCTCAGAATTAAACGCAGCAGTTGAATGAAAAGGCTAAATGTAATTATGTTTAGTACCAAGCTTTATTGCCAACTTTGTGTACAAAAACAATGAATGTGTGTTTGTGTTGCATTAATTGTACACATGAATACATACAGACAGCTAAAAAGCTGAAAAATAGTAAAACAGAAACATTAAACTAATACATTCTTACATACGTATTTGGGCTGTCAAATTAACATGTTGACTTTGATCCACAATTTAAAAAAGAACACCACAAATTAACGCATAGCAAAAAACTGTCAGGGCCACAACGATTGGGTTGATCCCGTTTTGTATCATTGCAGTGATTCATTTGATTAAATAATCTGCATGTATTGTCATTTATTCAATTAAAAACTTGAAATGAGAGCCTTAATAAATATATTGAAAATGATATATGCCTGACCTTTTGTTCACCATCAGTCTAGAATCTTCATTTTTAAACAATGCATTTCAAATCTGATGAGCAGACAACACAGAGACGGTGCCTTACTTCTCAGCATGTCTTCATCTCTGTTGTGCCCTGTCAGTCAAAGTCCCTGAACATTTATCAGCGCCCTGTGAACCCAGGCTGTGCTGAGTGTGCATCGCCCCCCCCACCCCGCCATGCCGGAGCGAAGAGCTGTCAGCTGAGCAAAGAGCTTTGGCCTTTATCCTCCAGTCTCAGCACTAATCGCTTTAATCTGTGCTGCCTAACAAGCCCGGGTCAGAACCTCTACCTGCAGGACTACAACTAGTTATTTCAAAGTCTCCTGGGATCTGTAGTCAGCATTCTCTCACGTCACCTTGAGAAAAACAAGCCCACTCCCAGGCCTTAAAGTATGTTAAGGTTAATGAGAACGGCAGGGGAGCCCGATCCCTGCATGATGTACCTTAAGAGATCATCTCAAGTTATTCCCTTTGAAGCATCGTTAATCTGAACCTTAATGACCCTACAAATGTCTGCCTCTGCCTGGATTGATGCCTCTCTGTGTTTGATGCCCCAACAGGAAAATGTGAGAAGTCAGCTGATGTTGTTCTGTGCGTCCAGATGGGGATGTCACTGATGAGGAGAGGTGTCGGGCCAAACTGTCGTGACATGCAGCGTCAGTTAGCAACTTTAAAGGCACAGGGAGGGCACGGTAATGATGGGGCTGTGGATGTGCTCAGAGAGGGGGGGGAGAGTTCCCAGAGGAACTGATTATCCCCATCTTAACTTATGGTTGTGGGGAGAGGGCAGGAAGCAGGGGTGGAGGTGGGATGCTGTGGCTGTGAACAGCAGGCTAATTAATTACACATTGGCTTGTGGGAATATTCTGCCTAAATGCCAGTCAGGTCCCTGTGAGGCGACACACTTAACAACTCCAGAGCAGCACACACATGCTGTAGAACACACTGTGGTGCATTTACAACGGACCAGAAGAGAATTCTGACCGCAGCATCGCGTCACTCGAGATAGAAGCATCGGAGAAGTGGTGGGCCTTTAAACCCTTGAACATCCCTCCTATCACCCCTTTGAATCTGTGTTGCAAATATCTAGGAATTATAAATTATGATCAGGGTTGGGAGGGTTCATTTAAAAATGTAATATATTACAATAACTAGTTACATGTCAAAAATATAATCAGTAACCTAAGTATCAAAATATAAAAGTAACCTGATTACCTCACTATCAAATGCAATGCAAATTAAAATAATTAGAAAATAAATAACAATAAGATGTTTTTTACTTAAGTGTATGTAACACATTAACATAAGAGAAGAATAAATCAAGATATCTCATATCAATAATGTAGTAACAGTAATAGTTCACAAATGCTGTTTAAGCTTTATACATTCATCAAAAGCATATACTGTATTTGTGTTTAATAAATCAAGTGTCAACCGACTGCATTAGAAAACAAATGTATTTAAAATAAAGAATGAAAGTAGTCTAAATATAAACCATAAAGAAAATTCATTCAGAATTCAGAATCTACTTATAATATATTGATCTTTATTTCAAAATCTATTGTAACACTGTAATTCTGCTAGCAGTCTCTTTTCTTTTTTTTAAAAATGTAACAGTAATCTGATTACTTATTTTTAATGTAATTGTAATCGAATAAGGTTACTTTTTCTGTATCCTGATTACGAAATCTCGTTACATGTAACCCATTACTCCTCAAGCCTGTTGATGATCCTCTCTTTTTAAACCCCACATTCAACCACTTTAAACAAAACGAAATGTAGGATAAAATATGTTTTTACTTTAGAAACGGGATACTGAGATTTATTTTAAACCTTAAAACCCTTATGGACCATTGCTCCCTGTATGCTCTGGTTGGATGGTCTGTCAGTCCTAAACCATTGGCACAATGGAAACAGGAACTCATCCATTTTGCACACTAAGCGGGCTTTTAGTCCTGCTGCTCCAGTTGCTTGGAACCAGCTCTAATAGGGTCTGAAACTCAGGAGCTGGTCTCTCTGAACAGATTTAAAGTGCTTCTTAATGAGCGAGAAGCAGGCAGCTCTGTCTGTAGATGATTTGTGTGATTACCTCTCTAATTGTGTCTCTGTTCTTGTTTTTAATTTGTTGTCTGTAACACAGCTGATTCCTATCTTGGCCATGACTCTCTGGTAAAACTGATTTGTTATTCTCAATGAGACTTCTCCTGGTTAAATGAAGGTAGATACCAAGGTCTCATCAGCCATGGATGAAATAACGACTTTTGCTGCTTCGTGAACATGTTGTGACAGCCTCAGATATGTCAGAATACCAAATGCTGTATTTTGGCAACTCTGCTTTACACGCTGATGAGCTGAGTCTTAGTTTCTTCTTTATTCTTATCGCACATATTTGTTCTTCACCTACAAAAGGCATTAAATGCAGTGAAGAGTGTAGCATTTGTCGCTCCTTTAGCTGCTCATACTGTAGTCTTGCTTTAGGTGTTGGGAGAACAGAGACCCTGAGTCCAGCTGATTTGGACCACATTGGTCAACCTGGATTTTTCTTCACTCTGAACTTCAGCTTCGTGATGAATCAGAAAAATATGAACATGTACTGGTGTTGTTTGGATAAGGTTATAAAGAAACAATAACTTGCACTGTGGGACAATAACTTGCACTGTGTGACAATAACTTGCACTGTGTGAATATTGCGGTTACAAACTCCACTAACATACACACTCTTTAATTATTACATTTCTTATTTAATTTATATTCTTTCTGGTGGAGTGGGCATGGCATAAATGTTGATGCACATAGAGAAGCATATAGCATGATGTCCCGGTGCACTAGTTGTGTGTTGAGTTATTTAAACCATGGAGCTTTTTCAACTAATAAAAGCATTTTTTGTGTGTTTCTGGCACATGATAACAGGTTGACCTAAGTTAAAATTCACTTTACTAGCTATATTTTTGCTACAATCTTGTGAACCAATGTAAGAGTTGTCTGAAATATTCTAGGAATGTCTTTGTTTAACATATCCACGTAGCATAATTAATATTAAGTGTTATGGAAAGAAAATAATTCAGATGTCAGTGTAGGAAAACCTCTCATCCCGCTCATGCTGTGAGGGGATTTGATGCAGGATGCTGCTACTTAATCATTGTATGGAATTATGCATGAGGGCTGCTTTGTGGGTTCTTCATGGTTGCAGAGCGACAATGCATGTCCGCTGCCTGACTGTAGAAGCTACCGTTGTTCAAAGAGTCTTAGAAGAACCCATGCACATTTTTTATTTCGATGAGATGAGTCATTTGCAAAACTAATTATAACTATAATTCTGGGATAAGTGTTGATTGCCACATCACACTTTTTCTCTCGTCCGCCCACAGCGAGGCCTACAACAAGCTGTCCTAGTATCAGACGTCCCCCGCCTGTGGGTGTGTATGTTGCTTCTATTGGTAGCCCACATGTCTGGAGGGTCCTCATAAGTAGCCTCACCACCTCCTGTGCCAGGTCTCCATGGCTCTGGCAGACTGATGAGTGTTTGTTCAATACACACTGATGCCATTTGTATCCTCCTCCACTCCTCCAAGAGAGAACACCTGCTGTGCTGAGACACAGCGGGTTCAAGTGTGTGTGTGTGTGTGTGTGTGTGTGTGTGTGTGTGTGTGTGTGTGTGTGTGTGTGTGTGTGTGTGTGTGTGTGTGTGTGTGTGTGTGTGTGTGTGTGTGTGTGTGTGTGTGTGTGTGTGTGTGTGTGTGTGTGTGTGTGTGTGTGTGTGCACATGTATTTGAGTGGGGTAGTGTGTCTTTAGCAGCACATCAAAACTCACAGTCGAACCACCAGTATCATTATGTGTGTTCGCAGTGGCGAACCGTGTCTATCACAACTGGACCTTCTGTAGACACACACACACACCCCCCCGCCGCCCCCCCCCCCCCCCGCGGTATTATAATGTCCGTCTTTTCACTGAACTGTCGTCTTGAAAATGGTACTCATAACAATTCCGCAACAACTTCATCTTCACCTGTTGCACTTGTCATTTCAACGTTAAAAACAATAAAACGTGAAGATTATATCACCTGATATATAAGAAGTGTGTTAAATTTGAATGGCAGAAAGTCTTGTTGCAGTTTCCAGATATAAAGAGGTCCATAAGTGTCTTTGTTAATCATCAATGGTCTTTGCCATTAACAGGGGGAACTACAAGGGACATTTTCCCCAGATATAATGCAGTTTAATTCTTGTCAGTTAATGATGCATATCCTGCAGACCTATAAAGAGGCCTTGAGAATTGGGTCACACAGTTAAGGTCTGAATTATCAATAAATGTATTCAGTCCAGTAAAGCGAAAAGGAAAGGAAGTTCACAGAAGCCCTTAAGCTGCAAGAACAATTAACTTATGTTAATGATAAAGATGTGTGTGTGTGCGTTAAAGATGTCTGGGGAAAAAGTGTGTCTATTGCAGCAGCTAGATGGGATTACTGCTCAAACTATATCTGTGTTTGTGTTCTATTGATTTCTCTGTTTTATTCTTTCATAATGTGAGGACTGAATTGCTACAAACATTGTGGAGTAGTTAGCTTAAACATGTTTTATTACTCTGTATGACGAAGGAGCAGTTATGCAAGACAGGAGGCTAGGTGGGGGAGGAGACTTTCTTCTTAAGATCTCCAGCATGTCAGGGAAGTCTACATATCTTGAATGGTATATGTGTGCGTTTAATTACTTTGTATTAATAATAGCAGTCTGTGTAACCAGAAGCTGGAAATATGAGAAATGAAACGTTTGTATTATCTTTGTGAGCAAGGGAATATTCTTTAGACACAACTTGGGTCTCTGGAATGTTGCAGGATGGGTGTGTGTGAAAGTCTATGCAAGAATGTGTGACAACGGACACCAGATGTGTTTGTTTTGCTACAACCTAAGAGACACTTGGATCATTTGGCTGGCTCACGCTGATTCGCTATGACATGCCATCGTTTTGCATCTCCCAATGAGATGACTTGAAAGGAGGAGCATCTGACCCAGCTCCTCCTGTTTTGTTTTTGTATTTAAGCCTGTTCTGTCTTTGGTTCGTTCTCTCTTCCTCCTGCTGACAAGACAAAGTAAGTTAGATCTCCCAGCGGGAGGAACCAGAGCCGGGGTAATCCGGATTACTTCGTAATGTTGTGTTATTGTATCTTTTGCCATTAAATCAGCATATTTGTTATAACCTTACCCTGGTTGCTTTGAATTCTTCCTCTGTTAATCTGACCCATTCACAAAAGGACGCGCGGAGGCAGAGGGGGCATGACTCCTGCTCCAACAAACGGCATGAATTGGTTCGTCGCATTCATCTATCCTCTGTCTCAAGCCAGTTAACTAGCGGGCCTTCTAGAGTACCCTGGAACCGAGGGAAACTCTGAAAGAATATGCCCATTGGCTACAAATCAATATGATTGGTTGATCAAACTGTCAGTCCAAACGTACGCTCTCATTCAGTGCAACGGCCAGGGCATTCTATCAAGGATATAGAATACCTTGGTTGAAGGATATTCTACCCAGAGACCCAGAACAAGATCTGATTGGTTGCTTTCTTTTCTAACACAAAACCACTGAAATGCGTAGTGCATGGTCCGAGAAGGACAAACAAATCAACGTAACACTGTAATATTACAGATCAACAACACAGATACCATTCTTATTTATTCATTTTATATACATTTTATTTATATAATTAAATGTTTTTGTTTGTTTTATCTGAGTGTTCCAGGGTATTCTCTGAATACCATGAAGGCCCTGACGGTTCGCCACCGGTGTCCAGTGTGTATACGTTGAGCTTGTCAATCAATCAATCAATCAATCAATCAATCAATCAATCAATCAATCAATCAATCAATCAATCAATCAATCAATCAATGTTTATTTATATAGCCCAATATCACAAATGTTACATTGTCTCAGTGGTCTTCACAGTGTGTACAGAATATCAGTATGACAATACGACACCCTTTGTCGACCCTTGTACGACCCTCACATCGTACAAGGAAAAACTTCCGAAGAAAACCCACAGTTTAAAGGGGAAAATGGGAGAAACCTCAGGGAGAGCAACAGAGGAGGGATCCCTCTCCCAGGACGGACAGACGTGCAATAGATGCCATGTGTACATTGAAAAGATAATACATTTGCAACATATGTAGTCCAAATGTTTGGAAATGCATGTGTGTATAGGGCTCGTGATCCAGGACACAGGACCGCAGGATCATCCATGACTCCGGATCCCGGCGTATATAGACACCAACAAGAAAGACATTTGGGGAAGCTGGGTTAATCTGAACATGAGAGTACACAGGTATAGACAGAGAGAAGGAAGAAGTAAGATGTCCCCCGACAAACTAAGCCTATATCAGCAAGACTAGGGGCTGAATCGAATCAGCCCTAACTATAAGCTTTATCAAAAAGGAAGGTCTTAAGCGCACTCTTAAAAACGGATAGGGTGTCTGCCGCCCAAACACAAACTGGAAGCTGATTCCACAAATGTGGAGCTTGATAAGAAAAGGCTCTGGCTCCCATTGTACTTTTAGAGACTCTAGGAATAACCAACAACCCTGCATTCTTGGAACGCAATGCCCTAGTATGACAGTAGGGTATAATGAGTTCTTTAAGGTAAGATGGCGCCTGCCCATTAAGGGCTTTGTAGGCGAGAAGAATAATTTTAAATTCTATCCTGTGTTCTATAGGGAGCCAGTGTAAGGCAGCCAGAACAGGAGTAATGTGGTCCCTTTTCCTAACTCTGGTTAGTACACGAGCTGCAGCATTTTGAATCAGCTGAAGCGACTTGACTGACTTCTTGGTACTCCCTGATAATAAAGAGTTACAATAATCCAGCCGAGAAGTAACAAATGCATGGACTAGTTTCTCTGCATCGTTTTGAGGCAAGATATGCCTGATTTTTGCAATGTTACGTAGATGGAAGTAGGCGGTCCTTGAAATTGATTTTATGTGGGCGTTAAAGGATAAATCCTGATCAAATAGAACACCAAGATTCCTTACAGTTTCACTGGAGGCCAAATTAATGCCATCCATAGTTAGTATATCTTTAGATAATTTGTTTCGTAGATTCTTCGGGCCAAGTACAATAACTTCAGTTTTGGTCATGTTTAACATCAAAAAGTTTAAGGTCATCCACGTTTTTAAGTCCTTAAGGCAGTCTTGAATTTTATTTAGATGATTAATTTCATCAGGCTTGATTGATAAATATAGTTGAGTATCATCCGCATAACAATGAAAGTTTACAGAATGATTCCTTATAATATTGCCTAACGGAAGCATATATAATGTGAACAAAATAGGTCCGAGCACTGAGCCCTGTGGCACTCCATGGCTAACTTTAGTTTGCGTGGAAGATTCATCGTTAACACGTACAAACTGAGAGTGTTCAGATAGATAGGACCTAAACCAGCCTAAAGCAGTTCCCTGTATACCAACTAAGTGCTCTAGTCTTTGCAATAGAATATCATGGTCGATAGTATCAAATGCAGCACTGAGATCGAGCAAGACAAGAATAGAGACAAGTCTCTTGTCTGATGCTATTAGAATGTCATTTGTGACTTTAACAAGAGCTGTCTCTGTGCTATGATGTGTTCTAAAGCCAGACTGAACATCTTCAAATAAATCATTGTTTTTTAAGTAATCACACAGCTGTTTTGCGACCGCTTTCTCAATAATTTTTGAGAGGAACGGAAGATTAGAAATAGGTCTATAGTTGGCTAAAACCTTTGGATCGAGGTTGTGCTTTTTAAGAAGCGGTGTTATCACTTCTACTTTCAATGATTGTGGAACATAGCCTGATAATAAAGACATATTCATAATATTTAATAAAGAAGTGCTAATTAATGGAAACACTTCCTTCAACAGCTTAGTTGGAATTGGGTCTAACATGCACGTTGATGGTTTAGAAGAGAGAATCATTGAATGTAATTGTTCAAGGTTTATGGCTGAAAAGCATTCTAGTTTACTATCTAGTGTAATATTAGAACTTACGTTTCCGGGAGCTGTTGATAACACTATACTGGTCAAAGGCAAGAGGTCATTAATTTTGTTTCTAAGAGTAACAATTATATCGTTAAAAAAGCACATCAAATCATTACTACTGAGTGCTATGGGAATAGAAGGCTCAATCGAGCTGTGGCTCTCTGTCAGCCTGGCTACAGTGCTGAAAAGAAATATTGCATTATTCTTATTCTCATCTATTAACGAAGAGTAGTAGGCTGCTCTCGCTTTACGCAGTGCTTTCTTATATTCATTGAGAGTAATATGCCACATTAAACGAGATTATTCAAGTTTAGTGGAACGCCATATCCTTTCAAGTTGTCTAGACTTTTGCTTTATTTTGCGGGTTTCGGCATTATGCCATGGAACTAATCTATGTTGTTTTATTTTCTTCTTTTTCAAAGGAGCAACAGAGTCTAATTTTATTCGCAGCGCATCTGTAGCACTATCAACAACATGATCAATTTGGAGTGGTGTACATTTTGTATAAGTTTCCTCCCCTACATGCAGACATGCTATCGAGATAAGTATTGGTGGAATCTCTTCCTTAAATTTGGCTATAGCACTAACAGATAGGTTTCTGCTGCAAGAGCTTTTGACTAATGCTTTGTAGTCTAGTAACAGTACTTCAAAAGTTACTAAGAAATGGTTGGATAAAGCAGGATTATGCGGTTCGACTAATAGTTGCTCAATTTCAATACCATAAGTCAGAACAAGGTCGAGAGTGTGATTATAGCAGTGGGTTGGTTTATTTACACTCTGACAGAAACCAACAGAATCTAATATAGAGTTAAATGCAACAGTAAGGCTATTTTTATCATCGTCAACATGAATATTAAAGTCACCTACGATAATTACTTTATCTGTTTTAAGTACCAAAGTTGATAAAAACTCAGAGAATTCTGATAAGAATTCTGAATAAGGACCTGGTGCACGATACACTGTAACAAATAAGATTGGCTGCAAAGTTTTCCAGGTCGGATGCGTAAGACTAAAAACGAGGCTTTCAAAGGAGGTATAATTACATTTTGGTTTAGTATTGATAAGTAAACTTGAGTCAAAGATTGCTGCAACTCCACCTCCTCGGCCCGTGCCTCGAGCACTATGAGTGTTGATATGGCTGGGTGGAGTAGCCTCATTTATGCTGACATATTCTTCATGTCTCAACCAAGTTTCAGTGAGACAGCATATATCAATATTATAATCTGATATTAAATAATTTACCAATATTGCTTTAGATGCTAGAGATCTTATGTTTAAGAGACCACATGTAATCTTCCTGTTTTGTTGCACCGTAGTAGTTGTTACATTTACTTTTATTAGGTTATTATGTATGACACCTCTATTAGGTTTTACCTTAAATTGTCCTTGGGCAGACACACACACCGCTAATATTGGGTATTTTATTGAGTTCGGGATTCCTATGGATGACTGCCTAGGAGAGAGCGCAGATTAGCGTGTAAGACTGTGACTCCGCCTCCTGGTCTCAACTCCAGTTTGTCATGGATTAAGTCCACAAAGCCCTGAGATGTTTGCCGAAATGAGATCTGCACCTTCCAAAGTAGGATGAATGCCGTCTCTCTTAATCAGACCAGGTTTTCCCCAGAAGGCTGTCCAATTATTTACGAAGCCCACATTGTTTGCTGGGCACCACCAAGATAACCAACGCTGAAATGATGACATGCGGCTATACATGTCATCATTGATCAGATTGGGGAGGGGACCAGAGAAGATTACGATGTCCGACATTGTTTTACCATAACTACACACCGACTCCACATTAAGTTTGGTGCATTCTGATTGGCGTAAATGAACATCATTACCACCGACGTGAATAACAATCCTACTGTATTTACGTTTATTTTTAGCCAGCAGTTTAAGATGCGCCTCAACGTCGCCCGCTCTGGCCCCCGGAATGCATGTGACTGAGGAGGCCCTAACCCTAACCCTAACCGCTAACCCTGTTCTCCCTGTCATGTTTTCCTCTTGGTATATTGTCTGGTCCTTTTCCCTGTGTTTTTCCTCCTGTCGTTAGTTTCCCTGGTGTGTCGAGTTGTCTGATTGTGTTCACCTGTGGCTCTTGTGTTTCTCCTCCCCTGCCCGGCTGTTTCTCGTCTTGTGATTACCCCTCCCTGTATTTAGTCTTGTCTCTTCCTGTGTTCAGTGTTGGTTCGTCATTTGTCTGTGTTCACCGGGGAGTGTTCTGATTGTCTGTGTGCCATATCCTTGAAATAAAGGTATTTTCAGTTGTTTCTGCATTTGGGTCCTGCCTGCTTCACTCACCGTAACAGAACGAACCAACCAAAAGATGGACCCAGCAGACAGCCTGTACGAGGTGACGTACAACCTAATGTGCTTTAAAAACGACTGTCGATATGCCTCCAGTAGTGAAGAGAGGCAGTCAATTATCTCAACGGCACGCCAAGAAGTAACCTCAAGGCCATGGTTAAAGGAGTTACTTCCCGAGTAGGTGGAGGACTTTTTCGGTAGCTTTGAGGTCAAACCTGTTTCCCGGCCTGCTAGCCCCTGGCATGCTAGCCCCCTGCCGGCCACAGTTCCCAACAAGGCTCCTTTCAAGGACCCTTTCGCTGGGTCTCGTCTGGCTTTTGGAGGACCTCTGAGCCTCCACAAGGCTTCAAGGCAGCATGGAAGGAAACGCAAGGCCAGGATTCCAGCACCGGCAGCCATGGTTCCAGCTCCGGTCCTAGCCCCAGCAGCCATGTTTCCGGCTTCAGAACCGTACCTTACAGCCATGATTCTGGCTTCAATTCCGGCTCCAGAGCCGGCCCATTCAGCCATGTTTCCGGCTCCAGAACCGGATCTTACAGCCATGTTTCCGGCTCCAGAACTGGACCTTACAGCCATGATTCTGGCTTCAATTCCGGCCCCAGCAGCCATGGTTCCAGACCCAGTTCCGGCCCCAACGGCCATGGTTCCAGACCCAGTTCTGGCCCCAGCTGCCATAGTCCCATCTCTAGTCCCATCTCTTGTCCCTTCTCTAGTCTTTTTTCGAGTCCTAACTCAAGTCCCTTCTCTAGACCCTTCTCTGGTCCCCTCTCTAGTCTCTTCTCGAGTTCCCCCTCTAGTCCCTTCTCTAGTTCCTTCCCTAGGCCCTCCTCAGGTCACTTCTCTAGTCCTTTCTCTAGTCCCTTCTCCAGTACCACCTCTAGTCACTTCTCTAGTCCCATCTCTTGTCCCTTCTCTAGTCTTTTTTCGAGTCCTAACTCAAGTCCCTTCTCTAGACCCTTCTCTGGTCCCCTCTCTAGTCTCTTCTCGAGTTCCCCCTCTAGTCCCTTCTCTAGTTCCTTCCCTAGGCCCTCCTCAGGTCACTTCTCTAGTCCTTTCTCTAGTCCCTTCTCCAGTACCACCTCTAGTCACTTCTCTAGTCACTTCTCAGGTACCAACTCTAGTCCCATCTCAAGTCCCTTCTCTAGTCTCTTCTCTAGTCCCTACTCAATTCCTTTCTCAAGTCCTTTCTCAAGTCCCTCCTCTAGTCCCATCTCTAGTCCCATCTCCAGTCCCTCCTTTAGTCACTTCTCTAGTCCCTTCTCAAATCCCAACTCTAGTCCCATCGCAAGTTCCCTCTCGAGTCCCCTCTCCAGTTTCCTCTCAAGTCCCCTCTCATGTCATCTCTCGAGTTCCCTCTCAAGTCACCTCTCGAGTTCCCTCTCAAATCACCTCTCAAGTCCTCTCTCAAGCCCCCTCTTGAGTCCCCTCTCCAGTCCCAACTCAAGTTCCCACTCAAGTCCCAATTCAAGTCCCTACTGTGCCGTTGGAGGTTCCGCCGGGGGTCCTGCCAACTCCATGTCTTGTCCCGTTGGGGGTCCCGCCGACTACTCTCCTGCCGGGGGTCCTGCCAACCCTATGTCCATTCCCGTTGGAGGTCCCGCCGACTACTCTCCTGCCGGGGGTCCTGCCAACCCTATGTCCTGTCCCATTGGGGGTCCCGCCAACTACTCTCCTGCCGGGTGTCCTGCCAACCCTATGTCCTGTCCCGTTGGAGGTCCTGCCGACTGCTCTCCTCCCGGGGGTCCTGCCAATCCCGTGTCCTGGTCCTCTTCCGTGGGGGATCCTGCCGAGGCCTGTCCCACCAGCTCCGGTTCCTGTCTGGCTGACACCGGGTCCTGCCCGGCCTTCGGCACTGTCCCGTCAGCGCCTTCCTGCCCGGCCTCCGGAGAGTCACGGTCTTCCCCCTCGAGTCCGGCCCTCTGAGAGCCGCAGTCTTCACCCTCAATCCCGGCCCGCTGAGAGCCGCGGTCTTCACCCTCGAGCCCGGCCCCCTGTGAGTCGCATTCTTCGCCCTCGAGCCCGGCCCCCTGACTTTCCCGGCCGCGGCCCTCGCCCTCATGCTCGGCCCCCTGACTTTTCCGGCCGCGGTCCTCACCCTCATGCTCGTCCCCCTGAGTTCGCCCGCGGTGGCCTTCGCCCCTCCATAACCCCCACCTTGGACTCTGTCTTGCCCCCGGGCCGTCCGCCAGAGTCCCCCTTCTCGGCTTCTGCCTTGCCCCTGGGCCGTCCACCCGAGATCCCTTCCGGGTCCTCCGCTGTGCTCCTGGGTTGTTAGCCCAAACCCGTCCTCCTGACCCCCTCCACCCACCCTGGTGGCCCTAGTTCTGGGGGGGTCCGAAAACCAGTCAGTATCTGGTGTGAGGGGTAGGATTAGGGTTAGGGGTAGGGTTAGGGTTAGGGTAATGTTGTGAATTGAGTGGCCCATGGTGGTAGTGGGGTTATGGTATGGGCAGGCGTATGTTATGGACGACGAACACAGGCCACTCGATTCACAACATTACCCTAACCCTACCCCTAAACCTAATCCTACCCCTCACACCAGATACTGACTGGTTTTCGGATCCCCCCAGACCCCCCCCAATAAAGAAAAATGCATGTTTCAGAGTGGCCTTTTATTGTGGCCAGCCTAAGGCACACCTGTGCAATAATCATGCTGTCTAATCAGCATCTTGATATGCCACACCTGTGAGGTGGGATGGATTATCTCGGCAAAGGAGAAGTGCTCACGATCACAGATTTTTTCAGATTTGTGAACAATATTTGAGAGAAATGGTTATTTTGTGTTTATAGAAAATGTTTTAGATCTTTGAGTTCATCTCATGAAAAATGGGAGACAAAAGTGTTGCGTTTATATTTTTGTTCAGTGTAGTAACTAAGACCGGCACAGACCCAGACTCATCCAACGCCACTCCACCTCCACCTAAGCAACAGCGGCTGGATTTTAACCAAGGGACTGCTAGCCAGGGAAAAGTCGATAGAGCCATTGCACGGTATGTTGTAGAACACATGCAGGCTATTGCTACAGTGGAGTCACCCGCTTTCAGGGAGCTAGTTAGCATGATACCATGTCTGGGCGTCACACGGCATATGGGACGGAAAACTTTTTCCAACTACCTGGAGAAAGAATATAGCCAGCTAATATCGATGCAATCCAGATTGCATATAATGCATGTCAAGTTGATCAACAGATTGTATTATTCTCCAATGCAATAACAGTACTGAAATGAAGGCTATAATGGGAGCCCTTTTTTAAGTAACTAAAAAGTTACTTTTCACAATAACGCATTTCTTTTTGGTCAGTAAAGTAACTGAGTTACTTTTGAAATGAAGTAACTAGTAATGGTAACTAGTAATGGTAACTAGTGCTGCGTACCTGGACTCACATTCAGGTTCAGGTCCGGAATCAAGTCCAGAGGTGCAGGTTCAGGTCCGGACTTATAAGTCCGGACCTGAACCCATGGCTTGTGTCAAGTTGTGTGAGTAACTAAAGTGAACTTATTGTGAGCTAATTATCAATTGAAAATTAACTCATAATCAACTCAAATTCAAACTCATCAGGTTTATTGTGCTCCCTTCCAACTTGTGTCTACATTTCTCTACAAAGTACAAATGTAAAAAAAACACTTTTTGCCACTTAGTCTACAAATGACTTATGACAGCAACTACAGTGAACTACTACAAAGTTCAAACATTTATTTCATTTACCAAACTAAGGTAACCAAACAGTCCCTGAGCTGACTGAGCCTAAATCCCTAAAACGTTGCTGAAAGGTAGAGTGTAGAGTAGACTATACGCATTACACTGTTACGAGATGTACCGTCTGTAAAGCGACTTCCTCCCTGGAGCGAGCCAGCAAATAGCAGTCCAGAGGAAACCACACTCTCATCTCCAGCCTTCTCTACACAAAAATGGGAGCAGCCAGGAAATATCCGAACGGCAGACGATTGTCTGGTCTGATATTCCCTGAAATGAGAAAACGCAGGAATTTCCTGTGTTTCAGGATGAGGGGTACGTGGAAGTATGCATCCTTCAGGTGGAAGTGAACCAGTCGTCCTGGTGAACACATTCCAGCACCTGTTTGATCGTCAGCATGTGGAATACTGACAGATCGAGGATGTCTCATTGCCCCTGTCTTTTTCGGGATTAGAAAAATAACGGGAGTGAAAACCCCTGATTTTCCTCCCTTTGAGGAACCCTGGAGATATCCTCTTTCAACAGGAGTTCCAGCTGCTCGGATTGGAGCGCAAGACATAGCTTCTGGGAGGACAGGAGTGTTTCCTGTATCCCATTGAACTGTGGGGGGGGGGGAGAGGCGAACTGCAGGACGTATCCTCTGCTGATCAGCCTGCTCATCCATCTGTCCATCAGACCCACGCGCTGCCACTCTGAGAAAAACTCTGAGAGCGGGCGCACGTGCTCGAGATGTGTTTTTGGTCGTCATGGTGACGACCGTGTGTAGGAGGTATATCTCGGACAGAGGAATGCTGCGAGTTCTGCAGGTTATTAACCAACAGGTTAAAACCGGCAGGCTTCTGCAGGGAGCCCCTTTAGCAACGAGCCCTGCTGGCTATTAACCGATATAAGGATAAGCAGGTTAACATCCTTCCCTTCAAGAATTGTTGACCTAAGCCGTGTGGAGATGTTAGCGGCTTGGGAAATAAAAGGCCTACCTGCAGGGGGGGCTGGGAGGGCCGAAGCCAGAGAATAAGGATGAGCTGCCGCTGGGATGCGTGGAATACCCTGACCTGAAAACCCCAGCGGGACTGGGGCAGCGAGCGCTGCTCTGAGTGCGACAGACGTTGACGCTCCTGTGCCGGAGTCTTCAATGGCCTGAAGGTGAGCATCGATGGCTCTTATGGAGCTATTCAGGGATTGCAGGGCGCTGGCCACACTATTCTCCCTGCTCCCGGCCTGGTGAGCCTGGGAAGGGGTGGACTTGGGAGGCGGACGGGGTCCTGGAGGGCTCGATTTCCTGGTCCTCGCCTTGGTCTCTCTACGGAGCTGCTTGGGGCTGCTTCTCCGGGCTGGGGAGCTGTGCTGAAGACCTGATCCGAGAGCTCTCGGAGCTGCGAGAGAGTGAGGCCTGGAGCTGTGGGGATGCCCTGCTGCTGGAGTCGGGCGATGAGGAAGTCTACCTCCGATGATAGGCCGCTGTGGGGAGTCGAACCGGGATCAAAGATATCCATGCCAGGTTTGTCTGAATTGTCCGAGTTGGACATCTTGCGCTAGTTTTCTGTTTGTTTGTTTTTCTCACGAGGAGGAGTAGTATTACTGCTACTGTTTGCGGTCATCTGCAAATGACAACTGACAGGGAGGAAGAGCAGGCATTTAAGGAATTTAGCATGTGCAGCTATTGGCTGCTGAGGGGTGACTCACTCATATTTAATGAGGGGGGAAGGGAGCCATAGAGTGACGTGTAAGTGACTCGTGTTAGGTCTTCCTTATTGAACTTGCGCTAAGCTTCATTTGTTCAAAATATTGTTTCTTCTTTGGCAGATGTTTGGCACATGTCTAGGAGATGCTCCCAAACTATCCCAGTTCTCCCCAATATGGGGTAATGACAACTTTGTCCCCGGAAGAGCGGATGGGGGATTCAAACAATGAGCTGCCAAGGGTCTGAGTAAAATAAATACTTGTATACAGAAGGAAAACTTATGTCCTTTGATCAGTTGGTTCATAGATATGCCATCCCTAGAAGCCACTTCTTTAAATTCCTGCAGTTAAGGATCTTCATATCAGCACAGACTAAATGCTTAGATGAGCCACCCTTGTCAGTTGTGGAGAGGGCCACTCTAAATGATATGGATGCTCGAGGCCAACTATCAGTCATTAATGTTCTGCTGCGGTCCAAATCGAAAGACAACTCACTCTCAAGACTCAATGCTTGGAGAGATGATTTAAAAGTAGACAGTACAGAGACTGAGTGGGAAAATGCTTGTTTAAAGGCACAAACCCAGACTATACTCTAAAAACTAATTCAGGCGACCTTTCACCTCCACTTAATTAAATGCATGGTTGCAAGATAAAAATGAGTTAATTGATTTAGATAAACATTTGAAGTTGCAAACATTAGTTTATAAGTTGTGTTGACGTAATAATGTTGGTAATTACATCAACTTAATATTGTGTGTAATTTGAATTTCTGCATTAATTGACTTAAAACTAAATTCAAGTTGTAGTAAGTAATGCAATTGGCTTGTTAACTTAATTGTTCTACACCTTGAGTTAAGGATTTCAAGTCCACTCCCACTTAACATGCCGGGACAAGTTCCCACAGTTAAGACAAATAGAAATATACAAAGGTCATTTTAAGGTGAGTGTCATCTTTTGTCATTCAAATACAGCAGATAGCCTTGTAGTTGCACTGTATAGGCAAATTGCTGTTTGACCAAAATGAGCAGCCTTTGAACTGTGAATAGTTCTGTGAGAGGATACAAAGTAGTAGAGGCTACTGTGAGAGTAAAAATACTTTGGTTACTATTGTGATATCGCTTTTTATTCAAAATGAATCTCGGTGAAGCAGATCAAGGACATGCTTCTTGAGGTAGGATCCTTATTTAGAGTTGTCATTGAAATGCAAGTTGTTGGCAGTCTCCCATTCAGAATATATTTATTTAAATGATAAATGGTAAATGGACTGTACTTATATAGCGCTTTATCCAGTCTTTAAGACCCCTCAAAGCGCTTTACATACTACATGTCGTTCACCCATTCATACTGAGCAGTGTATTTAGGTAATTTCCCTTTTTTCCCTTTTTCAAAAATAGCACAATACAATTGAAGTACGCAGATAACTATAGCCATCTACTGCCTTGTCGTGTACCTTGGAAAAAAGGAAGAGGACCTTTTCAAGGAGTTTAGCGACGTAATTAAAAATCTTGAAATAAAATAAAATCCACGGGTGTAAAAATACAGGATAAAAGCACTGCTCTCTGTCAGCTACATTCTGAAGCATATTGCACTTTTGGCCACACCCCAATCAATAGTATCTTAGCAACGTTCAGCATGGATAGGTGTTGATAGCAATGGCATGGGAAAAGGATTGTGTAACATGTGAGAAGTGGCTTCTACTCTTCTCTTAACCAGTTCACATATCGTATGGAACCTGCAAAAAAGATGAGAAGATACACTAAAACTTGCACGGTTGTGATTGACAAAATCTGTCCACATGCATTTAAACAAATGTACTCAAAAGCACCTCTGTGTGTCTTCAGGACCACATTGCCATGACGACACACACATGCAGACTCAATAGGTGAAAACAATACCAGCGTTGCTTTAGCAGCTGGTAATAATGGCTCTGAATTCGCTAAGAGTGACAGTTTAAAAAGTATGCAATTACCTAATTCAGTATCTCTTATGCGCTAACCTATTATTTAATGTGCTTCAAAAGGACATGAATATCGCCTTCATCAGTGACCGGTCCACCCAGGATCTGACCATACGATGGCAACCATCGTGGTCGAGGGAAACAAATGAATGAGCAAGCAATCTGCGTTAAATGTGTTCACACTGTTTGAAATAATGACTGTCAGCAGTGGAAACATCTTTGTTACATCTTTTGTAAAATGGATGTGTGTGATCTGCAGATTGGTGGCCATTGAGAGTTTGTTTCTGTAGTTTTACAAAAACTTTACAGATTAGACATATTTGGCACTGGTTTTAAATATGCAAAGGCCTCTAACTTCGTTGTGATGGCAGCATGTATTAGCTGTGTCCCCATTTCCCATGGTAATATGGCTAATGTGTTTATTTATTATTTGTGGGGCATTTTAAATTTGTGTTATTTATCTTTTTTTCAAGATTTAAATGAAGCTCAGTGCAAGTTCTTTCAGGAAGACTGGGTGTATATACATTCACTCCGCAGCTGCATCAGCTTATCACAAGCGTGCTCTTTAACCTATTACATTCACCTCATTCTCCAGTAACCAATCAACGCGCTGCAGCCAAACTATAAAATGGTGCTCCTCTCTCCTGCAGTCAGCTGTGATTGCAGGTGTTCATGCACCTTATCATATGGCATGTGTCAATAAATGTTCAAACAAAATGAATTCTCTACATTTCAAAATAAAAAGTGAATTGTCTAATATTCTTGTTGGGGAATCAATTAATTTATTTCTTTAAAGGCAAAAACATGAAAAAGCTAAGAAAAAAAACGATTGAATACAATATATTTGGAGCAACTTAATTTATAAATGGTTGTCAACTTAAAAACGTGTGTTCACAATGATGGTAATTAAGTACAACTTAAAATTCCTTTTAAATCATGTGGTAAAACTAGTCGGAACAACTTAATCTTTTGAGTAATCAATTTCAAAACTTGTGTTTATGCTACCAATTATTAAGTAAGTGGTAATTAAAAACACCTCTGATTGTAGAGGAAAAGCCTTCTCCCCTAACTCAAATAACTTTGTTGCTTTAAGACAATTTCATTAGAAGTTGTCTTTAACTCAATAAAGATCGATGCAAACTGTTGCGTTGATTTTCTTTGTTGAGCCAAGGCATTTGTTTTTAGAGTGTATAAACACTGCACTGAAACTGATACAATATAAATGGCTGTTCAGAACCTATGTGACACCTGTTAAACTGAATCTGTATAATCCTAACATTCCTGATAACTGTTCCAAATGTGACGATAATGTTGGTACTCTGCTGCACTGCATGTGGGAATGCCAACAAATCCAATCATTCTGGAAAGATATAGTTAACCTGATTGCACGTGTAACTGCTATACAGATTCCTCTCGACGCAAAGCACTGTATATTAGGTATATATCCTGACCAATTTGTACCATGCCGTAAAGCAGTGCCCTTGATTAATATTTGCCTACTTCAGGCTAGGAGAGTAATTGCACTGAGGTGGAAAAATACCGATGGTCCTACATCTGCATTGTGGCTGTGGGAAATTGCGTCCTGCCTCGCTTTGGAAAAATGAACCTATGTGATCAAAAATAAATTAAATAAGTTTAAGTAAATATGGGACACATTCATGCACTTCCTTTACTTATTATATCTGTTTCATTTCAATCTGTGAGGTTTCCCTGAATGTCCGATGTTGAGGGTGGGGGGAGGGAAGGGTTATTCTCCCATGTGTCAATGTATGCGTATGTATGTATGTATGTATGTATGTCTGTATGTTCTTTCTTTGTTGAAAAACCCAATAAATATAATGAAAAGAAAAAAAAATATTGCAATATGGTTTGTTGAGCTGGAGTTCATTATTGAAGCTTACTGGTTAACGTTCATCATATTAAAGGAACAAACGCAAACCTTTTTGTTTTTATTAATATTATTACCAATACTTACTTATCATTACTCTGGAGAAACCGACTTATTGTGGCAGCAGAACATGAACATGTTACTTAATGCCTGCATTGCGTAGTCAATGCTTTAGGGACAAGGAAATTATTTGTTTAAATATTACATATGACGTTATGTGTGCTTCTGTGACAATTAAGCTTATTCACTGCATTACATTTGTTAAAGAAGTGTGTCTTTTACCCTTACGTGTGTTACAAATGAATGTGAATATGGCATAGGACAAATATTTAAATTGACTGTCTCATGAAAAACGATTCCAAAATAAAAAGGACCCCAACTAGACAATAATACACAATCCAACTGATAAGATAAAGTAAGGGCTGTGATAACAAAAAGATTATCACATGAAGTTTGCAGTGAGACAACCGAACAGCATGACACTACAGTTGCACTAAGTTCTGATAACAGTTGAATATTATTTAAAAATAAGATATATTTTAATTTTGATTAACTGCAGACTGTTCATTCATAATCTGATTATCTTTGTAGCACAAAGTGATGAATTTAAAAAACACATTAAAATAAAAAAATATATTATTTCTACAGCCGCTTAATAAACAAACACACCTGCTCTGCAATAATGTCATATGTTTGATGTTTCTTGTCATTTCTGTTAGGAAAGGACATACCTGAAGGACACAACTGTCTCACCGTTTTCTCCGAAGGGCCAGAAGAAAATGAAAAGCTGATATGAGATTAAAGACCAATACAGGACATTTACTAAGAAAATAAATGTTATCGTGAACACAAAGATCTGCACACTGAATAGTGTGTAGTCAAGCAGGACCATCATTTGTTTGTGACAGCTGTGCCCAGTATGGGCTCACAGATGCAGTTAGGTGTTTTTTTAATCAGGCCTGGCCCTCCTCCCAGAGAAAGACCGCTCCACCTCAGTCCTCTCCAGCCAAACCCACAGACAGGATATCCGTCACGCTGAGGTTTCTCCCAAAGTCTCTGCAGCTCTCTGGACACCACGCTGTCTCAATTGATCCACACTGTGAATATGAGAGGGGAACATGTGTGTAGTAAATGCTTTAGACAATAAGAAATATTAAGTTAACTGTAAGGAGTGGCTCCATTTTTTTAAATAAACAATACTATTACTGCATTTCAATATCTCACGTCTGAAAGTTTGATTTAAAAGAAGAAGAGGCATATAAAAAGGAAGATTGTTATTTCAATACATGTAGTTGATGTTGTCTTTTTAATTGTTTAAAGTAGATTGAACAGGTACTTAAGATTTCTAATACAGTCTGGTTGCGGAGGAGGCACACAGGTAAAAGCACTAACTAGCTACCATCACATGTAACTAAGCTTGCCTTGAATTTATTAAAAGTATAATTAAGTAACAGCAAACAATCAATAACTAAAATCATGCAAAAATGTGAATCTTTGCTGGATCCACTTGAATTTACCACATATTATATGTACATAACCCAATTTGTGTTCTGTTAGACTGAAGAGGATGTTGCATTGTTTTTGTTGCTTTCGTTGCAGTTTTATATACGTCTTAAATGTAATTTAGGTTAACTTCCTGTTTTATGTAAATGCTTTTATTTTGAAGGCGAGTTTACGCTGCTGACAGGAAGTTGTTGTTGCTATAGAAACAACATGACGGAGAAAGCTCTTCTATATATAACGACAGAGAGAGAGAAGAATAAAGTGTATGGTTAATGTTAGCACCCCCCGAAGAGGCTCAAAATATTACGTTGACTCTGGAGTTTAAATAAATTATAATTCATCAGTTAAGTCCAGGGCCGTTTCTTCCTATAGGCGGACTATGCAGATGTATATGGCCCCCGCGGCCACTAGGGGGCCCCCAAGCTGAAAGTCATTTATTTATTTTTTATTCATCCAAAAAACAAAAACAGTATAATTCATACACACAAAGATGAACACAATTAGTAGAAGTGGGAGGGCTGAAGCATAGCTTATGGAAAGTAGCCCTCCCGTGCATCATCCTAATACAACATTGGCATTATTGCGTCAAAAACGTATAGAAATGAAGGAGTACAAAGAAATAAAGCAAACAAGAGAAAAAATTAAATAAAAGTTAGGCAGGAAAACAATAAATGCATATAAATATATACGAAAACTAGATATAGGGTCATTTTCTGCACATGTCAATAGCAGTTTCAACTATCTTTTTTTGGAAATGAAAATACTATATATAAATATATACATATGTACACATGTACTCGGCAAATTAATAATAATAATATATGCATAATTGCATATAAACATTGTGAACACTTATTTCCAAGTGACTTTTTTTACATTAATATGTTCACGCTGTGGTTTGGAACTGCTTTTGAAAGTTATTAGGCATTTTGTTATGGAAAATATTGTGCATAATCAGTACTGTTTTAAGCTATACTATCTCAACACATTTTAATAGATTGAGTTTTTCTAAATATGGGAGTTGTGTGTTCATATTTACCAAGACCACAGACTATTCGTAATACTTTTCTTTGGGATGTTATTATTTTTTGTAGATTTGTTTCTCCATATTTCGGAGCAGTAGTAAAGGTAAGGGAGAAATAGACTGTTATAAAGAGTATATTTCCTTCAAGAATGTTTACGGTGGAGCGAAGGAAGCAGGTAGGACCCAAATGCAGATTAAAGTAAAAATAATTCCTTTATTTCAAGGCTAAGATATAATCAAAGACAACACAGAACACTCACCGACGAACTAGTCATGACACAAGACAACCCGACAAAGAGAGACAGAAAACACAGAACTTAAATACACCCAGGACTAATCACATAAACACGAGACAGGTGAGGAGGGAGGAGAAAACACATAGGTACCAGGTGAACACAATTTGGTAATCAGAGAGGGAAACCGACAGAAAGCAAACAGGCAGGAAACGGGGGTGAACACTTTACAAAATAAAATAGGAAACCCAAAGATAGAAAAGGACACGAAAAATACTAACACAGACAAATCCTAACAAGAATGTTCTTAGTATGATACAAAATACCTGTTTTTGACAGTTTAGTCTGTACATAATTTATATGGTGCTTCCAATTGAGTTTTTCGTCAACAAGCAGTCCTAAAAATGTACGTGTACCAACTTTTTCTATCTCTGTATTGCAAATCCGTATAATGCAGTCATTTCTACTCTCAGACTTTGTATTGAATAACATGTCATTTGTTTTGACCACATTAAGGGATAATTTATTAACTGCAAAACCAGTTACATAGTATTTTTAATTCTGCATTCACAATCTTAACAAGATCGCCAAGATAATGATGGGAGCAGAGAATTAAAAGTTCAGGTTCAGCCTCAATATATTTGGGGAGAATTAAAATGAGCCGTCTTTATTTGTAGAAAGCCAAGCCCCCTCCTGTGTTCTGTGAAGCATTATATGCTTAAAAATCCAATGTAGGATATAAACCCGACTAAACTGCAATGATAGCAAAGCTGTGGCTTGTGTTTTTGGGGTAATAAAGTCCAAATCATCGTTGGGCTCTCAGCCAATGAGTGACGTCTGAGGAAGATGAAACATGTAAATTAAACATTGTTGACAAAATGCTGTATCTCTTGCATTTATTGACAGAGAGGAGCCTTATTGTTTATCTTTTTAATATCATTTTTTGTAATTTTCAATTGCTTGGTTTTCGTGAAATGTGCCTGTTTTCCTATTAAAGTTGAACATCTCCACAGATCATCTTAAAGGCTTCGGAATCCCCCCATTGTAGTAGTTTACATTGTAAACTGTAAAAACTAGGGCTCCCAAACAGCATCTTGCATATGGCCCCCAAAAAGCTAGAAATGGCCCTGGTTAAGTCTACGACCATTATTCGGAGGGAAATGCTACATTATATATTTTAGAAATCTGAAGGCATTTATAGATTTGCATGCAAGTATTATCCAAAAAACTCAATACCTTAGATTATTATTGAAAGTTTTGCTGAATAGTTTCATGTTCACTTACCTTAAAGGTGACATGTCATGCTTTTCCGGTTATTGTCCGTCCCCTTGTGTGTTATGAAGGTTTTTATGCATGAATAAAAAGGTGTGCAGAGTCACAACCCTCAAAGTACACCATGTAGCGAGTAAAACTCTAACACAGAAAATACCTCCCCAAAATGCCTCGTTGGAGATACGTCACTGTCCATTTGATTCTTCCGGGTACATCATGATGTGTTATAACTTGTGCCAAGGAGAAAGTCAAGTGTGAAAAGCAGCGAACACATGACTTTCATACACACCATTATTTCAGGTTAAATATTACAATGTTGACTGAGGTAATGTTAATGATGATGTCGGCTACTTAAAATAATGAACTTACAAACGTTACCTTAAGGGTCAGTTTAGTAAATTAAACAATGTAACTTTTAACGCTCAGTTGTAACGTAATCAGAAGTTTTCAATTAATCACGTTTAAATCTAAGAACACCTCGCTTAGTCTCTAGCATTATAATGGCAATGATCTTTGTAAAGTTGTATATCTCCCACACACAATGTCATTAATGTGTCTGTAGGAAAAACCTTATAGGAAAAAATGAAACACCAATAAGAATATTTGTCAAAGGTGTCTTTTTAGTAATGATGGGAACGCAGTCCCATTGTGTAATTTGGAGTTTTCATAAGTGTTACATTGAAGATTGTTCTGTTTGTAGAAAAATAAACAATCCATGTTAAAATGTAGATTGAAGGAAAATAGTGCCCCTTCAGTTTTGACCCCACTGCAAGCAACTTAGTACATGACAATGTGGCTTGAATGTACAAGGCTACACTATGTTGAAGTGTGTATATATTAATTACAAGCATATGGGATTATTGTGTCCTGCATGGATTTGTACAGGAATAGTGATGGTTAATATGTTTAATGTTGCACAGCTCTGCACGGAAAATTGGAACCATAGGTGATGCCATGCAGACTTCAGTGGAAACAATTACAGAAACTGCTCTCACAATCTATCTTCACCTTTCATGGGAAAACGTCTCATTTTGCCAACAGTGTACTGTATTATCTATCATCCGGAGTGCCTTTGCCAAATGCTGAAAGACTGAAGGAAGGTGAAGGCTTTTTATTTCCATTTGATCACTCTCAAGTTGGATCTCCACCACAGAAGGTCTTTGATATCCTGCAAAAGGATGTCTCAGAGGAAGCCTTTTATGATAAGCCAGGCTGGGTCGACCCTGAGAGCGTAACATGTAACTCGCCGCTAAGCCAGCCAGCATGCTCATTTTAACGCCTCTTTAGGCTTTCCTTTCGTCTCTCTGTGCTGCAGTTGTTGCCCGAGAGAACAGTGAGTACACTTTGTTCTCTCTGTAAAATATGGCTCTGTGGTAGGAAATACTTCTACAGTTTATGCCAATAAATCCCAAGACTCAAAAGTGTTCAGCTTGGCACACACAGGCATCTACAACTTAAATGTAGCGTGTTCTTTGGAGAGGCTTCAAATTAACATTCAGAGCATTTTCATGGAAGCGTCCATGTTGGGTATGATGGTAGTGGTAGAATATTGTTTTAGCAGGGGCATTCCTGGTATTCAAGCAGAGGAAAAAAACATTACACTCAGAACTTAGTCCTTACGTCAAAGCCCAACAGGTAGTTAAGTACAGTATAACTCCAACCTAAAGCACACCTTTCACGTTGAATTCCATGTTTCCAATGAAGTTTGAAATTGACTATTTCACTGTAAGAATCCGCTGATCATTTACACCATATGATCTGACTTGCTCTAACTACAATGGCTTGTGACAGATGATCCTGAAGTTCTCATTGTAATGTATCAGAAAAATGTATGTGTTTTGCAATTTTGAAGGCTGTTCTGCTTTCAATATATTTATTTTCATATGAACAAAAGTTAGAGAGAAGCAGCTATTAGCAAAGGAGAGCTTTATGTCAGGCTACCGACAACAATGCTTTTAAACAAATATGTATAAATACAGACGGCAAAGCAATTCATCTGTACAACACCTCACCTCTGGCTGGCAGAGAACTCCCTGCTTCATTGTCAATTAAGTTTCTCCCTTTCTATAATCATGAACAAGTTGCACATATTGTACATACTGTACATATTGTAGCCTATTTACCTCATGGGATATACTTTACTTTTAATTCAAAGATACTGTGCACAATTGTATATTATATTGTAAGTATATAGTACCCCATTTGTATATGTTGTCACTTCAGTAGGTTGGTAGTAGTAGTCCCATGGTGGAGATGGGTGATTGTCTGTCTTCCTTTAGTCTACTGTCCGCTCCTTAGTTTTGCTGACGTTAAGAATAAGGTCCTGGCACAAAAAAGTCCTCTCTGTATGCCATCAGGAATTGAATGGATGTATGTAACTGTCATGGTTTTGGATGTGTCACCCATTTCCCACCTTTTTATTTAGAAATGTCTTGTGGCTTGTCTGATCCTACTTCCTGTGTGTGTTTGCCTTCCTGTCTTTAGTTTCCCTGGTGTGTCTGACTGTGTTCACCTGTTTCCCTTGTGTTTATGCCTCCCCTGCCAAGCTGTTTCTTGTCCTGTGATTACCCTTCTGTGTATTTAGTCTTGTCTTCCCCTGTGCTCCTTGTCTGTTCATTGTCTCTTCATGTCCTTGTTCCCTGATCGTCTATGCTTGTCCATGTTACCTGTAGTGATGGCGAGATGAAGCCTTATGAAGCTTTGAAGCTTTCCAGCTAATTGGTTCGCAAAAGGGTTCATCTCATGAGGCGTCATCATGGGCTTCATTTGAACACAAACCCCCTGTTGGTCAAAGAGTGTAAAACAGGCAGATTGGACATCTCAACAGTGTGCTCTATTCCCAATGAGTAAAGCCTTAAAATAACTCTAAACAATGAACATAAAATCATATTTTCATGTTAACAATGTTGTATTTATTCCAGTTTAATGATTTGATTGAAAAGCCTAAGGAGGCTGGTAAACATTGCCAAGAGGGATTTGTATTCCTTAATAATATTCGTAAACTTAACCATGTTGTAGCCTAAGAAAGGCTAAACCATATCAAAGAATACATTTATTAACTACATTATCTCATTTAGCTGTAGCTTTTATAAACAACAAAAAATACTTATTAACCAGTTGTTGAACCAGGGACTGTTGTGTCCCGTCAATTATGTTAGTTTGTTATGTATTTGTCACGTTCATGTTTGTTTTGTTTGTTTCACTTCCTGTTTTATTTGTACTCCTTGTCTCATTCCAGTGCCTTTACCTTGGTTCTTGTTTCCCGCCATCGTCAGCGTCTGCCCCCCCCTGATTGTTTCCACCTGTTCCCACTTACCTCTTGTATATTGTCCTGTCTCCCCTTGTCTGTTGTCAGTTTCGTCTGCCAAGAAGTCAGATCCAAGCAGCCATAGAGAGACCAAGTACCTTTTTGATATCCTCCATGAGAGCGTTTTGTTTTGTGACCGTTTGGTCACTCCCTCTGTAAAGAGTGTTTCTTTGTTTTTTGATCCATTAAAGTTTATTTTTCTTCAAACATTTTCGTCTCCGGGTTGTGCAATTGAGTCCTCATATCAGTGAGTCATGGTTCCTAACAGAACGAACTGACCAAAATATGGACTCAGCCAACCCCAAGACCCTGCAGACCGCCCTGTCCGTAACATCATCCATCAACAGCAGGAGCAGCTAAAGAATATTAGCCAAGGAGTCAAGGAGCTTTCAGATCGCCAGGAGCGTTTCCAGACCTCCGTCACTTCACAGGTGAACCATCTGGCAACACAGCTCCACGGGCTTCTCTCTCATCTGGAGGCAGCTCCCACAGCTCCGATTCCTGCTACTCCACCTGATGCCAATCCTGCTGTGAATCATGCCTCTCCTGTTCCACTGCGGTTGGCAGCACCGGAGAAATACTCAGGAGAATCGAGCTGCAGAGCCTTCTTAGTCCAGTGTGATTTACATTACCAACTTAATCCAGCAGCTTTTGTATCTGATGAGGCTAAGATAGCGTTTATGATCTCCCACTTAACCGGCAGAGCTGCCGCATGGGCCACTGCGGAGTGGTCTAGAAATTCCAATATCTGTAGATCCTTCATAGCGTTCAAAGACACTATGAGCCGCATATTTGATATTACACCTCACCTACCGGTGACGCCACTCGGGCTCTCATGCAGCTCAAACAGCACTCAAGGCCCGTAGTAGATTATGCCATAGAGTTCTGTACCTTAGCCATAGACAGTGGCTGGAATACTCCAGCATTAATAGATGCCTTCCGCAATGGACTCTCAGAGACGATTAAAGATCACCTGGCTCCATTAGAGTTACCACAAGACCTCGAATCACTCATTTCCACGTCTCTCCGAATTGACAATCGCATCAGAGAGAGAGAACGACGCCGAGTCGCAACAAGACCTCCCAGCCACCAGGGGCGCTCTGGGTAGGCAGTCCTCATGGGATTCCTTGTTCGCCTCTTCATCAGGCCCAGCAGTGACAGCGCCACCACAGGCACCGGAGGAACCTATGCAGCTCGGGAGAACGAGGATTTCTCCAGAGGAGCGACGGCGCCGCCTGCAGGAGGGATGCTGCTTCTACTGTGGTCAAATGGGACACCAGCAGGCAACATGTCCGGGAAAAGGGCATGCTCACCAACCATGAGGAGGGCGTTGGTGAGCAAATTTCATCTGATTATCCTCCTCGCACACTCACCCAGGTAGATATCACTGCCAATAGTCAGACACACACTATGGGGGCCTTAATTGACTCTGGGGCTGATGAAAGTTCATAGACTGGGGTCAGTCAATCAATCAATCAATGTTTATTTATATAGCCCAATATCACACATGTTACATTTGTCTCAGTGGTCTTCACAGTGTGTACAGAATATCAGTATGACAATACGACACCCTCTGTCCTTAGACCCTCACATCGTACAAGGAAAAACTTCCAAAGAAAACCCAGTTTAAAGGGAAAAATGGGAGAAACCTCAGGGAGAGCCACAGAGAGATCCCTCTCCCAGGACGGACAGACGTGCAATAGATGCCGTGTGTAAATTGAAAAGATAATACATTTGCAACATAGGTAGTCCAAATGTTTGGAAATGCATGTGTATAATAATTCCTTACATTTATTATAGCGCTTTTCCAGTGCTCAAAGCGCTTTACAGATACACATTACACATATTTGTTATACATGCAATGGTCACTGTGGACAATACCCACAGGAGCAAGTTCAGGTGAAGTGTCTTGCCCAAGGACACAACGGCTTTACACGCAGCAGCGGCGGGTTTCACCCCTTGATCTGATGATCATTGCACAGCGCACTGCGCCACACCGTCCATCTTCACGCCTCGAAGTCATCGAGGTGCTTTTACAAGTACACATTGGTATTATACATGTACTGTGGACAATACCCACAGGAGCAAATCCGGGTGAAGTGTCTTGCCCAAGGACACAACGGCCTGACGCAGTGGCGGCAGGAGCGGGTTTCGAACTGGAATCTGATGATCAGATGCACAGACCACTGCGCCACCCAACCCGGCAATATAATAAAATAATATATAATAGGAAGATTAATCTACGAGGATATCCATCCAGGACCACAGCCACGACTCAAGATCCAGCGCTCGCGATCCAGGACACAGGACCGCAGGATCATCCATGACTCCGGATCCCAGCGTATATAGACACCAAAAAGAAAGACATTTGGGGAAGCTGGGTTAATCGGAACATGAGAGTACACAGGTATAGACAGAGAGAAGGAAGAAGTAAGATGTCCCCCGACAAACTAAGCCTATATCAAAACTAGGGGCTGAATCTAATCAGCCCTAACTATAAGCTTTATCAAAAAGGAAGGTCTTAAGCGCACTCTTAAAAACGGATAGGGTGTCTGCCGCCCGAACACAAACTGGAAGCTGATTCCACAAATGTGGAGCTTGATAAGAAAAGGCTCTGGCTCCCATTGTACTTTTAGAGACTCTAGGAACAACCAACAACCCTGCATTCTTGGAACGCAATGCCCTAGTAGGACAGTAGGTATAATGAGTTCTTTAAGGTAAGATGGCGCCTGCCCATTAAGGGCTTTGTAGGCGAGAAGAAGAATTTTAAATGATATCCTGTGTTCTATAGGGAGCCAGTGTAAGGCAGCCAGAACAGGAGTAATGTGGTCCCTTTTCCTAACTCTGGTTAGTACACGAGCCGCATTTTGAATCAGCTGAAGCGACTTTACTGACTTCTTGGTACTCCCTGATAATAAAGTTACAATAATCCAGCCTAGAAGTAACAAATCATGGACTAGTTTCTCTGCATCGTTTTGAGGCAAGATATGCCTGATTTTTGCAATGTTACGTAGATGGAAGTAGGCGGTCCTTGAAATTGATTTTATGTGGGCGTTAAAGGATAAATAGATCAAATATAACACCAAGATTCCTTATAGTCTCACTGGAGGCCAAATGAATGCCATCCATAGTTAGTATATCTTTAGATAATTTGTTTCGTAGATTCTTCGGGCCAAGTACAATAACTTCAGTTTTGGTCGTGTTTAACATCAAAAGTTTAAGGTCATCCACGTTTTTAAGTCCTTAAGGCAGTCTTGAATTTTATTTAGATGATTAATTTCATCAGGCTTGATTGATAAATATAGTTGAGTATCATCCGCATAACAATGAAAGTTTACAGAATGATTCCTTATAATATTGCCTAACGGAAGCATATATAATGTGAACAAAATAGGTCCGAGCACTGAGCCCTGTGGCACTCCATGGCTAACTTTGGTTTGCGTGGAAGATTCATCGTTAACACGTACAAACTGAGAGCGTTCAGATAGATGGACCTAAACCAGCCTAAAGCAGTTCCCTGTATGCCAACTAAGTGATCTAGTCTTTGCAATAGGATATCATGGTCGATGGTCGATCAAATGCAGCACTGAGATCGAGCAAAACAAGAATAGAGACAAGTCCCTTGTCTGAGGCTATTAGAATATCATTTGTGACTTTAACCAGAGCTGTCTCTGTGCTATGATGTGTTCTAAAGCCAGACTGAAAATCTTCAAATAAATCATTGTTTTTTAAGTAATCACACAACTGTTTTGCGACCGCTTTCTCAAGAATTTTTGAGAGGAACGGAAGATTAGAAATAGGTCTATAGTTGGCTAAAACCTCTGGATCGAGGTTGTGCTTTTTAAGAAGCGGTTTTATCACTGCTACTTTGAATGATTGTGGAACATAGCCTGATAATAAAGACATATTCATAATATTTAATAAAGAAGTGCTAATTAATGGAAACTTCCTTCAACAGCTTAGTTGGAATTGGGTCTAACATGCACGTTGATGGTTTAGAAGAGAGAATCATTGAATGTAATTGTTCAAGGTTAATGGCTGAAAAGCATTCTAGTTTACTATCTAGTGTAATATTAGAACTTACGTTTCCGGGAGCTGTTGATAACACTATACTGGTCAAAGGCAAGAGGTCATTAATTTTGTTTCTAAGAGTAACAATTTTATCGTTAAAAAAGCACATACAATCATTACTACTGAGTGCTATGGGAATAGAAGGCTCAATGGAGCTGTGGCTCTCTGTCAGCCTGGCTACAGTGCTGAAAAGAAATCTTGCATTATTCTTATTCTCATCTATTAATGAAGAGTAGTAGGCTGCTCTCGCTTTACGCAGTGCTTTCTTATGTTCATTGAGAGTAATATGCCAAATTAAACGAGATTCTTCAAGTTTAGTGGAACGCCATACCACAAGTTGTCTAGACTTTTGCTTTATTTTGCGGGTTTCGGCATTATGCCATGGAGCTAATCTATGTTTTATTTTCTTCTTTTTCAAAGGAGCAACAGAGTCTAAATTTATTCGCAGCACATCTATAGCACTATCAACAACATGATCAATTTGGGGTGGTGTACATTTTGTATAAGTTTCCTCCCCTACATGCAGACATGCTATCGAGTTAAGTATTGGTGGAATCTCTTCCTTAAATGTGGCTATAGCACTAACAGATAGGTTTCTGCTGCAAGAGCCTTGAATTTATTAAAAGTATAATTAAGTAACAGCAAACAATCAATAACTAAAATCATGCAAAAATGTGAATCTTGCTGGATCCACTTGAATTTACCACATATTATATGTACATAACCCAATTTGTGTTCTGTTAGACTGAAGAGGATGTTGCATTGTTTTTGTTGCTTTCGTTGCAGTTTTATATACGTCTTAAATGTAATTTAGGTTAACTTCCTGTTTTATGTAAATGCTTTTATTTTGAAGGCGAGTTTACGCTGCTGACAGGAAGTTGTTGTTGCTATAGAAACAACATGACGGAGAAAGCTCTTCTATATATAACGACAGAGAGAGAGAAGAATAAAGTGTATGGTTAATGTTAGCACCCCCCGAAGAGGCTCAAAATATTACGTTGACTCTGGAGTTTAAATAAATTATAATTCATCAGTTAAGTCCAGGGCCGTTTCTTCCTATAGGCGGACTATGCAGATGCATGCGGCCATTAGGGGGCCCCCAAGCTGAAAGTATTTATTTTTTTATTCATCCAAAAAAAGTATAATTCTCACACACCAAGATGAACAAAATGAGTAGAAGCGGGAGGGCTGAATCATAGCTTATGGAAAGTAGCCCTCCCGTGCATCATCCTCATACAACATTGGCATTATTGCGTCAAACGTATAGAAATGAAGGAGTACAAAGAAATAAAGAAAACAGGAGAAAAAATGTAATAAAAGTTAGGGCAGGAAAACAATAAATGCATATAAATATATACGAAAACTAGATATAGGGTCATTTTCTGCACACGTCAATAGCAGTTTCAACTATCTTTTTTTGGAAATGAAAATACTATATAAAATATACATATGTACACATGTACTCGGCAAATTAATAATAATAATATGCATAATTGCATATAAACATTGTGAACACTTATTTCCAAGTGACTTTTTTTACATTAATATGTTCACGCTGTGGTTTGGAACTGCTTTTGAAAGTTATTAGGCATTTTGTTATGGAAAATATTGTGCATAATCAGTACTGTTTTAAGCTATACTATCTCAACACATTTTAATAGATTGAGTTTTTCTAAATGGGAGTTGTGTGTTCATATTTACCAAGACCACAGACTATTCGTAATACTTTTCTTTGGGATGTTATTATTTTTTGTAGATTTGTTTCTCCATATTTCGGAGCAGTAGTAAAGGTAAGGGAGAAATAGACTGTTATAAAGAGTATATTTCCTTCAAGAATGTTTACGGTGGAGCGAAGGAAGCAGGTAGGACCCAAATGCAGATTAAAGTCAAATAATTCCTTTATTTCAAGGCTAAGATATAATCAAAGACAAAACAGAACACTCACCGACGAACTAGTCATGACACAAGACAACCCGACAAAGAGAGACAGAAAACACAGAACTTAAATACACCCAGGACTAATCACATAAACACGAGACAGGTGAGGAGGGAGGAGAAAACACATAGGTACCAGGTGAACACAATTGGGTAATCAGAGAGGGAAACCGACAGAAAGCAAACAGGCAGGAAACGGGGGTGAACACTTTACAAAATAAAATAGGAAACCCAAAGATAGAAAAGGACACGAAAAATACTAACACAGACAAATCCTAACAAGAATGTTCTTAGTATGATACAAAATACCTGTTTTTGACAGTTTAGTCTGTACATAATTTATATGGTGCTTCCAATTGAGTTTTTCGTCAACAAGCAGTCCTAAAAATGTACGTGTACCAACTTTTTCTATCTCTGTATTGCAAATCCGTATAATGCAGTCATTTCTACTCTCAGACTTTGTATTGAATAACATGTATTTGTTTTGACCACATTAAGGGATAATTTATTAACTGCAAAACCAGTTACATAGTATTTTAATTCTGCATTCACAATTTAACAAGATCGCCAAGATAATGATGGGAGCAGAGAATTAAAAGTTCAGGTTCAGCCTCAATATTTTGGGGAGAATTAAAATGAGCCGTCTTTATTTGTAGAAAGCCAAGCCCCCTCCTGTGTTCTGTGAAGCATTATATGCTTAAAAATCCAATGTAGGATATAAACCCGACTAAACTGCAATGATAGCCAAAGCTGTGGCTTGTGTTTTTGGGGTAATTAAAGTCCAAATCATCGTTGGGCTCTCAGCCAATGGAGTGACGTCTGAGGAAGATGAAACATGTAAATTAAACATTGTTGACAAAATGCTGGATCTCTTGCATTTATTGACAGAGAGGAGCCTTATTGTTATCTTTTTAATATCATTTTTGTGTAATTTTCAATTGCTTGGTTTTCTGTGAAATGTGCCTGTTTTCCTATTAAAGTGAACATCTCCACAGATCATCTTAAAGGCTTCGGAATCCCCCCATTGTAGTAGTTTACATTGTAAACTGTAAAAACTAGGGCTCCCAAACAGATCTTGGCATATGGCCCCCAAAAAGCTAGAAATGGCCCTGGTTAAGTCTACGACATTATTCGGAGGGAAATGCTACATTATATATTTTAGAAATCTGAAGGCATTTATAGATTTGCATGCAAGTAGTATCCAAAAAACTCAATACCTTAGATTATTATTGAAAGTTTTGCTGAATAGTTTCATGTTCACTTACCTTAAAGGTGACATGTCATGCTTTTTCCGGTTATTGTCCGTCACCTTGTGTGTTATGAAGGTTTTTATGCATGGAGAAAAGGTGTGCAGAGTCACAACCCTCAAAGTACAACCATGTAGCGAGTAAAACTCTAACACGAGAAAATACCTCCCCAAAATGCCTCGTTGGAGATACGTCACTGTCCATTTTGATTCTTCCGGGTACATCATGATGTGTTATAACTTGTGCCAGGAGAAAGGTTCAAGTGTGAAAGCAGCGAACACATGACTTTCATACACACCATTATTTCAGGTTAAATATTACCAATGTTGACTGAGGTAATGTTAATGATGATGTCGGCTACTTAAAATAATGAACTTACAAACGTTACCTTAAGGGTCAGTTTAGTAAATTAAAACAATGTAACTTTTAACGCTCAGTTGTAACGTAATCAGAAGTTTTCAATTAATCACGTTTAAATCTAAGAACACCTCGCTTAGTCTCTAGCATTATAATGGCAATGATCTTTGTAAAGTTGTATATCTCCACACACAATGTCATTAATTGTGTCTGTAGGAAAAACACTTATAGGAAAAAATGAAACACCAATAAGAATATTTGTCAAAGGTGTCTTTTAGTAATGATGGGAACGCAGTCCCATTGTGTAATTTGGAGTTTTCATAAGTGTTACATTGAAGATTGTTCTGTTTGTAGAAAAATAAACAATCCATGTTAAAATGTAGATTGAAGGAAAATAGTGCCCCTTCAGTTTTGACCCCACTGCAAGCAACTTAGTACATGACAATGTGGCTTGAATGTACAAGGCTACACTATGTTGAAGTGGGTATATATTAATTACAAGCATATGGGATTATTGTGTCCTGCATGGATTTGTACAGGAATAGTGATGGTTAATATGTTTAATGTTGCACAGCTCTGCACGGAAAATTGGGAACCATAGGTGATGCCATGCCAGACTTCAGTGGAAACAATTACAGAAACTGCTCTCACAATCTATCTTCACCTTTCATGGGAAAACGTCTCATTTTGCCAACAGTGTACTGTAATTATCTATCATCCGGAGTGCCTTTGCCAAATGCTGAAAGACTGAAGGAAGGTGAAGGCTTTTTATTTCCATTTGATCACTCTCAAGTTGGATCTCCACCACAGAAGGTCCTTTGATATCCTGCAAAAGGATGTCTCAGAGGAGCCTTTTATGATAAGCCAGGCTGGGTCGACCCTGAGAGCGTAACATGTAACTCGCCGCTAAGCCAGCCAGCATGCTCATTTTAACGCCTCTTTAGGCTTTCCTTTCGTCTCTCTGTGCTGCAGTTGTTGCCCGAGAGAACAGTGAGTACACTTTGTTCTCTCTGTAAAATATGGCTCTGTGGTAGGAAATACTTCTACAGTTTATGCCAATAAATCCCAAGACTCAAAAGTGTTCAGCTTGGCACACACAGGCATCTACAACTTAAATGTAGCGTGTTCTTTGGAGAGGCTTCAAATTAACATTCAGAGCATTTTCATGGAAGCGTCCATGTTGGGTATGATGGTAGTGGTAGAATATTGTTTTAGCAGGGGCATTCCTGGTATTCAAGCAGAGGAAAAAAAACATTACACTCAGAACTTAGTCACTTACGTCAAAGCCCAACAGGTAGTTAAGTACAGTATAACTCCAACCTAAAGCACACCTTTCACGTTGAATTCCATGTTTCCAATGAAGTTTGAAATTGACTATTTCACTGTAAGAATCCGCTGATCATTTACACCATATGATCTGACTTGCTCTAACTACAATGGCTTGTGACAGATGATCCTGAAGTTCTCATTGTAATGTATCAGAAAAATGTATGTGTTTTGCAATTTTGAAGGCTGTTCTGCTTTCAATATATTTATTTTCATATGAACAAAAGTTAGAGAGAAGCAGCTATTAGCAAAGGAGAGCTTTATGTCAGGCTACCGACAACAATGCTTTTAAACAAATATGTATAAAAACAGACGGCAAAGCAATTCATCTGTACAACACCTCACCTCTGGCTGGCAGAGAACTCCCTGCTTCATTGTCAATTAAGTTTCTCCCTTTCTATAATCATGAACAAGTTGCACATATTGTACATACTGTACATATTGTAGCCTATTTACCTCATGGGATATACTTTACTTTTAATTCAAAGATACTGTGCACAATTGTATATTATATTGTAAGTATATAGTACCCCATTTGTATATGTTGTCACTTCAGTAGGTTGGTAGTAGTAGTCCCATGGTGGAGATGGGTGATTGTCTGTCTTCCTTTAGTCTACTGTCCGCTCCTTAGTTTTGCTGACGTTAAGAATAAGGTCCTGGCACAAAAAAGTCCTCTCTGTATGCCATCAGGAATTGAATGGATGTATGTAACTGTCATGGTTTTGGATGTGTCACCCATTTTCCCACCTTTTATTTAGAAATGTCTTGTGGCTTGTCTGATCCTACTTCCTGTGTGTGTTTGCCTTCCTGTCTTTAGTTTCCCTGGTGTGTCTGACTGTGTTCACCTGTTTCCCTTGTGTTTATGCCTCCCCTGCCAAGCTGTTTCTTGTCCTGTGATTACCCTTCTGTGTATTTAGTCTTGTCTTCCCCTGTGCTCCTTGTCTGTTCATTGTCTCTTCATGTCCTTGTTCCCTGATCGTCTATGCTTGTCCATGTTACCTGTAGTGATGGCGAGATGAAGCCTTATGAAGCTTTGAAGCTTTCCAGCTAATTGGTTCGCAAAAGGGTTCATCTCATGAGGCGTCATCATGGGCTTCATTTGAACACAAACCCCCTGTTGGTCAAAGAGTGTAAAACAGGCAGATTGGACATCTCAACAGTGTGCTCTATTCCCAATGAGTAAAGCCTTAAAATAACTCTAAACAATGAACATAAAATCATATTTTCATGTTAACAATGTTGTATTTATTCCAGTTTAATGATTGTGATTGAAAAGCCTAAGGAGGCTGGTAAACATTGCCAAGAGGGATTTGTATTCCTTAATAATATTCGCAAACTTAACCATGTTGTAGCCTAAGAAAGGCTAAACCATATCAAAGAATACATTTATTAACTACATTATCTCATTTAGCTGTAGCTTTTATAAACAACAAAAAATACTTATTAACCAGTTGTTGAACCAGGGACTGTTGTGTCCCGTCAATTATGTTAGTTTGTTATGTATTTGTCACGTTCATGTTTGTTTTGTTTGTTTCACATTCTGTTTTATTTTGTACTCCTTGTCTCATTCCATGTGCCTTTCCTTGGTTCTTGTTTCCTGCCATCGTCAGCGTCTGCCCCGCCCCTGATTGTTTCCACCTGTTCCCACTTACCTCTTGTATATATTGTCCTGTCTCCCCTTGTCTGTTGTCAGTTCGTCTTGCCAAGAAGTCAGATCCAAGCAGCCATATAGAGACCAAGTACCTTTTTTGATATCCTCCATGAGAGCGTTTTGTTTTGTGACCGTTTTGTCACGCCCTCTGTAAAGAGTGTTTCTTTATTTTTTGATTCATTAAAGTTTATTTTTCTTCAAACCTTTTCGTCTCTGGGTTGTGCAATTGAGTCCTCATATCAGTGAGTCACGGTTCCTAACAGAACGAACTGACCAACATATGGACTCAGCCAACCCCAAGACCCTGCAGACCACCCTGTCCGTACAGGGTAACGTCATCCATCAACACCAGGAGCAGCTAAAGAATATTAGCCAAGGAGTCAAGGAGCTTTCAGATCGCCAGGATGGTTTCCAGACCTCCGTCACTTCACAGGTAAACCATCTGGCAACACAGCTCCACGGGCTTCTCTCTCATCTGGAGGCAGCTCCCACAGCTCCGATTCCTGCTACTCCACCTGATGCCAATCCTGCTGTGAATCATGCCTCTCCTGTTCCACTGCGGTTGGCAGCACCGGAGAAATACTCAGGAGAACTGCAGAGCCTTCTTAGTCCAGTGTGATTTACTTTACCAACTTAATCCAGCAGCTTTTGTATCTGATGAGGCTAAGATAGCGTTTATGATCTCCCACTTAACCGGCAGAGCTGCCGCATGGGCCACTGCGGAGTGGTCTAGAAATTCCAATATCTGTAGATCCTTCATAGCGTTCAAAGACACTATGAGCTGCATATTTGATATTACCTCACCTACCGGTGACGCCACTCGGGCTCTTATGCAGCTCAAACAGCACTCAAGGCCCGTAGTAGATTATGCCATCGAGTTCCGTACCTTAGCCATAGACAGTGGCTGGAACACTCCAGCATTAATAGATGCCTTCCGCAATGGACTCTCAGAGACGATTAAAGATCACCTGGCTCCATTAGAGTTACCACAAGATCTCGACTCACTCATTTCCACGTCTCTCCGAATTGACAATCGCATCAGAGAAAGAGAGAGTGAACGACGCCGAGTCGCAACAAGACCTCCCAGCCACCAGGGGCGCTCTATGGGTAGGCAGTCCTCATGAGATTCCTTGTTCGCCTCTTCATCAGGCCCAGCAGTGACAGCACCACCACAGGCACCGGAGGAACCTATGCAGCTCGGGAGAACGAGGATTTCTCCAGAGGAACGACGGCGCCGCCTGCAGGAGGGATGCTGCTTCTACTGTGGTCAAATGGGACACCAGCAGGTGACATGTCCGGGAAAAGGGCATGCTCACTAACCATGAGGAGGGCGTTGGTGAGCACAATTTCATCTGATTATCCTCCTCGCACACTCACCCAGGTAGATATCACTGCCAATAGTCAGACACACACTATGGGGGCCTTAATTGACTCTGGGGCTGATGAAAGTATCATAGACTGGGGTCAGTCAATCAATCAATCAATGTTTATTTATATAGCCCAATATCACACATGTTACATTTGTCTCAGTGGTCTTCACAGTGTGTACAGAATATCAGTATGACAATACGACACCCTCTGTCCTTAGACCCTCACATCGTACAAGGAAAAACTTCCAAAGAAAACCCAGTTTAAAGGGAAAAATGGGAGAAACCTCTGGGAGAGCCACAGAGGAGGGATCCCTCTCCCAGGACGGACAGACGTGCAATAGATGCCGTGTGTAAATTGAAAAGATAATACATTTGCAACATAGGTAGTCCAAATGTTTGCAAATGCATGTGTATAATAATTCCTTACATTTATTATAGCGCTTTTCCAGTGCTCAAAGCGCTTTACAGATACACATTACACATATTTGTTATACATGCAATGGTCACTGTGGACAATACCCACAGGAGCAAGTTCAGGTGAAGTGTCTTGCCCAAGGACACAACGGCTTTACAGACGCAGCAGCGGCGGGTTTCACCCCTTGATCTGATGATCATTGCACAGCGCACTGCGCCACACCGTCCATCTTCACGCCTCGAAGTCATCGAGGTGCTTTTACAAGTACACATTGGTATTATACATGTACTGTGGACAATACCCACAGGAGCAAATCCGGGTGAAGTGTCTTGCCCAAGGACACAACGGCCTGACGCAGTGGCGGCAGGAGCGGGTTTCGAACTGGAAATCTGATGATCAGATGCACAGACCACTGCGCCACCCAACCCGGCAATATAATAATAATAATATATAATAGGAAGATTAATCTACGAGGATATCCATCCAGGACCACAGCCACGACTCAAGATCCAGCGCTCGCGATCCAGGACACAGGACCGCAGGATCATCCATGACTCCGGATCCCAGCGTATATAGACACCAAAAAGAAAGACATTTGGGGAAGCTGGGTTAATCGGAACATGAGAGTACACAGGTATAGACAGAGAGAAGGAAGAAGTAAGATGTCCCCCGACAAACTAAGCCTATATCAGCAAAACTAGGGGCTGAATCTAATCAGCCCTAACTATAAGCTTTATCAAAAAGGAAGGTCTTAAGCGCACTCTTAAAAACGGATAGGGTGTCTGCCGCCCGAACACAAACTGGAAGCTGATTCCACAAATGTGGAGCTTGATAAGAAAAGGCTCTGGCTCCCATTGTACTTTTAGAGATTCTAGGAACAACCAACAACCCTGCATTCTTGGAACGCAATGCCCTAGTAGGACAGTAGCGTATAATGAGTTCTTTAAGGTAAGATGGCGCCTGCCCATTAAGGGCTTTGTAGGCGAGAAGAAGAATTTTAAATGATATCCTGTGTTCTATAGGGAGCCAGTGTAAGGCAGCCAGAACAGGAGTAATGTGGTCCCTTTTCCTAACTCTGGTTAGTACACGAGCCGCAGCATTTTGAATCAGCTGAAGCGACTTTACTGACTTCTTGGTACTCCCTGATAATAAAGAGTTACAATAATCCAGCCTAGAAGTAACAAATCCATGGACTAGTTTCTCTGCATCGTTTTGAGGCAAGATATGCCTGATTTTTGCAATGTTACGTAGATGGAAGTAGGCGGTCCTTGAAATTGATTTTATGTGGGCGTTAAAGGATAAATAGATCAAATATAACACCAAGATTCCTTATAGTCTCACTGGAGGCCAAATGAATGCCATCCATAGTTAGTATATCTTTAGATAATTTGTTTCGTAGATTCTTCGGGCCAAGTACAATAACTTCAGTTTTGGTCGTGTTTAACATCAAAAAGTTTAAGGTCATCCACGTTTTTAAGTCCTTAAGGCAGTCTTGAATTTTATTTAGATGATTAATTTCATCAGGCTTGATTGATAAATATAGTTGAGTATCATCCGCATAACAATGAAAGTTTACAGAATGATTCCTTATAATATTGCCTAACGGAAGCATATATAATGTGAACAAAATAGGTCCGAGCACTGAGCCCTGTGGCACTCCATGGCTAACTTTGGTTTGCGTGGAAGATTCATCGTTAACACGTACAAACTGAGAGCGTTCAGATAGATGGGACCTAAACCAGCCTAAAGCAGTTCCCTGTATGCCAACTAAGTGATCTAGTCTTTGCAATAGGATATCATGGTCGATAGTATCAAATGCAGCACTGAGATCGAGCAAAACAAGAATAGAGACAAGTCCCTTGTCTGAGGCTATTAGAATATCATTTGTGACTTTAACCAGAGCTGTCTCTGTGCTATGATGTGTTCTAAAGCCAGACTGAAAATCTTCAAATAAATCATTGTTTTTTAAGTAATCACACAACTGTTTTGCGACCGCTTTCTCAAGAATTTTTGAGAGGAACGGAAGATTAGAAATAGGTCTATAGTTGGCTAAAACCTCTGGATCGAGGTTGTGCTTTTTAAGAAGCGGTTTTATCACTGCTACTTTGAATGATTGTGGAACATAGCCTGATAATAAAGACATATTCATAATATTTAATAAAGAAGTGCTAATTAATGGAAACTTCCTTCAACAGCTTAGTTGGAATTGGGTCTAACATGCACGTTGATGGTTTAGAAGAGAGAATCATTGAATGTAATTGTTCAAGGTTAATGGCTGAAAAGCATTCTAGTTTACTATCTAGTGTAATATTAGAACTTACGTTTCCGGGAGCTGTTGATAACACTATACTGGTCAAAGGCAAGAGGTCATTAATTTTGTTTCTAAGAGTAACAATTTTATCGTTAAAAAAGCACATACAATCATTACTACTGAGTGCTATGGGAATAGAAGGCTCAATGGAGCTGTGGCTCTCTGTCAGCCTGGCTACAGTGCTGAAAAGAAATCTTGCATTATTCTTATTCTCATCTATTAATGAAGAGTAGTAGGCTGCTCTCGCTTTACGCAGTGCTTTCTTATGTTCATTGAGAGTAATATGCCAAATTAAACGAGATTCTTCAAGTTTAGTGGAACGCCATACCACAAGTTGTCTAGACTTTTGCTTTATTTTGCGGGTTTCGGCATTATGCCATGGAGCTAATCTATGTTTTATTTTCTTCTTTTTCAAAGGAGCAACAGAGTCTAAATTTATTCGCAGCACATCTATAGCACTATCAACAACATGATCAATTTGGGGTGGTGTACATTTTGTATAAGTTTCCTCCCCTACATGCAGACATGCTATCGAGTTAAGTATTGGTGGAATCTCTTCCTTAAATGTGGCTATAGCACTAACAGATAGGTTTCTGCTGCAAGAGCTTTTGACTAATGCTTTGTAGTCTCTGGGGTCTAGCGAAGCGTCTTAATATTAAGACTGTTCCGCTCAAACATCCCGTCAATGCCAGTGCCCTAGATGGCAGACTTATGTGTAGAGTCACTGACTGTACAGAACCCATGCAAGTGACTATTGCCAATAATCATGTGGAAATTATGCAATTTAATCTGTTCAATTCTGCACAGCATCCGCTGATTTTGGGATTTCCCTGGTTAAAAACACACAACCCACATATAGACTGGTGTTCAGGACAAATTAAGGGATGGGGAGAGAATTGTGAACATTCATGTAAAGCTCCATGTACTGTTGCAGTGGCTGATAGTAGCTCAGACTTTCCTGACCTTTCCAAGGTCCCCTCTTGCTACAATGACATTAAAAAGGTTTTTAACAAAACCAAAGCACTATCATTGCCTCCTCATCGTCCGTTTGATTGTGCCATCGACCTGTTACCTGGCGCACCCATCCCTAGGGGGCACTTATATTCTATCTCAGGACCAGAGCGGGCGGCCATGGATGACTACATCTCCTCCTCACTGAAAGCGGGGATAATCCGTCCCTCTTCTTCACCTGCGGGCGCAGGATTCTTCTTTGTGGGGAAGAAGCATTGGGTCTCTAAGACCATGCATTGACTACAGCCCATTAAATGACATTACGGTGAAAGACCGCCACCCACTCCCGCTGATGTCTTCAGCTTTTGAACTACTTCAGTCAGCTAAGGTGTTCACCAAGCTCGATCTGAGAAATGCCTACCACCTCGTCAGGATTAAAGAGGGTGACGAGTGGAAAACGGGGTTCAACACACCTAGCAGATATTACGAATACAGGGTTATGCCTTTTGGACTATGCAATGCTCCTGCTGTTTTTCAAACTATGGTCAATGACATTTTGAGAGAATGTTTGAATGTGTCTGTTTTCGTGTATTTGGACGATATTCTGATTTTCTCTCCAGATATTCAGTCTCATGTCAGGCATGTCCGCCAAGTACTCCAGAAGCTTCTGGAGAATCAGTTGTATGTGAAAGCTGAGAAGTGCGATTTCCATGCAACCACTGTCTCTTTCCTGGGCTACATTATTACCGCCAATCAGTTCCAGATGGATGTACTCCGACTGGCCTACTCCAGATAGCCGCAAGAGAGTCCAACAGTTCCTGGGGTTTGCCAACTTTTACCGAAAGTTTATACGCAACTTCAGTTCTGTAGCCGCTCCTCTACATGCTCTCACCTCTTCTAAAGTTTCCTTTCAGTGGACCCCCCAGGCCGAGTCTGCTTTCCAGTGCCTCAAGAAAGGATTCACCACGGCACCCGTACTCACTATTCCGGGTCCCCAGAGACAGTTTATGGTTGAGGTCGACGCGTCCAACGAGGGCATAGGGGCTGTGTTGTCCCAGAGGTCCTCCAAGGATAACCGGATGCACCCCTGCGCTTATCTATCGCGCACGTTAACCTCAGCTGAAAATAACTATGATGTGGGGAACAAGGAGTTACTAGCTGTAAAAGCAGCTTTGGAGGAGTGGAGACACTGGCTCGAAGGGGCGGAGCAACCGTTTGTTGTGTGGACAGACCACAAGAACTTAGAGTATGTCAGAAAAGCCAAGAGACTCAATTCACGTCAGGCCCGGTGGTCTCTGTTCTTTAGTAGGTTTAACTTTACGTTATCCTTTAGACCCGGTACGCAAAACCGTAAGCCAGACGCACTGTCTCGTCTCTTTGAGCCTGTCCCTAATGCCAAGAAACCTGAATCAATCCTTCCACTAAACTGTGTGGTTGGGTCAGTAACTTGGCAGATAGAAACAGATGTGAAGCAGGCTAATGTTGTGAGCCCGGCACCTAGTGAGTGTCCAGACAACCGTTTGTTTGTCCCTGTGTCTTTACGCTCTCAGGTAATCCACTAGGCTCACACGTCCAAGCTCACATGCCATCCGGGGGTCCGGCGAACTATGTTTGCCATAAAGCAGCGGTTCTGTTGGCCGGCCATGAGAAAAGAGGTCTCTGAATATGTGGCGGCCTGTCCAGCGTGCGCCCAGAATAAGACTTCTTCCCAGGCCCAGGTGGGTCTGCTCCAGCCTCTCCCAGTGCCTCAACGACCATGGACTTTGTGACTGGATTCCCACCTTCCAAAGGTAACACTACCGTCCTTACAGTGGTGGATCGGTTCTCAAAGTTGGTACATTTCATTCCTCTGCTCAAACTTCCCTCTGCCAAGAAAACGGCAGAGGTCATGCTTACTCATGTGTTCAGAATTCATGGTTTTCCAAGCGACATAGTTTCGACCCCTGTAGTTAATTGACAAGGGTCGGACTCGGACCCTCTCCAAGTAACCCTGTAGGTGTGGTCTTTGAGGTATGAGGTGAGGAGGGAAAGTGCAGAGCCTGAAACTCCAAGTTATTGGAGAGTGCGAAGGAGGATCTGATGGTTCACCGTGTCGATGGTGAAGGGAGAATGATTGGAGTACAGTATGACTACATGGGGGAAAAGTTCAAGTTGATAAATGATGAGGATGTGATGTCAAATGAAGGAAAAGAGGGTGCGGCCAATGCGGGGGGGTAAGGAGTGGGGAGTGTGAAGAATGCTGTTGAGAGGAAGGATGAAGGAGAGTGAGAAGGAGGAAGCTGAAGATATGGGAACTGGGGGGGGAAATTATGTTGAGATGGAGGAGACTGAGGGGGGGAGAAGGTGGTGGAGGAAGGGAGAGCGGAAGACAAGTGGGTGGAAGGGGGAAAGGATGTGGAGGTTGAGTCAGAGGAGGGGGGGAATGGATGGGGGGATAGGATGGACGAAGATGAGGAGCAGAGAGAGGAGGAGCTTATGAAAATGAAGAGTTTGAGGCATAAAAAGGACGAAGTTGAGTTAGCGGGCAGTAAGAGGAATGATGACGTGGTGGTGAGGGAGAAGGAAGAGGAGGTGGAAGATAGTGAAGGACATTCGAGCGATGAGGGGAATATGAGTGATGTTTGGAATAGTGGGGATAGTGATAGTGATAGTGAGAGGGAGGAGAGTGGGAATGAGGAACAGGAGGTGCAGAGACAGAAGGAAAAGGACCTTCTATTTGAGAGGGAGATGAGGGGGGAAAAAGAAGGAAAAGAGAAAGCAGCCACAAGAGCGAGGAGGGAGGAGCTCAAGGGTTGGAAGCGCATCTCAGTTAACATATGATGAAGGTGTCTGGGTGGAGTGCAAGGAGAACGTGCATCACCTCAGGGTTAGGCAAAGGCCGTTTGGGGGGAGGAAGGGGGAAACAGTGGCGATATGGAGGGACATGTGGGAAAAGAGAAAAGTAAAGGAGATAGCTGTCACTCGGTTAGACGTGGATGAAGGGAATTGGGGATGGTGAATTGAAAACAATATGATGTGTTAAAATGTTGGGAATGATGTTGAGATTAATGATGTGGGAAAAGAGAAAGGAATGGGCGATTACTGAGACTGTGAAAGATGTGGAAGATGGGATACAGAGTAATTGATGGTTGTGATGTGTGACAAAAGTGTGTGATGGTTTGAACATGTTTCTGCTATATTTGAGAATGCTTCATGAAAGCTGATATTTTGTTGAAATTGATTTGTTTGAAAGCCTTGGGTTCCTTTATTTTTGGGGATCAGTAAAAAAAAAAAAGTCATGACTAGTTCTTCGGTGAGTGTTCTGTTTTGTCTTTGTTTATCTGCGCCTAGTCTTGAAATAAAGGAGTTGTTCAGTTTATATCTGCATTTGGGTCCTGCCTGCTTCACACACCGTAACATTACGAACCGACCAACGACATGGGCCCAGCAGATCCGTTTGAGCAGGTCACCTCTCTAGTCCCTCCTCTAGTCCCTTCTCTAGTCCCATCTCAAGTCCCACCGCTAGTCCCACCTCTAGTCCCACCTCGAGTCACTTCTCAAGTTCCCTCGAGCTACCTCTCGAGTCCCCTTTCGAGATCCCTCTCAAGTCACCTCTCAAGTCACCTCTCGAGGTCCCTCTCAAGCCCTCTCTCGAGTCTCCTCTCGAGTCCCTTCTCATGTCCCCTCTCAAGTCTCCGTTCAAGTTCCCTCTCAAGTTCCCTCTCGAGTCCCCTCTCCAGTCACCTCTCGAGTTCTCTCTCGAGTCCCCTCTCAAATCACCTCTCGAGTCCCCTCTCAAATCACCTCTCGAGTTACTTCTCAAGTTTCCTCTCGAGTTCCCTCTCAAGCCCTCTCTCTCTCTCTCTCTCTCTCTCTCTCTCTCTCGAGTTCCCACTCAAGTCCCTACTCAAGTACCGTTGGAGGTTCCGCTTGGGGTCCTGCCAACCCTTTGTCCTGTCCCGTTGGTGGTCCCGCCAACTACTCTTCTGCCAGGGGTCCTGCCAACCCTTTGTCCTGTCTCGTTGGAGGTCCTGCCATCTACTCTCCTGCCGGGGGTCCTGCCAATCCTATGTCCTGTGCCGTTGGATGCCTCGCCGACAACTCTCCTGCCAGGGGTCTTGCCAATCCTATGTCCTGTGCCGTTGGAGGCCCTGCCGACTACTCTCCTGCTGGGGGTCCTGCCAATCCTATGTCCTGTGCCGTTGGAGGCCCCGCCGACTACTCTCCTGCCGGGGGTCCTGCCAACCCTATGTCCTGTCCTGTTGGAGGCCCCGCCGACTACTCTCCTGCCGGGGGTCCTACCAACCCTTTGTCCTGTCTCGTTGGAGGTCCTGCCGTCTACTCTCCTGCCGGGGGTCCTGCCAATCCTATGTCCTGTACCTGTCCGGCCGACACCGGGTCCTGCACGGCCTCCGGAGCAGTCCCGTCAGCGCTTTCTTGCCCGGCCTCCGGAGCTGTCTGGTCTTCGCCCTCGAGCCCGGCCCCGAGAGCCACAGTCTTCGCCCTCGATCCCGGCCCCCTGTGAGCCGCGGTCTTCGCCCGTGGTCCCGGCCCCCTGACTCTTCGTGCTGCTGCCCTCGCCCTCGGGCCCGGCCCCCTCACTCTTCCTACCGCTGCCCTCGTCCTCGAGCCCGGCCCTCTGACGCTTGCTGCCGCTGCCTTCGCCGTCATGCTCGGCTGCCCGAGTCCCCCACCTTAGACTCTGCCTTGCCCCCGGGCCGTCCGCCCGAATCCCCCTTTTTGAACTCTGCCTTGTCCCCGGGCCGTCCGCCCGAGTCCCCCTTTTTGAACTCTGCCTTGCGCCCGGGCCGTCCGCCCGAATTCCCCTTTTTGAACTCTGCCTTGCCCCCGGGCCGTCCGCCCGAGATCCCTTCCTGGTCCTCTGCTGTGCCCCCTAGAAGCACGTTTTTCTCTCTTCCTTTCATTTGTATCTGCAGTACGTAGGTGGAACTCAGCAGCAGAGAAAGACCGAGGGTGAATAAAACAAGAAAATGAGAGCAGTGCTCAGCCATTTTACCCTCATGTTGATTTGTATTCCTTTCTTAGACCATGAAAATGTGTTGTTGTCTCTCAAGCACTAACAGAAACACTGCAATTGTATTCCATTTGTGTCCTGCCTCCCATCCTCTGTAGTGATGGCTCTTCAGAGATCTGCGTCTGGCTGCTGAAAGCTTCTTCTTTCATGGAACAATGCCGATACCTTTTCATTCTTTGTACAATAATAAGTCGACTTGTCAATTCAAGAAAAATGCAGCCTTGAGAAAACAACATGTGAACACCAGTTGAAACCTATTACTTGTACGCTTACTTACATTGCCAGCAGCATGCTTCCTGTGGGCTCTGTTATTGTATGACCATTGATAATGCAGATCACAGCTGACACATGACACAATACATAGTTCTAGGAAAAGTCTAAATGAGTTGGGATAATGAAAAAGAGAAAAACATTCTTGTATTCCTGCTTTTCCTCATTTAACAAAAAGTAGATGTTGTAGATTCATGGTTATACAAAAGTTGCTTGCTATAATTGCAATACTACTATATTATAATAATAAATGTCACTACAGTTGTGGTAATAATATAGTAATTAAAAAGGTAAAGCGTGTATTAACCCACCCTCAAATGATATGCCCCTGACCTAAACTGTAACTTTTTGGAGACAGCATTAATTGGGGGTGTCGCTACAGGCACAAGCAGTATATGTTTCTGTATTGTCGCATTTATTTCAAAATAAGTGAACTTTTAACTTAACTGTTCCTTAAATGGCCAATGCTCAATGGTCAATTTAAAATGTGATTGGATAACAGTAACACTAAGAAAGAAAGGTTATATTATAAAACCCTAGAAACAAGTGTCTCAAATAGATACAAAAATAATAATATTTGCGTATCGCTTATGTGTCTGAAATGTAGTGGTTGCTAACGAGTGACTAAATGAGACTCCGAGACGTCATGAGCTGTGCTGCTGAACAGGCTGCCTTTAGATTAGCGGTGGTGATGCGTAGCCATGTGACTTTGATGTTTGTTTATAGCCTAATGTTATCTTTTTATTTCTGAAGGTTGCAATTATGCTACGCAAAATAATAAGTGTTGATTATATGTGAAAAAATATGTTAGTATCATAAACGTTGGTTTGCCACAGATCTTATTTCCTGCAATATTAAAAAATCTAATAAAAATCGCGTTGCCGTTTCATTGAAGGAGCCCTTGTGATGATAACGTCATCACTGCAAATACTGAGTTTTTTAAAGGGTGTGTTAAAAATAACGTATTCGAATTATTCTAAATTTAAAAAACAATGCAATCCCACACTGTAAAAACTGTTGCTTTGGTAAAAATAAAAAATAAATAAATGTGTCAAGTGATACCAAGCAATTTTAAGAGTTTAGTCAACTTTTGCATTTTTTGAGTTGGTGAAACGTACTTTTTTTGTTTTCCTCTACTAAAACTTTTTCAAAAATGTGTCAAGCGGTTCCAAGCAATTATAGGAGTTGGGTAAACTCACTAATGTGATTTTACACATTACATTTTACGTGATTCTGCAGGTGAAAAGATGAGTTGAGCCTACAATTAAAAGCCAAGATATTAAGTGTAACCAATGCGAATAACAATCTGCTAAGAACCACATAAGACATGAATAAATAAAGTAAATGATAAAACACAATTGAGTTGCCGGAACCTATACCACAAACGTTTCCTGATTTCAATCCAACCCTTTAAAGTGGACCTATCATGCTATATTTGAAAAATATATTGTAGGGCCATACCTATATAAAACATGTCTGTGAAGTGTTTTTGGGTCCTTAGCTTGAAAAAAATAAATAAGAGGAGGCGGAGCTAATGCCTGATCAGAATTCTACCGGAGATAAAGTTACATTTGGTTGTGATAAAACGCCATCCTGTTTAAACCACGTCAAGGATTATTTCTGAAACTGTATGGAGCTCAAATGCTTTTTCTCTTGCGGGTTTATCACAAGGTGAGTTCCTTTCTTTATTTCCTGCTTTTGAAACACATGTGCTCTCTAGGACAGGTTAGCTCTGAGTGTTAGCGAGGCTTGCTAATGTAAACAAAGACATCCAAAACACGTCAGGCATTATTTCTGTTAGCAACTTTCTATGGGTCCGCCGCCGAATTGACCTCAGTTTGGATGGAAATCTGTATCCGCTCGTTGTACACCCGTTTTTAAAAGATTTGGGTACGGAGGAAAAGCATGGATGTATAATAAGAACTAGATACAGCGTGGGAGGCGGAGCCTCATTCATTCCTATGAGAGTTGCTCATTAGCACATGATGATAAAATGGCCCAAGTTTTGAGAGAGCGAAACGTCACAGATTACCCGGCATGCCTGAGAAGTACCCTTATATGCGCTCATAGCGCATGCGCAACTTTAACCAAAATGCTCGTTCACATCAAGCACGTCAATTTGCGTACACGTAACAGCACCGCACGTTCATGACAGCATGGTAATGATTTGTTATTATGATGGATTTGATATTAACGAGGCGGCAGTTAGCAGCTAGCGGCTAGCTAGTAATTATCCTAATGTAAACATCAATCATTATCTACTTATATTACTTACACTGTAACAGGATCTAGTTATATCCAAGCAACAGAGCTTAATTTAGCATGAAAGAATGTATATATATATATATAGTATATAGTATATATAGTGTAGCTGTCAAAATTATCGCGTTAACGGCGGTAATTAATTTTTTGAATTAATTGCGTTAAAATATTTAACGCATTTAACGCATGTGCAGAATGGCCCGCCCCATACTTCCCACCAGATGTACTGATAATATCCGCAATATAAATCTTTAAACTTCTTCTTACCTTTAAAAGTCTGTCACGAACGGTCTATTATGCTGCAACTCTACAGCTCTGCTAGCCTTGGCGCTAACTTCCGGGGAACGATTGAGAGGCTCCACGATCCGCCATTGCTGTAAAAAAGTGGTCCATTGGAGTGAACGGAGATGTCGTAACTCTTCTATTATATGGCTCTGGCTACAACCATACCAAGAAATGGCTTGAAAAATGAAATCCGTCAACTCGCGCCGAGAATTGCACAGACAGCAGTTAGTAAGATTGATTTCAGCAGCCACTTGTCTGGAAATACCGAAGACCAGAAACGGTTTTGAAAACGTTTGTCACATAGTGATCGTCTTCTCAATAGAACATATTTGATAATGTCTTCAGAATCAAGATAACGGCGTGGTGTTGTTGCAGGAAGTCCCGACGGAGAATACTTTTGCTGTAGTACAGGGGTGCACATAACGGGTACGGGTTATGTGCGTAATCTGTAATGCATACCGTCATTTGTGTCACAAAGCGCATTTGCGTACCGACGTATTTGTGAAGCTTTTCCAGAAGGCGGTTAGATCACCGGACGACAGAGTCGGTCTCCGTGTGCACAGACAGGGCTGCTGTTAACGTCGGTATGGACAACGGAATTGTGCCAAAACTACGCCAACCGGCTGCGGAGGGAGACTCCCCCCCTTCACTGGAGAACTGCGCTAAAACAGCTCATCACAACGTTCACACTCTGTGGTCATGAAGTACTCCACTAGCGCGCCCCCCCCCCCCCCCCCCCGTCGACTTTCCTGAAGTACTCCCCCGTTGATAGAAATAAACACGTAATGAATTAAGACCCCACGGTTTAATGATTGATAGGTATGTGGGCTGTCTTTCATTTTGACACACAGAAAAATGTTATAATAAACATACATACAGTATGTATATCCGCCTTCTTTCATTTATCTTTCCATTCCCACAACAATATACATAAATAAACGGCATATTTTGGACATAGTTCGAATGGTGATTAATCATGATTAATTAATTTTTAAGCTGTGATTAATCTGATTAAAAATGTTAATCGTTTGACAGCCCTAATATATATATATAATATATATACTTATAATAATAAGTAATATTAACTTTATTTAATACAACATTTACGGTACAAGATGTAATCATACAGTCCATGTAGTATGATAATGAATTACAGCAAACATGTGCAATATATCCATTATTACAGCTCCGTGGGGTGGCAGTAAGACGATATGGGTCCGTTCTTATTGTGCATCCATGGGTAAAGATAAACGCAACTCACATTGGTTTCTCAAACAGCATCTCTGTAAACTAGGTGTATTCACTGAATTTCACTCTCTGCCTTTAACGGCTCGTTGTAGCTCCAATAGCTCCAGCCCCCACCTTCCCTGTGAGCACAGTGTGCTCTGATTGGTCGAGACACGTAACATGAACGTGCTGGGCGGCGCGGTCCCGTGGGTTAGATGCTCGTTCATAATGCAGAGGGAAATAACTCTCAGAATAACGTTATTAGCACATTATTACAACTTGAGGAACGAATGTTTTTAATAAGGGCTATACAAGTGTTCATACTGGGTAGTTTATTTAGTTTCAAAAAAATTATCCAACGATTTACAGACCACTCTTTCCCCATGTAAGTCAATGGGAAAAAGTGTTTCCGGGCCTGGCAACCAAACGGAAGTGTAGTACCGCCGTTTGGCCAGCACGAATATTTTCATCTGAGTCCGGCGCACTTCCTGGGGGCTTGAGGAAAAGAGACAGGGGTTGCGTTCCGATAATCCAAAAATCAGCTCCTAAATTCTAACCCTATCTCCTATTCCTTGACCTCTGAGTGAAACGTCACAGGGTTAAGGAATAGTGGATAGGAGAATTCAAAAGGATTTAGGAGAAGAGACTGCGGTACTTTAGAGAATCCGAATGCACTTTCACTATCCGACGTGTTTATGATGCGCCAGCGGATGTCATGAATGTGCGTCTGCTGCTGTGGGGAAACTATGGAAACTACAGTTTTATATACAGCGGACTACACAACCTGATCTCGCCATCACTAGTGACTCCACCACGACTCCTTAACACCACAATGCGTGGTGGACTCACGAACTTTGTTACATTTGCGTGTCGGCACCACGCAAACAAGCCCAATGTAAAGTGAATGAGGCTCCTTTGTCGTAGTGCACACACGCATTTCTACAACGTCCTTCAGGGAGCTTTTATTCTATAAAACGTTTTTAAAATATACTTTATAGCTTGTAGTAACTCGCGGGAGGCTTATTTTATTTTATTTGTATTCATAATAATTTTTATTTTTCGTCAGAATGTATTATGGTGCATTATTTACGATTTTTTGTTCTCAAAAAACAGTGCATTGTGTGTAATACAACTGGAATTTTTATTAAATTAGTTAGTTTTTAAGGAAAGCCAGAGCTTCAGCTGTGTCCAATAGATTGTTCCCTTTAGTTAACGTTTTTTAAAAGAACATTATATTCCAATTTGATCATGTCCCCTTTATTGTATTACGGAGAGCAATGTGAGCATCCATTCCCATTGGATAACGGAGGATTTTACACCCGGAAGTAAGTATTCCCCTTACTGTCGATTAATTTTACAGTGCTATCTGCACTACTCATCGACTCAAAAACACCAGATTATCCTTGTTAATTACACAACATTGATTGGTTTAAATTGTGTGCAATGCTTTTGTATTTTTCCCCTTCGATTCGGAGAAACAAATATGTGTTCAGTTTAGGATGGCCGAAGACACTACACTACCCAGAATCCTCAGCTATCGTTTGGGACTCCACCATGTGCTTTGCTTGACAAACCCCGTGTTTTGTCCTCAACCTCTGTGATTGGATGTTGGAGTGGCAGTGCGTGAAGTGAACGCTGAGCAACAAACAGCATTTTGAAATGGAATGAAACCCATCGACGCCACACTATTCAAAACAGGAATCGAACGTCTCCTACCCCCCCCCCCCCCCCCTCAGGTCACAGGCTCCTCCAACAGTGCTACGCAATAAAACAGATACACAGAAAAAATAGTGCAAGTCAATACAAAAAGAAAATTAGTAAAATAGTAAAAAGTGAAATAGTGCAATAAGAGTCTATACAAGGGATTGGAATATGATATATTAAACAAATCATTTCTAAGTAGCAGCCAGATTAATGCTATGGATGTTATTTCAAAGTTCAGGTGTTTAATAGTTTTATGGCCTGTGGGATGAAACTGTCCCTGAGTCTGGTGGTTTTAGTCCGGATGTAAGATAAAATAAGATAAGATAAGATGGTACTTTATTGATCCCAATTTGGGACATTGTTTTTGTTGCAGCAGCATAAAAGACAAGGCATTTTACAATAAAACAAAACCACAAATAAACAAGAATAGAAAAAAAAGAAAATAGAAAATATAGGCTACGTGTTGAAATAAAAAATATACATGTAGACATTATATATGCAAATATATATATTCAAAAATATATGACAATGGAATATGGAATATCAAATATTGAACAGATTATATATGTGTACAATGTACAGGGATGTTGTATTAGAGAAACTATGGAGCAGAGAGTTCTCTTCCAGCCAGAGGTGATTTATTGTACAGAGTTATTGCAGTGGGCAGGAATGTGTTCCTGTATCGGTCCTTGTGACAGCGGAGCTGCAGCAGTCTGTTGGAGAAGGAGCTCCGTTGACTGTCCAGCTGCAGGTGGAGAGGATGGGTGGGGTTATCCATCATGGACAACAGCCTGTTCAGTGTCCTCCTCTCCAACACAGCTTCAAAGGGGTCCAGCTTGATGCCGATCACTTTATTGATCCTGCTGGTGTCACCGGCTCTGATGCTGCCCCCCCCCCCCCCCCCCCCCAGCAGACCGCAGCAAAGAAGAGTGCACTGGCCACAACAGACTAGAAGATCTCCAGCATCTTGCTGCACACGTGGAAGGATCTCAGCTTCCTCAGAAAATAGAGTCTGTTCATCCCCTTCTTGTACACAGCGTCAGTATGAGGGCTTTCTTTAAGGTTAACCTGGTATTTTTACTCCACTACATTTATTTTAGTTACTTTACAGATTCTGATTAATGATGTGAAATATAAACAACCCTTAAAGCAGACTTTAGTTACACCTGAGTAAAATTCAGGGAAGGTGATTGTCAAGTGCCAACAATCAGGAGAGATATTTGATTGGAGGACTGGCTTATCTAAAGCCAGATGAGTAGCACTTGAAATGTTTTTGCTCTATGAAGCCTGATGTACTTTATGATTCTGTTTTCTTCAAGGTTGTATTTTGTTGGTCGAACGCACTTATTGTAAGTCGCTTTGGATAAAAGCGTCAGCTAAATGCAATGTAATGTAATGTAATGATTGTTGGTGCTTGAGAAGACTAAATATTTATCTGCAGATCCCTATAAAGTATATACATTACTCGTTATTCTCTACAAATTAATTAGTTAATTAAAAACTGTATATAATTGATATTTTGGACATCCCTTTTCAAGATTTCAATATTACTCTAAACGTGTAATAACGTGCTTTAACCAGTAGGTGGTTTGGGTTAAAAAGCTGTCAAGTTTACAGTGTTAACAAAATAAAATATACTGCTGTTTCTGGTTTAGTTTACGACGGATATATTTAGTTATTGTTTTGATATTTGTAACACAAAAGCGATGGAAAAACCCCACAGCAACACAGAAAAGATAGTCTTAACATGAGTAGTTAATAAAAAACAATAATATCAAACAAATTATTACTACTTACTTTATTGTGAAATTAAAACAGAACGGTAAAAGAATAGTTTCCGGTCTATTTTGAGGCCAGATCTCTGTAGATAAAGAAAGAACTACGACAGATGTGTACTATTTACAATGCATTCATGTGATGACTTTCAAAGAGTAAAGCAAGCACTGCTGAATAAAGTATGATTTATCTTTTACGAAACGTTTTTTTTTCATATGGAATGCAGTTGGAGGTCAACCAATCACAGAGCTTGAGGCAACGCGGAACAATAGCTGAGGATTCTGGGTAGTGTAGTGTCTTCGGCCATCCTAAACTGAACAAATCTTTGTTTCTCCGAATCGAAGGGGAAAATTACAAAAGTATTGTACACAACTTAAACCAATCAATGTTGTGTAATCAACAAGGATAATCTGGTGTTTTTTAGTTGATGAGTCGTGCAGATATCACTGTGACATCAATCTACAGTAAGGATAATACTTACTTCCGGGGTAAAATTCTCCGTTATCCAATGGGAATGGATGCTCACATTGCTCTCCGTAATACAATAAAGGGGACATGATCAAATTGGAATATAATGTTCTTTTAAAAAACGTTAACTAAAGGGAACAATCTATTGGACACAGCTGAAGCTCTGGCCTTCCTTAAAAACTAACTAATTTAATAAAAATCACAGTTGTATTACACACAATGCACTGTTTTTTTAGAACAAAAAATCGTAACTAATGCAACATAATACATTCTGACGAAAAATTAAAATGATTATGAATACAAATAAATAAAAGAAGCCTCCCGCGAGTTACTACAAGCTATAAAGTATATTTTAAAAACGTTTTATAGAATAAAAGCTCCCTGAAGGACGTTGTAGAAATGCGTGTGTGCACCACGACAAAGGAGCCTCATTCACTTTACATTGGGCTTGTTTGCGTGGTGCCGACACGTAAATGTAACAAAGTTTGTGAGTCCACCACGCATTGTGGTGTTAAGGAGTCGTGGTGGAGTCACGCATTCTGGTGAGATCAGGTTGTATAAAAGACATCACAAAGTGCATTTTGCATGATAGGTCCCCTTTAAATATTTGATAGCATTGAAACATTGCAGATTAAACAAATACATTTAAAAAACGGAAAGTTATGGACATGTTGTTGTGCAGCGCTACTAAATTGGAAAAGTCTGCAAACATGTTTAAAACTGAGCACTTTGGTTCCCCTGCAACATTTTAAAACTCGGCTGGGTGACATGCTGTTTAATTCTCATGGTAGGCCTACCTGTCACTGTAAATAGAGTTTGTAAACTGTACCCTGTACATTATGTTGTATATCATCCTTACAACAAGTCCTCCAACTCATACGACCAAATGGGTCGATTGTTTAAGACCTTATTACGACCAAATATGTTGTTTGTTCAAGCGCTTAATACGACCTATAATTACGTTTTAAAATTGTCGGCCTCTAGTGCTCCCGTTCAATGCAAACGTTACAGAGGGTTGTTTATTCACAAATAACCCTCTCTGTAAAATCCTAAATTGTAGGATAGTTTGGCCATTAAAACGCTTTATGATTAGATTTCTAGCGAGAAGTATATATTGTATTTTTAGAATCCACGTCCAGTCGATATGTAGGATCTATAGTTTGATAGATATTACGAAGATGATTTGAGGTTTCGTCAGGAGAACGTGTATATGCAGCAAGCTTCCATGTAAAGTTACGGGTTGAAAACAGTATTTCCGGTCTCGCCGTTTTCATAATAAAACCAATGATCAAATGATTTAACAGTGATATCTGCACTACTCATCCACTAAAAAACATCAGTTTATCCTAGTTACTTATACAACATTAATTGGTTTAAATTGTGTACAATGCTTTTGTGTTTTTCCCATAGGTTTTTCTCTTTCGATTCTGAGAGACACATTTCTGTTTTCAGAGGTTTTGATAGGCTAAAATCACGCCGCAATGCACGTCGGGATATGGTGTTTATGTGATATGAAATCGGAAAACATTAAAAAAATTATAATAATACTTTATTCCGAGTGTTCTTGCTTTTCTCTTTGAAAGTCGTCACATAACGGCATTGCAATACACGGTTCGGCTGCATTACATATTACATATCTGCCCTAGATATGTATTTATAGAGCCCTGATCAGAAGACCTTTTGACAAACTGGAAGAGATGCCGCCAAAACTGAATACGTGACGTGGACCATAAATATATCAACAATTAAACAACATCTTCCATTTCTTTTCACACAATACGTCTCCTTGCAGTATCAACACTAATTCGGCTGACTTTTATATTTGATCCAATTAGTAGATAGTCTGTATGTACACCATAACGGTGCACAGCTGATAGAAAGGGACTTTTTTGTAGTTTTTAAAGATATTACTGATTTTCTGAACTACCTTTCCAACTCCGCATGCAGTTGACTGTTACAGGTCTATACAAGTTCATGGTACAATGCATAAGCTTCACATCGAGAGACTGAAACTGTATTTTCCTTTAACGTTCTGTTTTAATTTCACAATAAAGTTTATAGTCATATTATGTACGATATTATTATGTTTTATTAACTAGACCACTGGTCTAAACCGCACCTAGTGGTTAAAGCACGTTATTGAATTTAGTTGTTGAATAAGTTATATTTGATGAAAACATTTAAATATTAAGAGTAGCCTACATACAAAATAGGGGTCAATGATAGAAATATAGAATGGAAAATATCAAGAAGATACTGTAGTGATCTCTACAATACAACAGTTTAGTGTAGGACGTCCAAAGATATTAACAGGAGGATGTGCAAAACAGACAAACTGATAAGGTTGAATTTTACTCAGGTGTAACTAAAGTCTGATTTAAGGGTTGTTTATATTTCACATCATTAATCAGAATCTGCAAAGTAACAAAAATAAATGTAGTAGAGTAAAAATACCAGGTTAACCTCTGAATTGTAGTGGAGTAGAACAAAGTAGTACAGTACATGCTGCTGTAACAAAAACATTTCCCAACTTGGGATCAATAAAGTATCTTAACTTAAGATGATCGATGGCTACTGCCATATTTGCTAAATGTGCATCTGAACCTTGACAAGTGCATGTTTCAGGCTTATCAATGAACAACAGGAGGGGTCACAGACATAAGACCAGCTGTTAAATAAAGCTCTTCTGACCTTAGCTGTCATGTGGGTATATTAATGCTGCCCATTATGGACACAAGCAATTTTCACCCATGTATTAATTATATGTTTTACATTTGATAACACCAATGTGTTTCGTGTCCCCTAAACCTCCAGGGATGTATACAGTTTAATACTGGCAACTTCTAATTGTGGGAAATACGAAAACGTCTTTTAAAACTACATTTCCCAGTAGAGACGTGCCATAGAACATGTTGCGAAACACACAATAGCCAGCATGTGTAATTCTGGGGGGGAGGGCCGGGCTGGACCCGTCCAAGTCCAGTTTTGGAAAGTCTGCCGTGGTTCCATTCCATTTCAAAGAGCTGTTTGACAGCGTAACCTTGTCGCACTGCCTCCAATATCCAATCACAGAGCTTGAGGGCTAATCACGGGGTTTGTAAAGCAAGGCGGATGTTGTAGTCCCAAATGATAGCTGGGGATTCTGGGTAGTGTAGTGTCTTCGGAAACTCTGTAGTGTCTAAACTCCGAAAAAACAATTTGTTTCTCCGAATCGAAGGTTAAAAACACAAAAGCATTGTACACAATATAAACCAATCAATATTGTGTAATTAACAAGGATGAACTGATGTTTTTTAGTGGATGAGTAATGGAGATATCACTGCGTAATCATTTGACAGTGTGGGGAATACTTCCGGTTTTATTATGAAAACTTCGAGACCGGAAATACTGTTTTCACCCACGCTAACTTTACATGGAAGTTGCCCCATATACAGTACACGTTCTCCTGGCGAGACCTCAAATCATCTTCGTATATCTATCAAACTGTAGATCCTACACATCCACTGGACGTAGATTCTAAAAGTACAATATACACTTCTCGCTAGAAATCTAATAAAAAAGCATTTTAATGGCCAAACTATTCCACAATTTAGGATTTTCCAGAGAGGGTTATTTGTGAATAAACGACCCTCCGGAGCGTTTGCAATCGACAGGAGCATGTTGTTTCTTACACGACCACTAGAGGTGCTACACTTTAAAACGTGCCTCTGGGTCGTATTTAGCTGCTGAACAATCGACCTATATGGTCGTTTTTGTAGGAGGAGAGGCTGCATCCTTATTGTTGTTCTGTTGTTTTTATGTTACATGTGTAACTAATGTCCTGCAGGTCACCCTTGAAAAATAGATCTTTTGATCTCAAGGGGCTTTCACCTGGTTAAATAAAGGCTACAAACAAACAATGTTAATACATTTTATACCAGTTTTCATAAGACAGTAACAAGTTTGTTTAAAAGCGCAATACATTAACATACATGGAGACACATGGTTATTACTTGATGGTTATTCCAACTGCATCTGGCTCGTGGGCAGCGTATAACTTCATGCTGTGCATCACGAGCCTGTTGCACTTAGACCTCTGCTGTTCCCTGTATATACAAACAAAACACTAAATTGAGTACAAATCAGGACACACCATGTGTTTTCCTCAAAACAAAAATCAAATCCGTCTTGAAATCATAACCAGCCAGTTTACATTAGCTGTTAACAGACGGTATAGAGGTGCTATTCACATGCATTACAAGGGGTTTAAGCCATTAAAAAAAGGCTGGTTGGCAAGAAAATGAACCACATAGTCATGGTATTGATATAGTTCATAACATGTCCAACTACTTATTTGTAACCCCACCTCATGCTCAGAGATTCACATACATTGGCACATGGGTCCTAGAATTAATAAGAACAGACAATTATTTCAACTTTTATCTTGATAAGTAAGAGCGCAGGCCAGTCTACATGAATGCAGGGCAAGGCACGTTTCTGTCCAAAGGTTCCGCGATGGAGTCGATAATGTTTTAAAATATCACTTTGCGTGGTGACACTAGTGCTGCATAGTTTACATCTCCATCCCATCTGTGATTCAAAAAATAGAAATGGGTATGTTTACCCTGGGGTAGACATTAAGGGTAACATTTGGGCCAGTGGAATGTTAGTATCACTGGCCCGACCATTGTAACCACTGGCCCGACCATTGTAACCACTGGCCCAAGAGCATTCGTCCAAAAATCAACTAATAATGAAGAAAATGAACACATTTGTTGCAATAGTAATTTATGCAAAAACTACATTATTACTTTGAATCATATTATTATTTGTATAATGCGCTTTCTGCCTTCCTGTCATTAGGAGTTAGACATGTAATGGCTATGTAGCCTAGATTAGAACCCTCATTATCATAAATTTCTGGGACATTTCCCTATAGCGAATACCTTTATATTTGTTCTACTCTTCAATCAATGTGTAAGGGTGAGTGAAGCAGGCAGGACCCAAATGCAGAATAAACAGGAAAAAATTACTTTATTTCAAGGTCTTAAGGAACAAAACAGAACACTACCTCGTGAACACAGTCAAAGACAAACAATGAACCAAGAATGACAGACAGAAAAACCAGAACTTAAAAGCACACAAGACTAATCACACAAACAAGACACAGGTGAGGAGGGAGGAGAAAACACAGGGGCACCAGGTGAACACAATCAGGTAATTAGGTAGGAGGGAAAACAGACAGACAGCAACAGGCAAGACAGGAGGTGAAGACTTTTCAAAATAAAACATGAAACCAAAGACAGAAAAAGACAAGACAAAACACAACACAGATCGTGACACAATGTTTATTTATATGGCCCAATATCACAAATGTTACATTTGTCTCAGTGGTCTTCACAGTGTGTACAGAATATCAGTATGACAATACGACACCCTCTGTCCTTAGACCCTCACATCGTACAAGGAAAAACTTCCAGAGAAAACCCACAGTTTAAAGGGAAAAATGGGAGAAACCTCAGGGAGAGCAGCAGAGGAGGGATCCCTCTCCCAGCACTTGATACAAACTTTCGTTCGAAACAGTGAATACAAGAAAAGTGAATAACACTTGCTAGTTAAAAAGCATTCATTAATAACTCAGGTGGTATGCTTACTTGTTTTACGATGATTTGAAGTAGTTCAGAAGCAGGCACATGTACAGCTGCCGATGAATCGTTGTAAAGAGGAACAGGCAGTCTCACACCGCGGTATTCTCATTTGAGGGCGTGTCATGACCGTGGCGTTGACAAAAGCATTTTTATGAAGTTTTCATTTCATTTATCAGAAAGTTCAGAAAATGTGACTATTAATTTATAAATTAATGAGTTCTTAAAACATGTTCTCATTGTTCCCTAAGTGTTACTTATTTAAACGCACATTGAAAAAAATAATCAATTTAGTGCAAATAAATTACATTAGAAAATATAGTTGTATTGACTTACAGTGCATGAGCTTAACATGTAAGTCTCACTATGCACATGAGACCACATTTGGTACGTTTTAGCTGCATGTTAATCATTTAAAGTGAACATAACTTTGCGTGAGTTCCTGCTGCGTGTTGTGAATGTGTGTCCATCTCCAGCACTGACCGTCCTCCATTGACTCTCTATCCATTCACAGTGCCTCCGTCTCTGAACAGAGGGTTGGAAACAAACACAGCATTACTCCTCCTCCTCCACTGCTAACGTCTGGATCAGAGCCAGGCTCTCCATCCAACCCCCTCATCCTCCTCCCCCCTTTCTTTCCTCCTCTCTTCACAGGGTCCTTGCCTGAAGGCTGGAAGCGCTCCAAGTAGCGGCGGGAGGGGGAGGGAGATGGAGAGCGGGGGTGGCTTGTGACAAAGAAGAGCAGAAGCTTTGAGCATTGCAGGGCAGAATGAATGACCCTCAGCCGCCCCAAAGCCTGAGGGACTGTTGGCTCACTGATGGTTCTGTTCATGACATCTAGACGCAGATGCTGCAAAAGTTTGCAGGGAAAAGACAGTGCTTCCAGGGCAGCCCCCAGAACACCCCAAGGGGGGAGAGAGGAAATGTGTAGGCCATCTCTTCCTGCACTGTAAAAAATGCAAATGACTTAACCTTTCTTCTAGATGTATGTGTAGAGAATCCTACTGCACTGGCAGATCATGTTGTACTATTCTATAGATCTTGCTTAGTTTATGTTAATGTAACCTCTTTTTTACAAATCTTTATGAGACAAGGAAATACATGAACTATGGTAAAGGTATGGTTTAAGTTAGGCAATGAAAACATTGGATTAGAGTTAGGAAGATAATGTGATGCAAGTGAATTGCAAGTCTATCATAGGACACTCCAGTGTCTGTCAGGCTACTTGCAAATCAAGCAACCCAATCATGTCTGACTGTGTTGCAAAAAACACAATGATCTCCTCAATAAAGACTTCAATTATGAGTTTTCTTGTTTATATGATGACAGCATTGACTGGTTTCTAGATTTAAGACCAGTAAGTATAATGGATCCAAAATTGGCTAGAGCCGGCTACAAGTTATTGGAAGTGCAGTGCAAATTCTTGAAATTGCAGAGAATTCTGCACCAAAAATCTCTTCAACAATTGCGCATTTTGAGTAGAGTCATCACAGAGTCTATGCACTCCTGTAGATACCCTGTGATGATTCAAGGTGGTCAAAAGTGTACATTTAATGTTAATCTGAGCACAAAATAAAATCACTTGTTTGCAATCTTTTTGCAGTGTGTCCATCTGGCCCCACCGAGCACTGCGACAGAAACTGACTGTCGAGCCATCTGATGGCACTGCGCCTTGCCCAGCGGGTCTTTGCAACAGAAGTGGCCCAGTCCTGTTTTGTCTGACCCACAATTCATGAGGACAGCCTCAGAGACAGAGAATATCCCTGCCAGAAAGCATAGCAAAAAAACACCGGGCTAAACCAAGTGTACCACATAAAGGAGACAAGGAACTGTATCGAGAGAACAAACAACCATGCAACCATGCAAGAAAAAAAATAAAACCACACAAATGCATCCTGAAATAGTTGTCTTTAAAGAACCACACATCCAAACCAATTCCACACAAAGGCACCAGTGAAGGCCTCTCACCCATCCTGAATACACGACAAACACTGCCAGCTCCCAGAGGAAAGAACATCATTCAGTTTTCAACAGTATGCAGATAGATGGAGGATAGATGTATGTCTGTTAGTAACAACGTTACAAATCAATGTGTCAATATTTGGTACAGTTGACTTAAAGATAATACACCAGTGTGGCTCATTACTGGTGTAAAATCATATTTTGTATTTTGGTCATCCTTATTAGAATGGTTCCAGACTTGTGAATCACTGCACATATATTTGAGTTGTTCAGTGATTCACACAGGACTGCTGTTGTGCACACTGTGTCAGCTGGTTGGTGGTTTTTTTCTTTGTAGATAATTGGCAACAATTAACAGTGTGTAGGTCTTTTACTGTAATGGTGTACTTTGGCTAGCAAAAATGTGAACTCTTGAATTATTTCAACGTCCGGGTTGATCTAAAATCATGCCAGCAGGACAAACATGACATTCACTACCAATAGTTTGAAAGAAATAATAATTAAAGTTGATGCTTTTAACAGTCCAAATACATGATGTGGTCATCATGTTCTAAACCACCACATCATGTTCTAAACCACATCATGTTCTAAACCACATCATGTTCTAAACCACATCATGATCCAAACCACATCATGTTCTAAACCACATCATGTTCTAAACCACATCATGTTCTAAACCACATCATGTTCCTCCAAACCACATCATGTTCTAAACCACATCATGTTCTAAACCACATCATGTTCCAAACCACATCATGTTCTAAACCACATCATGTTCCAAACCACATCATGTTCTAAACCACATCATGTTCTAAACCACATCATGTTCCAAACCACATCATGTTCTAAACCACATCATGTTCCAAACCACATCATGTTCCAAACCACATCATGTTCTAAACCACATCATGTTCCAAACCACATCATGTTCTAAACCACATCATGTTCCAAACCACATCACACTGCTCGACATTTGAAACTGTATTGGTGAGAGGACGCTGGCGTTGCTTGTCCGCCGCTCCCCCACCTAAATCCTATTTGTTCTATTGTTTCCAGTCCAGATTAGAAAACATGTTTTGCCTTGCTAAAACAACGGTTAAATGTAAATTAACATCCTTATCTTTTTATATTCATCGGCATACCGAATCGCTACTTTTGTTGCCTGACGCTGCTGTCACGAACCAGCTGGCTTATCGGTTCCCGGCTCGCTAGCTAGCAGACCCTTAGCCATCCGGTGGCTACAACAACAACAACAACAGAACACTCTCGTCTCTACCTGAGTTCCACGGCTGGTCTCACCGGAGTCTCTCCATCCCGGTGTGGTCTGCTTACCTGCTCTCGTCCCCTCCTCGGGCTTCCCCTGCCGACGCTCTCCCTCCCAGGCGGTCATCGGCCAGTGGCTATCAGGCTAGCTATCAGGCTAGCTAGCAAGCTAGCGGGCTAGTCGCCCGACATCCACTCCTTCCCACCTCTCCTCTGCAAATCGCTGACATCGTCCTCCTGTGATGCTGTGGAGTATTCTGTGGCTTATACCCGGGCTCACACCACTTCTTCTGCCACAGCCATCCGACCCCTGGTCTCCGGCAACAGCTAGCTCTGTGCTAGCACCACACCCCCCGATCATGCCACTGCTCTTCTCCGCTTCAGACCTCCATTCTCTGAATAACCACCTCCCACCCGACTGCATGGACATCCTCAAGGAGGACAGGTTTACTCCGCGGACGACGACCTCCACACAGAGGCTTAGGCGAAAGTTTTTCTTCCACTCTACGTCTCCACCACTCCATCCCGTCCATCTGGTCCTGCCGCACTTCCGCATCACGCCACAACAACAACAAACACGTGAATCTGACCATTCTCCGACCACTTCCCTCGGTCCAGCCACCCAATCACAGCGAAACGCCCTCTAAAAGCGGCCCCTCCTCAACACCCGCTCCATGAACAATAAAAGCCACATTCTAAACGAATTCATAACGGACAATAACCTGGATTTTCTCTTTCTCACTGAGACCTGGCAAAAACCTCTGGACTATTTCTCATTAAACCAAGCCACTCCATCAGGATTCACCAATTTTGACAAACCCCGTCCACACGGACGGGGTGGTGGTATTGCTGCTATTTTTAGGAAGGATGTGAAAGCCACCACCATCTCCATCCCTGATATTCCCTCATTCGAGCACCTGGTATTTAAGCTCTCTGGTCCCACTCCCCTGGTCACAGCCATCATTTACCGCCCTCCAAAACAAATCCCACCTTTCTCTCCGACCCTCTCTGACCTTCTAACCCAGCTATCTGCAATATCTCCATCTGTGCTCCTCGTAGGGGATTTCAATATCCACATTGATGACCCAACCAGCATATATGCCATTGAATTTCTGGAAACTCTGCAGTGCCTCAACTTCACACAGCACATCAACTTCCCCACACACAGCCACGGCCACATCCTTGACCTAGTCTGCTCCACAGGTCTCACCGCCCACCACCTATCCAGTCTCGACCCTCATATCTCCGACCACCTGGCCATCACCATGGACATCAATATCCCCATCCCCATCCAAAAACACAAGCGCACAATAACCTTCAGAAACCTAAAATCCCTGTCTCCCTCAGCACTCTCAGCTTGCATCACCCGCAAGATGTCCGCCTTCCCTCCCCCCCCCGCCTGACAATCCATGTCAACTAGTGGACTACTACAACACCACCCTCTCCTCCTGCCTTGATGAACTGGCTCCCCAAAAAACTAAACTGTCTCTTTCACACATTCAGCTCCCTGGTACACCCCTGAACTCCGCCAAATGAAATCACAAAAACGCCAACTGGAACGCCTCCATAAGAAAACCACTCTAACAGTCCATCTCCATGCCTACACCGACCACCTACATCAGTACAATAATGCGCTCAAAGCAGCCCGGACCAACTACTACTCACAACTGATACACTCCGGCTCCAGCAAACCCCAAGGCTCTGTTCTCCACCATCAGCACACTCCTTAAACCCTGCGACAACGCCACCCCATCCTTCACAACCGCACAGTGCAATTATTTCCTCTCATTCTTTCAATACAAAATCGACAGCATCTACAGAAACCTGACCTCCTCAACAGCCCTCCCCATCTCCCCACTGGCTCCCCCCCCTTACACCTCAAAGCCCCTATCCCGGTTCTCCCCTGTGACCCCAATGCAACTTTCCACCCTCATGGCCGGAATGAACTCCACCTGCACTCTGGACCCCATACCAACTACATTTGTCAGGGAATGCCTCCTTCCCATCTCCCAACTCATAACCACAATCATTAACTCCTCCCTCTGCTCTGGATCATTCCCCCCCTCACTCAAACTGGCTGCTGTTACACCCATACTGAAAAAACCCGGACTCACACATGACATCATGTCCAACTTCCGGCCCATTTCCAATCTCCCATTCCTATCAAAGCTACTCGAACGTGTTGTAGCCTTCCAATTAAAATCCCACCTCAGCTCCAATAACCTGTTTGAACCCTTTCAGTCAGGATTCCGGACAAAGCATAGCACAGAGACGGCCCTCCTCAGAATCACTAACGGACCTCCTCCTCTCCTCAGACTCCGGCAATCTCAACATCCTCATCCTCCTCGACCTCACAGCAGCGTTCGACACCATCGACCACACCATCCTGCTGTCCCGCCTGGAATCATCCCTCAACATCACTGACACTGCACTCTCCTGGTTGAAATCAACCTCACCAACAGACACCAGTTCATCCACATCAATAACTGCACTTCCTCCACTGCCCCCTCTGAACCAAGGCGTTCCCCCAGGGTTCGGTGCTTGGTCCCCTCCTCTTCATCCTCTATATACTCCCCCTTGGAAAAATATCCGTCGCCACAACCTCCAGTATCACTGCTACGCTGATGACATCCAACTCTACATCTCCACAAAAACCATCACTGCCACAACTCACTCCACACTCACCAACTGTCTCTCAGAAATTAAATCCTGGATGCAAACAAACTACCTTCAACTGAACAACGACAAATCTGACATCATCATAATCGGACCCCCATCCCGCACCAACACCACTCAGAACTTCAACCTCACCCTTGACAGCACCACTCTAACCCCCTCTCCTCACATTCGCAACCTTGGAGTTAATCTTTGACAGCCAGCTCAAATTTGACAAACACACAACCACAATCACCAGGACCGCCTTCTTCCATCTGAAAAACATTTGCCTGCCTCCGTTCCCTCACTCACCTTCCCGGCTGGCTGAAACCCTCATCCACGCATTTGTCACTTCAAGACTGGACTACTGCAACAGCATCCTGTATGGTTCATCATCCAAAATCCTAAATAAACTACAATACATCCAGAACTGCGCTGCCCGCCTCCTCACCCACACCCGCTCCAGAGACCACATCACCCCGTCCTTCAAAACCTGCACTGGCTCCCTGTCCGTCAACGAATACACTTCAAAATCCTTCTGTTAACACACAAAGCTTTCAATAACCAGGCCCCCCCCCCTACCTCTCCGACCTGATACACCACTACACCCCTTCCCGCAGCCTTCGCTCATCAGAAGCGAACCTCCTCTCTATCCCCACACGAAACCAAGCTCCGAACTGGGGCGACAGAGCCTTCTCCATCTCTGCCCCACCCTCTGGAACTCCCTCCCCCAACACATCAGAGACTGCACTGACCCCCCCCACTTTCAAAACACTGACCAAAACACACCTCTTCAGACTGGCTTTTAATCTGTGAATTATGCTGATTGCTGTTTTAATAACTTTTAAATGTTATTTTATCTTGTTCTAATAACTTTTAAATTCTATTTTATCATGTTTTATCACCACTGTAAAGCGTCTTTGAGCACCTGAAAAAGCGCTTTGAAATGCAATGTATTATTATTAGGATGATCGGTAGTGAGACCCGTGCTGCATTTTCCTCCAGTCGGATGTGATATAAAAACAAAGCGATTATTTTTGTTGTTGTAAACTCACGTGGATTACATTTAGTGCCTTAATTTCAATCGCGAACATATGATACATTAAATGATCGTGAGGATGATGATTGAAAATCGTTTGAGCCTGGATGCATTTCCTGATCTAAAAACATAGCGATGGTTTTGTACTTACGCCAACGTGAATTAAACATTATTTTGTTAAATAAAAACATGGTGATGTTTAGTAAATGATTACATGTCTCTTATTTAGCACAGAATATGATCCTATCCGTGACATATGGATCTTAACAAATATCCGCTATTCAGATACCTGTAGATCAGCTGTTTATTTCACATGAGTTCTAGTGTGGCAGCTTTTCACGGCTCCCCCTGGTGGATCCATGATCCATTGCAGCTGGTTTCATTATAATTAAATGTATTTATCAAGGGGGCGTTTCAAGTCCTGCAGGGGGGTTTTCCTTTTCAGCAGGGGCCCACCCCGTGCCGATCACGGACCCGCACGGGTAGGCGTCTGAAATGAAGCGCTACATCTGTACAATACTGAATACATTTGAAGCCATTTTGTCAATACGTTTCTGTTTTTGTAGTGTATTTGTCTTTTGTAGAGATTTTTCATGTATTCTTTATAAAATCTTGCTTAGGGCAGCAAATTGTCTAGAACCGGCCCTGGTACTAGGCCTCAAGAGCCTTTATTGTGCTGGCAGACACATACAAGTTGGCAGGGCACACTTCGCACGTGCACACACTAAAAAATTCCACGTGCTCCATGCTCACATTATGCTGGGCCCACGTGCCTTAGCACTGCTGCTATGACTCCATCCTAGGGGAAACACTGGGGGGATGACATACTGTACTACTTATGTTAAATTCAGATTGCATGATGTTTATGAAAACACTGTAATCGAGTGCCTGTGCGCATGCTTAAATGTAGCATCTTGCTCTGTTGAGCTGATGATGGAAGTTTTTCATAAATATCATAAGGTTATTTTAAACATCATGTTTAAGTCATAATAATTCATGTTTAACCCTGACCATCTGTCATGGCAAGCATTATTTATGTAAATGTCTAACTATTAGTCCTAACATTTCTGTTTGCATTTATTAGGGTCGAATAATTATGTATATACCTATACAGTACCTATGATAAGGAAACACAATCTAGGAGTTAAAATTGATCTTGACTTGGACCTTAATGTGGGACTTGTTGGTTTCAACTTCAGACTTGGGCTAAGCTCAGGTCACCTCACTCACCTCACAAGAACTGTCTATCAAAACAGTGACACGTTCACTGAAATTCTGTAAAATGTAAATAAACCCTGAACAATAAAACACATGAAAACATCAACATTATAGATAGAACATAGAATACTCACCCATAGTGATATCCGACCACGCCCCATTGTTACTTGACTCTCATTCACACTGTTACAAAAGACACGTCCCCCCTGGCGACTGAATTGTACACTATTAAACGATGATCGATTCTGTGAAACAATCTCTAAAGCTATTGATGATTTCCTTATAACCAATATGTCTGATGGGATATCACCATCTCTTTTGTGGGAGACGTTAAAACTGTGATCCGAGGTGAGACTATCTCTTACTCTGCAAGGCAAAACAAAATGAAAAAGCAAAAACAGTTAGAACTTTTGGTCAATATAGCAAAACTAGATAGCCAACTCTCAACATGTCCATCCCCTGAACTAGATAAGGAAAGGCAAAATCTTCAGATGGACTACAATTTACTTTCAACGCAAGAGACTGAGAAATTGCTCTTAAGATCGCGTGGATTTCAGTATGAACATGGGGAGAAGGGTCGTCTCCTAGCACACCAAATTAAGAGCCAGTCGGTTTCCCAACAAATTAAACAAATACGGACCCCTACTCGTGAACTCACAACAATCCCACCTGTTATCAACGACACCTTTAAAACCTTTTACTCTGGACTATATGCCTCACAAGCCCCTGTCGAAAATGCGGACAGAACTACATTCTTGGATGATCTGGAATTTCCGTCCATAACACATGCTCAGGAGGGTGAGTTGGATCAACCTCTAAAGCCTAGTGAAATAGCTGATTCAATCAGGTTGATCCAGAGTGGCAAGTCCCTGGGCCCAGACGGTTATCCAATTGAGATTGATAAATTGCCCCCTTCTTTTGAGAATGTTCGAGGACTCTCTGGACCGGGGAACGTTGCCACAAACTCTGACTGAGGCGGTAGTAATTGTATTATTAAAACCAGGCAAGGATAATTCTGAATGTAGCTGCTATCGCCCCATCTCCCTTCTGAATGCGGACTATAAGATCCTGGCTAAAATACTAGCCATACGCCTTGAATCAGTCACGCCAAACATCATATAATTAGACCAAACTGGGTTTATGAAAGGCCGATACTCCTTCTCCAACATCCGTCGCCTTCTCAACATCCTCCTCTCTCCTGCATCCAAGGAGACACCAGAAGTGGTGGTCGCATTGGATGCAGAGAAAGCGTTCGACAGGGTGGAGTGGGGCTTTCTATTTGAGGTCCTTAAGAGGTTCTGCCTCGGATCCTAATTTGTGTCATGGATAGCATTGTAAGGATGGGACGTTGTTGACCTCAACTGATGGAGTGTTGGGACGTTGGAAGGAACACTTTGAGGAACTCCTGAACCCGACAACTCCGCCCTCTATGTTAGAGGCAGAGCTGGAGTATGACGGGGGATCAACGCCAATCTCCCGGGGGAGGTCACTGAGGTCGTCAAACAACTCCACAGTGGCAAAGCCCCGGGGGTGGATGAGATCCGCCCGGAAATGCTGAAGGCTCTGGGTGTTGAGGGACTGTCATGGTTGACACGTCTCATCAACGTTGCGTGGAAGTCGGAAACGGTACCGAAGGAGTGGCAGACCGGGGTGGTGGTCCCCCTTTTCAAAAGGGGGATCAGAGGGTGTGTGCCAATTACAGAGGCATCACACTACTCAGCCTCCCCGGGAAAGTTTACTCCAAGGTACTCGAAAGGAGGGTCAGGCCGATTGTCGAACCTCAGATTGAGGAGGAACAATGCGGATTCCGTCCTGGTCGTGGAACGACGGATCAGCTTTTTACTCTCGCAAGGATCCTGGAGGGGGCCTGGGAGTACGCTTATCCGGTCTACATGTGTTTTGTAGACTTGGAGAAGGCGTATGACCGGGTTCCCAGGGAGTTACTGTGGGAGGTGCTGCGGGAGTATGGGGTGAGGGGGTCTCTACTCAGGGCCATCCAATCTCTGTACTCCCAAAGCGAGAGCTGTGTCCGGGTCCTCGGCAGTAAGTCGGACCCATTTCCGGTGAGGGTTGGCCTCCGCCAGGGCTGCGCTTTGTCACCAATCCTGTTTGTAATATACATGGATCGGATTTCGAGGCGTAGTCGTGGGGGGGGGGTCTGCAGTTCGGTGGACTAAGGATTGCACCACTGCTTTTTGCAGATGATGTGGTTCTGATGGCTTCATCGGTCTGCGACCTTCAGCACTCACTGGATCGGTTCGCAACCGAGTGTGAAGCGGCTGGGATGAGGATCAGCACCTCCAAATCTGAGGCCATGGTTCTCAGCAGGAAACCGATGGACTGTCCACTCCAAGTAGGGAATGAGTCCTTACCCCAAGTGAAGGAGTTCAAGTATCTCGGGGTCTTGTTCTCGAGTGAGGGATCAATGGAGCGTGAGATGGGCCGGAGAATCGGAGCAGCGGGAGCGGTATTGCAGTCGCTTTACCGCACCGTTGTGACGAAAAGGGGGCTGAGCCGGAAGGCAAAGCTCTGTGTACCGGGCCATTTTCGTTCCTACCCTCACCTATGGTCATGAAGGATGGGTCATGACCGAAAGAACGAGATCGCGGATACAAGCGGCCGAGATGGGTTTCCTCCGCCGGGTGGCTGGTGTCTCCCTTAGAGATAAGGTGAGAAGTTCGGTCATCAGGGAGGGACTCGGAGTTGAGCCGCTCCTCCTTCGCGTCGAAAGAAGCCAGTTGAGGTGGTTCGGGCACCTAGTTAGGATGCCACCTGGGCGCCTCCCTAGGGAGGTGTTCCAGGCACGTCCAGCTGGGAAGAGACCAAGGGGTAGACCTAGGACCAGGTGGAGGGATTATATCTCTTCGCTGGCCTGGGAGCGCCTTGGGATCCCCCAGTCAGAGCTGGTTGATGTCGCCAGGGAAAAGAAAGTTTGGGGCTCTCTGCTGGAACTGCTACCCCCGCGACCCGACCACGGATAAGCGGGAGAAGATGGATGGATGGATGGATAGCATTGTTATACTCTTCACCCAAGTCTTCAGTGAGTACTAATGGGATAAGTTCTCAATATTTTACACTAGGTAGAGGTACTCGCCAGAGTTGCCCTCTAAGCCCGTTACTATTCGCTATGGCAATCGATCCCCTATCAATTGCGCTTAAATCGGCCAGCTTTACACAAGGAATTACCAGATATGGCTCTGAACACATACTCTCGTTATACGCTGACGATTTACTATTGTTCATTTCTAACCCTATATCTACCATTCCTCAGATAATAGATCTGTTAACCCGATTCGGAACCTTCTCAGAGTACAAGCTAAACTTTTCAAAGAGTGAATGTTTCCCCGTAAATGACCTGGCCCTTCAGATCCCTGATAGACTCTTCACCTTCAAGATGTCTAGGAGTAATTTTAAGTATTTAGGCGTGAATATAAGTGGAAAACTCTCAGACCTTTACAAAGATAACGTCCCACCACTAATTGCCAAGCTCAAATATGATTTGGAAAGGTGGAATAATTTACATTTAACTATTGCTGGGAGGGTAAACAGTATCAAAATGAACGTTCTCCCTCGCTTTCTGTACCTCTTTCAATGTCTGCCAGTCTTCCTACCCAAATCACTAATCTCCTCTTTTTTATGGCAAGGGAAGACACCTAGAATTAGGAAAGAGCTTTTACAAAGGCATAGATCTACAGGAGGATTAGCGCTTCCAAATATAAGACACTACTATTGGGCAGCCAATATCCACAAAGTAATTATATGGACTAAGGAACCAACATTGAGTTGGTGTGAGCTTGAAGCCAAATCCTGTCCTAATACCTCACTCTTGGCTTTGCTTACATCTACATTACCCAGCCGGCCAACTCAATATTCGAATAACCCGATTGTTGTTTCCACCCTAAGAATTTGGTCCCAATTCAGAAAGGCTCATGGACTCTGTGGATCCTCTATACATAGTCCCATTCGCAACAACCATCTCTTTCTCCCCCCTTACACTGATGGGGCCTTCTCTATGTGGCAGAGATTAGGTCTTATCAGGTAAGGGACCTTTACAATGTTTTCGGTAGCTTTAGCCAACACTCTGACACATTTTGCCTTCCAAGCACTCATCTATTTCGCTACTTCCAGGTCCGAAACTGGGTTAAACTAAACAACCCTTCCTTCCCCAATAGCCCTCCGGATTCAATAATTGAATTCAATTCTGGACACTCTAACAATCGGAAAAGGTTTGATTTCAAGAATTTACAATTCCGTCTCCCGTCTCACAGAAACATTGCTTGGTAAAATCAAACAACATTGGGAAGAGGAACTAGTCCAAGCTATAGATGATGAAGTCTGAGATGGCACATTAGCGAGAGTGAACAATAGTACGTCCTGTGCCAGGCTCAATCTTATACAACTAAAAGTTGTCCACCGTATCTATTACACCAACTCTAAACTCTCCAAAATATACCCAAATGTTACGGACACCTGTAACAGATGCCACATGTCACCAGCAAACATGACTCATATGTTTTGGTCTTGTCCTCGCCTACAAGGATACTGGACAAGCATTTTCAAACACCTTAATGAGGCCTTGGACGTGCTATTGACACCATGTGCAGAAACTGCCATTTTTGGAGTACTACCTGGCCACCGAATGTTGAAGAGGAAAACTAAAGACAGTATAGCCTTTGCATCTATCTTAGCACGTAGAAGAATACTCCTAGAATGGAAATCTTCTATACCACCTAAAGCATCTCTATGGCTTAAAGATTTAATGTTGTACCTGAACTTGGAGAAGATTAAATATAACCTGAGGGGCTCCTCAAAACTATTTGACTCTGTCTGGGGCTCTATGATAGCCTACATAGCTGAACTTAAGATTAACATTAGATTAAGAAGAAAGAGGGGGAACTACGAATGTATGTGTATGTTTTTTTTTTCTTCCTTGTGTCTCTTTTTATCTGTTTGTTTTTTATATTAATTTTTATTTAATTTTTAGTTATTTGTTCTGTCTTTGTATACATGCATGTATGTATGTACGTACGTACGTACGTACGTACGTACGTACGTACGTACGTGTATGTATGTTCATGTGTACATGTGGGTATACATATGAGTATATGGGTACAAGTATTACTGTTACTATTCTATATTCCCTTATCTATACATTTTCTTTTAATATTATCTTCTATTACTTTACTTTTACCTATAAGGTATCTATTTTATTTAGTTAGTTATTTATTTACTAGCTAGGACCGGGAGGGGGGAAAGGGGAAAAATAAAAAAAATATTGACTGTATAAATGTAAACTCATTGTGCCTGACTCAATAAAAAAAAAAAAAACATCAACATTATAACTAGCCCGTTCAGTATTATACAGAAACGCAGAATAACAGGACGTTGCATAACAGACAGGTATCTAATGTAGCAGAATGAATGGCGTTACTAAAGCAAGAAATCCGAATCACACAACTCAACAAGTCTCCTTTCACTGCAGACACAGCTGCACCATCCTCTCTACTGCCTCAATATTTACTATACAACTATAAATATAAAGAAAATATCAAGAATGTAAATGAAGGTCATTATAGCCCTTACTCACCGTTGCTTGTGAGTGTCCAGCCGTGCTTTTGTGTCTTGCCGCTGCCTTGGTTAGACAACTCAAGTTCCAAATCCTCTATGGCTCCAAACAGTGGATCAGTTGTGAATATCAGGCGTTCCCAGCAGTGTGCAGTGCTCCTCTGAGGCTGAAAGGTAACGCTGTAGTTAGTGAATTGAAAGTGGTGGACAAACCCATTACCCGGCTGCGACAGGCTTGCTAGTTTCACCAAGTCAATTTCTCCCCTGCTGTCAGCCATTGTTGTTTCAAAAAATTGCTTTAAAATCTAAACTCAAATATGTTACCTTGTGCAGGTTGCTAAGAATGCTACAGATGCTGTGTGCCAACAGGGTCAGAGGTTGAATGGAGTATTGAACAGGTGGGTTTTGAGTGATTTTTTTAGGGAGGATGGATTGGGGTAGTGAGTTCCATAGGATGGGAGCAGCAACGGAGAAGGCTCTGTCGCCCCAGGACCTGAGGTTGGTTCGGATGGGGGGGGGCAGGAGGTTGGTCCGGATGGGGTGGGGGACAGGAGGTTGGCAGCACCAGAGTGGAGGGAGCGGGTGGGAGTGTGTCTGTGGAGCAGGTCAGTCAGGTAGGATGGGGCCAGGTTATGGAGGGCTTTGTATGTCAGGAGGAGGATCTTGTACTGAATTCTCTGGGGGAGTCAGTGGAGCTTGATGAGGACGGGGGTGATGTGGTCACGGATTTGGGTGTGGGTGAGTAGACGGGCGGCGGAGTTCTGGATGTATTGGAGTTTGTTGATGATTTGTTTTACTTTTTTAAGAAACATGTCAATTAAAAATACTGTGAGCTGTCGCAAGGAGTATTGGTTTTGACAGAGTAAACCAAGGCAATCATTTGAAACTTAAAGGATAATTGGGTGCTATTTTTCTACATTCAGCCATCCTCACTGTCACTGTAATCGTACTAATCAAGTTATTGCTGGGATCTGAGAACACAGTAAGCACCACATTACACACTACAGTGATCATTACAGTCACATTAAAGGGGGCAGTGATTCAGTGTGGGATTAGAGTTAATTAAGAAGCAACTTGTAATGAATGTATCCTTTAATGAAGACCCTGACTCTACATGTTTTGATGTGAATCAGGAACCACAATATGAGCAGGCTGTGCTTTAATGTGAAACACAGTGCATGTGATTATGTGGCTCACTGCTGTGCATTACAGAGTGCAGCGTCTGTCTGACTTTGTAAAAGTGTGATTGCAGTTACGTGTGCACAGCATGGGGCGTCAGTTACACTGTGTGGGATTCTGAAACTTCAGGTGTGTACAGCGGTTAGAGAGACAGGGCTCGGTATAATCCTGAATGAGAGGAATGATGGGAGTAAGTCACGGCTGGACTTGAACAAACAGAAGAACCATCTGTGAGGCAGGCCGCAGACATGCTGCATTCTGATTGGCTGCTGAGATTTAGTTTTGATGCATGCAACAGGAGACAACAAGGCAGAGGTCAGATGTTTAGATGTATAGTATAAAATTAAACCTAATGATTTTCAGTGGCGTTTTCTCCTGGAGGCCAAGGGAAGCCAGGCTTCCCCTGTTTTTTTGGATTGTAGTTATAATGTTAATAAATAAATAAAAACACTTCGTTTCGTTTCGGAAATTCTTTGCTGTGTGTTGCTGCCGGCCCGTCTCTCCCCCATTCTCATTGAGTGTTTTACAAAGAGTGAAACAGCGCCCCTTTATATGTTATGGTGAAACAGTAGATTGCACTCTCTGTTGCGAGAGGAGGCAAGCCGAAATTAGCTTCCCTCGGTGAAAAAAAATGGAGGCATTGACCAATCAGACAAGGCTAACGTCATGCCCCTGCCAACCTGTAATTAGTCAGGGCCATGCCAAGGGAAGCCAGAGGCGGCTGGCTTCCCTTGCCTCACAATCCAATCAAATCGCATCAACTTAGTGTGGCAGTGACGCGTCCTAAAACCCGGAAGTAAGTTGCGCTCGGTTTCCCTCGACAAAAAAGCAATGGGATTTCTACATAGGATTTTGGAAAATAGCTCGAAATAAGGTCAGTGGAAAACAAACCTGTTTGATAAATGCACGTTTTGTTCAGCCGGATAATATCCACATGTCTACCCTACTTTTATTATTTTCGAAATCATAAATCGAATCGATAGAAGATAGATAGCGCCACTGCACCACTCTCACCGCTGCTAGAAAGTAGCAAGCAAGTGCAATTATGGAGGGTGGAGATTTGGAGTATTTAATCAAAAATAATTGTGCTAAACTTCCGCTACAGCAGCAACTAAAAATAAAATATGATGACAGGCCGATGCCCAAACTGGAGCTGTGTACAGCGAGGAAAAAAGGAGTGAATCGGACGTTAAACGTTAAAGGTCTCCTGATTTAGTTGAATGCTTATT